>NC_050461.1:63679903-64018496 GCF_903995425.1 Onychomys torridus
CAGTCAAACATGAAGCAGGGCTTGAGAAATCCCGCAGAAGAGAGGGAAGAAGCGTTGTTGGAATGAGAGGGTCAAATACACCACAAAAATCTCCAAAAATCAACTAACCTGGCCTGACAATCATGAAGCCTGCCTGAGTCTGATCTGACCTAGGTCCTCTTCTCATATGTTATGGTTCCATAGCTTAATCTTCTTGTCAGACTTGGAAGAGTGGAAGCAGGCTGCCTGACCCTTTGGCCTCCTTTGGAGGCCCCATTTTCTCTTACTAGGTTGCCTTGTCCAGATTTAGTAGGAACAATATTCCTAGTCTTATTGTAACTTGATATGCCATGTTTGGTTAATATCCTCAGGAGACCTGCTCTTGTCTGAAGGAAAACAGAGGAGGAGTAGATGGAAGGAGCCAGGAGGTGGGGCTGGAGGAGAGGAGATGACTGCAGTCAGGACATAATATATGTTAGAAGAATAATTTTTTAAGAAAAAATAATAAAGACAAATTTCATATGCAAAATTACATGTGTTTCTAAATCATGTTTTAGCATATTCCCATGAATACCTGGAATTAGAATGGGCATTCTACATATTGTAGTCTAAGTAAGAGCTTTTGGTGTAATACTCATTATTGTTTTATTTTCATGAATTCATTTTGTTTGTTTTATATATACAGCAGTTTTATCTACATGTATACCACTGTAACATATACATGCATGCTAGCAGCAGGCAAAAACAAGGTATATTCCTTGGAACTGGACCTAGAAAAGGTTGTAAGCTGTCTCGTGGATGATGAGAACTGAACCTGGGCTTCTGAACCCTCTCTCCAGCAGAAACAATCTCAATAAAATGCTTCAAGGAGCTTACTTTATTTGTCTTCCATGTATTACTTGAAGGAATATAATTCTGCTCTAAGTCAAGAAAGGCCCTTAGAGTTATTAAATCTCCTTTTGGTTGGATGGTCTTTCAGCCACTTCAATTATGAGAACCCTGTATTTGTTTCAGATTTAAGGTTTATTTTTTTGCCTGCATGAGTGATATGCATCAGATATATTATGTTAGTGAAAGACAGAGGAGGATGCTGGCATCCTGGAAATGGAGGTACAGCTGGTTGTGAGCTGCCTTATAGAAATGACGAATTGAAACTCAGTGTTCTTATGGCAGAAAGTGCTTTTAACTACTTTATCTCTCCAGCCCCAAACAGAGTAGTCTTGTTTTAGCCACCTATTTTCTAAGATAATATTTTATAGTATAACACCAAATATATTTAGGTCATCTCTCTCAACTTGTCTTTTCTAAATTATTTTTTTAAATCTTTCTGGGTATATAGGGATTTGTATGTATCATGAGTGATTGGACGTGTTGTGTGCCTTTGTGTGTGTATGAGTGTGTGTGTGAGTGTGTGTGTGTGTGTGAGTGTGTGTGTGTGTGTGTGTGTGTGTGTGTGTGTGTGTGTGTGTAGGTGCATAGATGTTATGGGTGTGAGCACAAGAGAGAGGACAACCTGAAGGGAAAGTCCTAGAAAATGAGCTGGGGGCTATTATTTATGGGAAATAACAAGCCACACATTTTCACTCCCCTTAACAAGTTTGTTTGTCCCAACAACACTGGATGTTCTTGATCACATGTGGGTGGGAGGTACATAGACAAGAAATAGTCCTGATATGTACTTACCCCTGATTGGACCTGATGGGAAATACATTGTAGTATGGGTTTTCCTTCTGAAACCATTGCCATACATGATTCTGGGTCATTTTCCAGTAACCTGACTATGGACCTGGCAAAAGCCCATCTACCTGTATAGTATTTAATTATAGTTTGCTTCTAATTGGGCATAAGTCATTCTCTTATTCTCTATCGGTGGGTTAACATTTTCTGGAGGCTACCAGCTAGATTCATACCACCTACCCAAATTTTAAAGCTGGTCCTTCACTCCAGAACTCTGGGCCTAAGGGGCTGCTTCAGAAGACATGTGCCTTGAGATGTTCTAAGGCTCCAATAATGCCTTCAGTTTGCAGATTATCAATGTGAACTGCTATTCTGAGAAAAGCAGCAAACATCAATGGATGCCTCCTGGTGAATCGTAGTTTGGTTCTGTTTTGTGGGAATCCTATCTGGGACATGGACAGGATTCAATGGGACCCAATACCCCATACCCCAATACTCCAATATTCTCCCATCCTGGGCATATAGCTAAATGCAACTTGTACATCCGGTTCTGGTTCTGGTTGGGGAGAGTTCTGTTTGTCTCTTTGGAAAGTTTTGTCTCTCTGCCTTCTGGTGTGTCTGTAAGTGTTGTTGGAAAGTTTAGCTGTCTATTTCTCTCAAGAGTTGTGTCTCCATGTGTTGTTGGAAAGTTTTGTTTGTATTTTCTGGTGTGTCTATAAGTTTTATTGCCAGCATGAAGCTGAGATAGGTATAGGTTTGATAGATTTTTGTCTGTGCTGCCAACAGCAACCAGTCACCACTGCTGTCATGGCTATATTTATGGCAGGAGCTCAGAATTTGTCTCTGAGTCCTCTGTCCACTGGATTCAGATTTACAGGAGTTTGACTTTTGTTTTGGTGTAGATAACATAAAAATTGTTTTGTTCTATTTCTATTTTATTTGATAGTTGGCTCTAATTTTGGTTTATAGATCTCTTTTCTCTAGACCCAAGCATACTTATAAGTTTCATATATGTCCTATGTCAGTATGGGCCATTTGTCACAGTGACAGGGAAAAGAAGAAAAAAGCAGAATAGCCCAAAAATTTGACTGGGTTTGTGTGAACTTTATGTACCCCAAGATTTATAAGTTTATTTTGTTGGTTATGGTTAATCATTTGTAAAATCTGAAGAAAAGTTAAAACTAGTGACACTGGGAGTTGATAGTTAAACATCTATGCCTGGGTAATTTTAAAGAAACCTTGGGCATGATTCCTTTTTAGATTACTCCTTAGTTTGGCAGCTTTAAGGCAGATTACTGTCTTTGATAACGTTAGAGGTGGATTCAAGTGATTGCACCTTCTTTGGGCAGTCATGTGTCTGGCAGCCCTCTTGGCTAGGGTTGGAGACAGTAGATATGCAACTTCACCATCTTTGGGCAGCCAAGTGTCTAGCAGCCATCTGTGCTGTGGTTGGAGAGGGCAAATGTCATGTCACTTCACCATCTTTGTGCAATCACATGATTGTCAGTTATTTTGGATGGGATTAGGAAGACAGATGTTATTTTACTTCACTGCTATTTTGATTAAAGGTGACCACGTGGTATGAGGCCACTAAGGATCCAACAAGTCTCCAAGATATTTTGGAATAGAGTGAATTTTGTATGATAATTTCTGTCCTATTGTGAAAACTGGGTTTATGAAACATAGGAATTAAAAACAATATTTGTTTAATAAGGTATTAAAACTGCACCTCCATGTTTTCATATGCAAGAATATACCTTGTTCTGGAAACTTTACAACTTATGAGTCATGCAGGTGATGGTTTTAAATACATGAGGGGATCATGGGAAAATAATTTTGCAAATATTAGGCAGGGCTAGGGTACCTAAAGAGAGCCCAATGGCAATGGTGTACCTTAACAGTTTTGGAAATGCTGATATTCACCAGAAGCTACAAACTTAATGAAATGGAGTAGACTGAGGTCTAGAAGGCAGGTTATGTATTTGTTGATTAGGATGGGGCCAAAAAGAGAAAACTCAAAGAATTATGAGTGATTCTCAGGTTTTTGAGTTATAGAATATTCACCCTATTGGAGTATGATTTGGCTTTAAGCAGATTGTGCTTATGTCCTGTTTTCACCTTCTCAAAGTAAAAAGTGTAGTTTATTTCTGATGTTGTGGGAACTCACAATTGAGAGATTTCAAACTTTTTTAAAGAAGAAATGCAAGTTTTCTACAAAATGTAAATTAAAAATGGACATTTTTAAAGGAACAGATCTAAAAATATTTAAATTTATGATTATGGGATATTTTGTTTATAAAATTTACATTAATAATATTTGAACTTAAAATAAGTAAAATGTTAAAATTAAGTCCAAAGGGAGTAGTACCAAATTCTAAACACTAGAAAACGTGATATTCTTATCTTATGATGCACCAAGTCAATGCAGTCTGGCAAAATGCTTGGAGCAGCTTCTCAGGTTATGAGTCATTATTCTGACAAAACTGCAGTTGTGAAATAGGAACAGTAATGATTTTGTGGTTTGGGAGTCACTACAACTTGGGCAACTGTTTTGATTGGTCAAAGTATTGGGAACCACTGGCTCAGAGAATGTCTTTCTTACCTAAGGTCTGTTTATACTTAAGAATGTATGTCTAGCTTCCTTGTTTTTTCTAACTTTGTTAAGCTTAAGTTATTTTGATAAACTGAGTCATAAAATAAACTGTTGTATTCTGTAATGATGTAATATAGAAGGATGAGGAAATTTCTCCCTCACTGTGGACTCTTTCTATGGGTTATAAGTTTTATTTTAATAATAAAAAGAACTTCAGTTTCAGAAAATGCTATTTTTTAAAGCTCAGACTTAACAGAAATAAAGTTGTAAAGTCCTTTTCCCAAATGTGGGCATTAAGACAAAAGTCTCCATTCCCTCAGGGGTTTGAGAAAATTTTCTGATTTATATAAAGGGAGTCATTCTCCTTAATTCTGGCAAAAGAAAAATGTATGGCCCCTCAATGAACATATGTCTGTGGTGCTATTAACTTGTCAAGGGCAATGCTAGCCTCTAGACTCCATCATTTCCTACCCCACATGTTTTAGTTTTATGAAAGCTAATAACTTATTATAAACTGTAAGTATAATAAGCAAAATGTGACTATATTTGGTACCCATCTTGTTGGTTACAGAATTCTCTTAAGAGTTTTGTTATGATGAACTCTCCCAGGACTTGATCATTAGTCTAATTATTTAAGGGTTGCCAAGATGTGCTGTCACCCCCAGATAACTGGAAGTAGTCTAGAAAACATGAAGCCAACATTAGCAAGAGGTAGGGTGGTTGGATTTTGGACATTTGGTGGATATTTGTCATTGTTTAGGGGGCCTGGTTACAAGATGTTATTGGTCATGGTCAGGGAGGAAAATAAACAAAGGAGATTAGATTCAGAGATCTTTTTTCTAAGAAGTGGGGGTATAGGAAAGGATAGAGTCTTGAATCTAGTTTTAAACTAAAAGAACAACTACTAGTCTCAAATATTTCTCATTGGTATAGATTTTTGTATATTGATACAAATTCGAGGTTATTTTTGTTATAATGTTTTGGGTATTATACCTGTGCAGCTCATTTAAAAATGTAATGTATAGTTAAATACATATTTGTAGTTAATTATCTATAATAATAAAACTTGTAGTCATATTAGGTATATTTTCAAGGTTAAGCCTGGTTTTGTTTAGCTCAGATATACTTAATAGATTATGGTCCTTATACTTGTCACAGATATGCTGAATATGGAATTTAAAATGTTTTTTTTTATTAAAATTTATCATTTATCTTGCATACCAGATTCCCCTCTCTCTTCTTTTTCCAATTCCTCCCTCTACCTCCCTTCTACTCCTTCATTTAGAAAGGTTCTTGCCTGCCATGGGAGTCCACAAAACATGGCATATCAAGATGAGGCAGCATGCGAAATAGGTTCCAAACAGCCAGCTTCAAGTGCCAGGGGAAGGTTCTGAACTCACTGCTAGGGGCCACACAAACAGACCAAGCTACATAACTGTCAACCACATGCAGAAGGCCTCGGTAAGTCCCATGCAGGTTTCCTAGCTGTCAATCTGGAGTCTATGAGGTCCCACTAGCTCAGGTCAGCTATCTCTGTGGGTTTCTCCATCATTATCTTGACCCACTTGCTCATAAAATCCCTCCTCTCTATCTACAACTGGACTCCCAGGGCTTGGCCCAGTGCTTGTTTGTGGATCTCTGTGTCTACTTTCAACAGTTACTGGATGAAGGCTCTCTGATGAAAATTAGGGTAGTTTAATGGAAAAGGCTTACCATGACAGAGACTCCCAGATGCTGGCAGTTACCCTGAGGTCTCCCAAGAAAATTACAGGACACTAATAAGTCTCCACCTGGATTGTGGTAATGTTAAGCATTGGAAAAGATGGCAACAATCCAGCATCTGCTGTAAGTACCCAGCCAAACTGTGGGCATGTGGGATACTAAAGAGTTGATTGTCCCACCACACCTGGACAAAGTAATTAGTACTTTCCATATCTCTCCTCCACAAGAAAGCCTCTCACCTGCTGGACCTGGCAGCCAAAGACTGATGCTGTCCTGCTACCTCTGCCACCAGTGTCATGGAGATCACTGGAGCCTGACATAACCATCTAGTTAATGGACTTGTCTCTGTCATTTTAATCGATACATGGGCCATTTGGATTATACTTTCTGCTATAATTTATTCTCAGATCTCTGATGATATTGCCAGCTAGGCTAAGTATAGCTTTGTCAGCTTAGCAGTAGCAGGTAAGCAAGTACTTCCCAAAGTCTGCAGCCACCATGTTAGTTCATTGCATATGTAAAAATCAAGCTTTTTCTAAAGCTATTAGTTATCTTGTAGAGAAAAGACAGACATATTTGCCTTACTAACAGGCTTCACATTAAGAGACAAAAAGGTTTCAGATGGAACTTACTACTAAACTAACAGGATTTGCAATGACTGTTCTAAGTAATAACTATTGTGTATCTGATAAATGATTATATGGAAAGAAAAAGTGTTAAAGTCTATGAAAGATTTGATAGTCTAAGAAAAAGTTCTAAGGTATATGAAGGTCTGAGAATCTGAAAGTTTAAGTAAGTGCTGAGGGTTACAGAAAGTGATTTAAGATATAAATTTAAGATGTAAGGGTATAAGTACATTATTTTAGGTATGGTAAAATACAAAAGTTTCAGATTTCTGTCTCCATTTATGCTTTTGTTAGCATAAGATTACAAAAGTTTAGAGTTTGAATATTGGTCATTGCAGTTCTGATAAGCTGGCAGAGCATAGACACTACTTATTGTTCAGCCAAAAGCTAAAGATTTTAGATTTTGAGATGAGAAGATGCCAGCCCACTGTCTAGGGAACAGCATGTAATGGCACACAGGTAAAGCCACAGGACATGTGGTAACATACAGATTAACAGAAATGGGCTGAGTTTAAACATAAGAGCTAGTCAATTGCAAGCCTGACCTAATTGCCATGCAGCTTTAATTAATATAAACCTGTTTGTGTTTACTTGGGTCTGAGCAGCTACAGACCAAGCAGGACACAGGGAAACTTCAGCTACAAATGGCGTTTAGCCTGTGTGTGTGTTTACTTGGGTCTGAGTGTCTGTGGAACTGGCAGGTTCAGAGTAACTGGATTTATGTGGAGGTCTTTGATCCACTTGGACTTAAGTTTTGTTCATGATGACAGATATGGATCTATTTGCAGCCTTCTACATGTTGATATCCAGTTATGCCCCCATTTGAAACCAATTACCCTGATTCCTAAACCAAACAAAGATGCAACAAAAAACAAGATATACACACCAATCTCTCTCATGAACATTGATGCAAAAATACTCAATAAAATACTGTCAAACAGATTCCAAGAACACATCCAAACAATTATCCACCATGATCAAGTAGGCTTCATCCCAGGGATGTAAGGGTGGTTCAACATATGAAAGTCTGTCAATGTAATACACCACATAAACAAACTGAAAGAAAGCAACACATGATCATCTCACTAGATGCAGAAAAGGCATTTGACAAAATCCAACACCCCTTCGTGATAAAGGTCTTGGAGAGATCAGGAATATAGGGAACATACATAAATCTAATAAAGGCAATTTACAGCAAGCCAACAGCCAACATCAAATTAAATGGAGAGAAACTCAAAGCAATGCCACTAAAATCAGAAACAATCAAGGCTGTCTGCTCTCCCCATACTTATTCAATATAGTACTTGAAGTTCTAGCCAGAGCAATAAGACAATACAAGGAGATCAAGGGGGTACAAACTGGAAAGGAAGAAGTCAAGCTTTCCCTGTTTGCAGATGACATGATAGTATACATGAGTGACCGCAAAAATTCAAGTAAGGAACTCATACAGCTTATAAACACCTTCAGTAATGTAGCAGAATACAAGATTAACTAAAAAAAGCAGTAACCCTACTATATACAATTGACAAACAGGCAGAGAAGGAAATCAGAGATACATCACTCTTTACAATAGCCACCAATGATTTGAAATACCTTGGGGTAACTCTACCTAAGCAAGTGAAGGACCTGCATGACAAGAACTTTACGTCTCTGAAAAAAGAAATTGAAGATGTCAGAAAATGGAAAGATCTCTCATGCTCATGGATAGGCAGGATTGACATAGTAAAAATGGCAATCTTATCAAAAGCAATCTACAGATTCAATGCAATCCCCATCAAAATACCAACACAATTTTTCACAGACCTAGAAAGAACAATACTCAACTTCATATGGAAAAACAAAATATCCAGGATAGTCAAAAGAATCCTGTACAATAAAACAACCTCTGGAGGCATCACATCCCTGACTTCAAGCTGTACTATAGAGCTACTGTAATAAAAATAGCTTGTTACTGGCATAAAAACCAGCCTATGGACCAATGGAATCAAATTGAAGACCCTGAGATTAATCCACACACCTATGAACATATAATATTTGATAAAAAAGCCAAAACTGTAAAATGGAAAAAAGAAATCATCTTCAACAAATGGTGCTGGCATGATTGTTATGATTTTCAATGATCAGACATCAGCTCCCTTATATAATATTGCTCTTCTTCTTCAAAAAACATTATGTGTTCACAGAGAGACCGTCCTTTTCAGGACTGTGCATTTTCAGTTTTATGATAAGATCAATAGACAAGAGCTTTCCTTGACCTTTCAATTAGACCTGAAGTCCCAGCATGTGGTTGCTTCACTCCTAGAATGTGATTTTCAATGGGAGATGGAAGTTTTTCAGAGAACTGAACTGTGGGACAATGACCTTTTCCTCATCTTGAAGCTGCTTTTAAATTCTGAAGGTCTGGACCAAAAGAAAAGTATCGAGTTTGTAGTCAAGATGAGGGGTACAATGAGGGTAGCAAAAGACTCTAAAGGTGGCTTTAATGGAGAGAAAGAACAGACATAGAGTAAAACAGTCTGGAAGATCCCATGAAAGCTGTAATTCATCAGCAATTGATAATAAAGTCACTCATGCAGACACATATGCAACAACAAAAAAAAGATTTTAGATTTCTTTTTGATGTCTTGTAAGTATAAACTTAAACTTGCTTTTTATTGGGCTAAAGACATTTTTTCCAATCTGTATCTGGCTCTCTGGACAGAGCAAAAGTGTTCATGCTTTTTATCCCAAATTTAGAGCTTTTGCTAGAAATCAAATGTGTGAGTCTACTCCAGCTGCTTTTTCTACAATGTGGATTGCTGTGGATTAATCCTCTAGTACACTGTGAAGATTTTTAATTTGAATTGGTTTAATAAAATATTGATTGGCCAGTAGCCAGGCAGGAAGTATAAGTGAGGTGGCTAAACTGATAATCTGGGAAGGAGATGGGTAGAGTCAGGAGTCACCAGCCAAATAAAGGAGGCAAGATGAGAATGTTATACCAAGAAAATCAAGCCACATGGCTAAACAGAGCGAAGAATTCTGGGTTAAATTAAGTGAAAGAACTAGTTGTCAATAAGACTGAATTATGGGTTGTACATTTATAAGTAATATTAAGCCTCTGAGTAGTTATTGGTGAATTGTCAGGTGAGAAAGAACCATATGCCTACACTGGATTTCAGTACAGATTGGTATACATGCTTTTTCTAACAATATGCATTTCAGTACTGATTGGTAATGCTAATATATCTAAAATTGGTATGGCTTTTTTGTAAACTAAGAAAAGCATCATGTAAGCTTCAGAGAATGTGGGGAGTGATAAAACTTAGATACACCTTTCACACTTCAAAGGAACTCCAGATAAACACAGTCTAACTTTCCCTACCTGTCTATTCCCAAAGATGGAATCTCTCTTTCTCCCTCTCTCTGACAGTCCTGAGGGTGCCTCCCATTCTCCAACTACTAGGATTAATTGTCCAGAAAATTCCAAATGTAAGATTTTTCCTTTAATTTCCTAAGTTTTAACTTCTGTCTCTAGTCTATATCTGTTCCAACAGATTTTCAATTGGGTGACAGATACATCCAAGCATCAGCTGCTGACTGCAACCTATTCCAAATGACTGTAAGCCCTGGACTTGCTGAAATCTGATGTGGTCCAATCCAGATGATATGAATGCTTCTCTCCAGATGGGTTAGAAAAGCTGAGGTTTCTGATGAATTCTCCATTGCCTGAATTCTCACTTTGCTTTGAGTAGCATTTCAGCCTTCTTAGGCCTTGAAGACAATGTCCTAGTTTCAGCAGGAAGTAGTTACAGAATAGAATACTCCAACCCTTGTGCCCCAAAAGGCTGGAATGTTAGATCAAAAGGAAACTCCCTGGCATAAAAGGCCAAAATATCTACCTATAGTGCCCATTGTCATACCAGAAAGGGTATATATTAAAACCAAGTAGACTCAGATCTGTCAATAAGTGGATTCATTAGTTTCATTACTTGTATAGGGTTATGATTGGGCCCTCAATCTCCTCTATTTAAAACAGAGAGGTTATTATATAGCTTTAAGAGAAAATCATTGTCTCTATACAAACTACTCAGAAATCAATAGAAATAATCCAGATATACTTAAATAAAGTCATTATAAAAAAGGGGACCTGAGATGAAGTAAATAAAAAAATTCCCCATTCTCTGTCAGCCATCACAAGGCCCTTTGGCCATTCTACTTCTGCTGATTGCCATTTGCTCTTACATCATTGATATTTTTAACTAAATGATAATTCCTGTTTTGGTATCATTAATCTGATGGTTATTAGATCACAATATAGACAGGTACCTATGACAAAGTCAAGGATTTGACTCAAGAAACAACTCAAGTGGAAATGTGAGAGCCAAAGTTACATTTTAAGTTTTCATTTCTATGCCTTAGAAATACACTAAACAAAAAAAAATGCCTCTGATCTACAAGACCCTTGCCCAAGTACAGGTAATTCCTGAAATGCTGGTGGCTATTTTTTATGGAATATAACAAGCCACATGTTTTCACTCCCCTAAATATGTTTTTTGACCCATAACCTCTGGATGTGCTTGGTTGCATGTTGGTGTGAGGTACATAGGCAAGAAATAGTCAGGGTATATGGTTACCTATAGTTGGACCTGATGGGAAATGAAATGTATTATGGGTTTTCATTCTGAAGTCCTTGTCATACTTTATTCTGGTCTATTTTCCAGGAACCTGTGTATGGACCTGGCCAGAGCCTTCCACCTGGCCAGTATTTAATCTTGCTTCAAATTTGGCTTTAAAGTGTGATAGTAGTTTTATATGTTATTGCTGTGATTAACAATATAAGAACCCAACAGGAAGAAGATTTACAGACCATTTCACTTAAAAAATTGAGGCACATAGTTTCAATAAAATATTTGCAAAAAGAATTCAGGTATACATCAAAAATATCATTCACCATGATCAAGTTAACTTTATCCCAGAGATTCAGAAATGGTTCAAAAAACATTAGCTAATAAATATAATGAACTATATTAACAGAAACATAGCACATGATCATTGTCTGGAACCCATGAGATGGTGTTGTTGCTTGACCATGTTCCAGCATTTCAACATTGTAGACCACACTTCTCCAACCCCTTTTTACTTTCACCTTTTTTTGTTATTTATTATATTTGTGTTTTAATTTTACACATCAGCCATGGGTTCCCCTGTCCTCCACCCTCCCTCACCCCATGCCCTCCCCTCCATTCCTATCTCCTCCAGGGCCAAGACTCCCATGGGGATTCATTTAAACCTGGTGGATTCAGTACAGGCAGGTCCAGTCCCCTCCTTCCAGGCTGAGCAAAGTGTCCCTGTGTAAGCCCAAGGTTCCAAACAGCCAGCTCATGCACTAAGGACAGGTCCATGTCCCACAGCCTGGATGCCTCCCAAGCAGTTCAAGCTATTCAATTGTCTCACTTATCCAGAGGGTCTGATCCAGCTGGGGGCTCCACAGCCATTGGATCATAATTCATGTGCTTCCATTCATTTGGCTATTTAATGATCCTCATTATTAATGCCTTTCCATTTGGGAAATACTTTGCAAGCTGTGGTAAAGGATGGAAATGTGTACAATGGTAGCTCTCTAAACAAAATAATTTGTTGGAAAAATTCCCCCCCATTTCAGGACCAGAAATCCCTCCTAATTACACCAAGAACAGGAAAGTTAGAGATTTACTAGACACACCTGTTCCAAAGGTTGAAATGTCTACAATTCAGGTCTAGACCCTGGTACTATTAAGGGCAAGAGTTCAGTTAATAAATATAGGAAAATCAGAATGGCACCATAGATTGGAAAAAAAACAGTAAGACATCAGGACCTTCCCCAATGGGAGTATTATGAGGATAACAGGACCATTGGGTAAGACTAAGAAATTTTAGTATAGTATCTGATACCCAGAAGACCTTTTTCCAAGGTCAGGAGTTTAGATAAGGGTCTACATTTCTCTAGGCACCTGAGGAAAATCTCTGCTTGCTAAAACAGTCATTCTCCTACCTCAGGTAAGGGGAAACTGTAGCTTTTTTATTAAGTTATGATTGGTGCTTATTGTCACGATTAATGCTAGATTCCTCAACCCCTGATCTCAAGCCACATCCCAGCTCACATGCCCCTTTTCTCCTATTCAATTATATGTGCAAATGTAGACCATAAATGGTGTACTCTTTTTTTCAGTTAAATGCTGATGGAAGCCATCCTGATTCACCCTCATATTGTGTCATCTCTTCTCCTACCCAACTCCACACATTGACTTTGTGACCCATAGACTCCCTAAGCAAATCTTCAGCAGATCATTCATTAGATGCAGAACACTCC
This sequence comes from Onychomys torridus, assembly GCF_903995425.1. Taxonomy (NCBI): domain Eukaryota; kingdom Metazoa; phylum Chordata; class Mammalia; order Rodentia; family Cricetidae; genus Onychomys; species Onychomys torridus. The sequence goes on from NC_050461.1 coordinate 63,692,832, forward strand.
TATTACAATAATGCAACATCCTTTCATGACAAAAGTCCCAGAGAGATTAGTGATAAAAGGAACAACAATAAACACAATAAAGGCAGTTTACAGCAAATACCCAGCCAACATCAACCTAAATGGAGTGAAACTCAAAGGAACTCTGCTAAAATGAAAAACACATGGCTGTTCACTTTCTCCAAACATACTCAATATAGTACTTGAAGTCTTAGCTAGACCAATAAGGTATCAGAAGTACATTGAGAGGAAATAAATGGGAAGGGAAGAAGGTAAATTATCTTACCTGCAGACAATATGCTAGTATATTAAATGGACCCTAAAAATTCCAATGGAAATTTTTCCTACAGCTGACAAACTCTTTCATCAAAGTAAATGCATACAAAATTAACAGAAAATTCAGTAGCCATCCTGTATACAAATGACAGATGATATAAGAAGGAATTAAGAGAACCACCATCTTTCACAATAGTCTCAAATCATACAAACATCTTGGGGTAACAACCAAGGAAGGGAAAGACACATATAATAGAAACTTAAAGACATCTGAAGAAAGAAAATGAAGAAGATATCAATAAATGGAGAGATATTCCATCTCTGATTGTTAACCAGTAGGACTAACATACTAAAAATGCATACCCTATCAAAAGAAATCTACACATTGAATGAATTCCAACACAAGTCTTCAGAGAACTTGGAAGGAAGATTTTAAGATTTATGTGAGAAAACAAAACAAATGAAAGCAGGATAGCTAAAACAATCCTGAGTAATAAAAGAATAGTCACCGTCCAGATTTCAAAGTGCCTTAAAAGCTGTAGTAGTAAAAACAACGTGACATTGGAATGAAAATGACACTTTGATAAACGGAATAAAATTGAGCAGTTAGTCATTAATCTACACATGTACAGACAACTGCTTTGGATAAAATGGACAGACACACACACCAGACAAAGTACTGCAATGATGTGGGTAATACTGGGTGGCTGCATGTTGAAGAATCCAAATAGATCCATATTTACCACTATTTACAAAACTCAACTCCACATAGATCAAGGACCTCAATCTAAAATTAGATAAACTGATCTGATCCATATAGAAGAGAAAGTACGGTACAGTCTTTAACTCTTTGGTACAGGAGTAGACCTTCTGAGAACACCATTAGCATGGGCACTCAGATGAGCAATCAATAAAATGAAACCGAAAAACCTCTACAAGGCAAAGGAAACCATCATTTGGACAAAGAAGCAGCAAATACAATGTGAAATTTTTTCTATCAACTACACATGAGGTAGAAACTCAAAATAACTGGATATCAAGGAGATAATCCAATTAAAAATTGTTGTCAGAATCTTAACAGAGAATACTCTCTCATTTTGAGTTTTTTGTTTTAGTTTAATGAAAATAGGTAATTTTCTCATACAACATATCTTGATTATTGGCTACTCTCTCTCTACTCCTCCTAGTCCTTTATCCACTCCCTTCCCCTCAGGATTCACTCTTATTCTGTCTCTTATCAGAAAACAAACACAGACTTCTAGGAGTTAACAACAAAATTGAGAAATTGAAATATGGTAAGATGAAATAAAAACCATCACATTGAGACTGGACAAAGTGACCAAACAGAAGGAAAAGAGACTCAGAAAAAGTCACAAGAATCAGATACCCATTTATTACCACAATCAGGAGTATAAGAACGAGTAATCTGAAAGTTATACTAATTATACAGAAGACCTGGTTCAGACCCATGTAGCCTTAGTTTATGCTGCTGCAGTATTTGTGATTTGATTTGAGCCTGGCTCAGTTGATTCAGAGGGCCTTTTTCTTTTGATGTCTTCCATCCTCTCTGGCTCTATGAAAATGTGGTCTACATGAATTCTCCAAATAACAGGGGAGACAGTGTCCCAACTGGTCATTGCATGTCACCAAGTGAAACTCCAGTATTGGGGTTGGGTTACAACTAACTGAATTGTTGGCCCAAAGGAGTCCTATGGGAACTGAAAAGCCACCTGGGCTATTTCCAAGACAGTGGACTATTTTCCGTAAACTGACGTCAAGGCCCCATTGCAAAGGCAACACCTATACTTATTGAACACACCACACAGAAGTTGACATCATGCCCACATAGAGCCTTCATTCATCTGTTCTAGCATCTTTGGTACAGGAAGTTACTCTGCATGCTACCAAAAAAAATGTGGGCAACCAAGCCAGACACCAATACTTTATTTAAAATAGTATATTTCCTGCAAGATATGCCAAGGACAATAATGCCACAAAGCCTGTGGACATAACTGAACATTAACTGATTTGACTTTAGGTCTACTCCATGTGAAAGAACACAAACTTTCCACTGTTTATATCACCATAACAGAAAAAAATATAGTTCTTGGATCTTGGGTCTAACCAAGAGATGCTTATCTTAAAAAAGAAAAAAAATGATAAAATGACTCCTAAACGTATTCTGCTATGCTCATGGATCAGTGATATGTTCAGCCATTATTAGAGAAGCTTCCCTCTTCAGCAAATCAAAATAAGTACTGAGATCCACAGACAGACATTACACAGAGACCTTGAATACTAAGCCCTTAAATGGAATGTCACCATCAAATTTGTCCCCTCAAAGGTCTGCGAATCCAGTGGAGGAGGAATCAGAAAGACTCTAAGATACAGAGCTGGTGGAGGACACTAAGTAAACAGGCTTTCTAAATCAACATGACCAAAGGTCCTCAGCAAACATATTATGGCTTCCAGCTAACTGTTTTTATGGGATTCCTGAGGTCCAAATGTGTAGATCTCTAATTCTTCTGCCTTCCTGTGGGGGTCTTTGTGTTCTGGTGGATTGTCCTGATAAACTTTTATGTTTTAGTTTTGTTTTATCTTATGATACTTTATTTTGTCATAATTCAATATTATCTCTTAGAAGTTTGTTCTTTTCTAAGGACATACAGAAAGGCAGTGAGTCCAAATGGGAGAAGAAGTAGGGAGGTCCTGCAAGGAGTACAGGAAGAGAAACTGTAATCAGGATATACTATGTGAGGAAAAAAATATTTTCAATAAAAGGAAAAAAAATGGTCATGAAATCATGCCATCAAGGTGATGTGTAGAACTTTACAAGATCCAGTTTGAGATAAACACTATTTTTCCAATATTTGTGATTTAAATCCTATGCTGCTGCTCATTCTAATGCTTTATTGGGATTTTCCATATCCAATCATTATACACTGTCTATAGCAGTTGGTTTTTGCTGCAACAATGGGAATGAACTTTAGTGTGTGATCACATATGACTGCCTGAGCAGAAAATATTTTTATCTTGGCATCTACAAATACATTTCAAGAACTTTATGTATATCACAAGATACACATTTCTGAGCCATATACAGGAAAACTTTTATCAGAGAAAAAAGAGAGAAAATAAAAAGACAAACCGACATGAATAAAGTTTGATGGCTAAGGGAAAACATGAAAGGAAAAATTTCAAGGAAATAAAAAAGAAAAAAGGGGCAGAAAACCCTCCAAAAAGATTGACAGCACATTCGCGGACCATACTGTCTATATTCAGAGAAAAGACTACAGGTCTGCAATTCATGAAAAGAGGGAGAACAATTATGATGTCATGACTGATACTGAAGCATAGGGCTAGTCAATATAATTTAGGGGTGGAGACATTTTCATTGTTAACATACAGAAAGGGAGACATGGAGAAAGGAATCCAGGATGGCTTTATTTATATGAGCAATGTTCTAGCAAATCGGCAGTTGTTTCATTCTGTTTTTTTTTTTTTTAATCCTGAAAATATTATAGCATATATTTAAGTGAATATTATTTAGTACTTAATGTGGTGGGTATTGTGTTCTCAAAATATTGTGTGTTCCCTGAAATAAACTTATCTGGGGTCAGAGAACAGGATGGCCACAATATTAAACATGAGGATAGGCAATGGTAGCACAGGCCTTTAATCCCAGGGAGTGACAGCAGAAAGTAGAAAGATATATAAGGCATGAAGACCAGAAACTAGAAGCATTTGGCTGGTTCAGCATTTGGCTGGTAAAGCTTTTAGGCTTTGGAGCAACACAGTTCTGCTGAGATTCATTCTGGATGATGACTCAGAAGCTTTCAGTCTGAGGAAACAAGACCAGCTGAGGAACTGGTGAGGTGAGGAAACTGTGGCTTGTTCTCTGATCTTCTAGCATTCACCCCAATAACTGGCCTCAGTTTTGATTTCATTAATAAGACTCTTTAAGTTCCTGCTACAAACTTCCTGACACTCAAAGACCAGCCCCCAGCTCCCATCCACCCAGACACTCATGTGGACCAGAGGTGAGTGCCTGGACTCACACCCAAAGAGGCCCTCACCTAGGTCCCAGCCCTGGGCACCAGCCATTCCAGGGAAGACCTACCCAACTTGGCAGGGCCAGACCCCCCAACCCCACCGGGAAGGTTCCGCTCTCCAAGACTCTCCAGTGGACCCAACAACCTCCATGCCCTGCCCTCACACCCTTCTGCTGGAGACCCCAGCCACTTCCAGAGACTTAGAAACCAGCCCCCAGCTTCCATCCTGTCCCAGAACTCCCATCTGGACCAGATGTGAGTGCCTGTGGTTATAGTCAGAGAGGACCCTGCTTCTAGGCCCCACCCCTTGGTACCAGCCATCCTGGGAAGTCCTGCCCAACTTGGCCCCAGTTTCTGCCATTTGGCAGGCCCTATGGGAATGTTCCCCTTTTCAAAGACTGCTGGCAGACCCTGCAACCTCCACACCCTGCACTCACATCCTTCTGCTGGAGACCCCAGCCACTTCCTGAGACTTAGAAACCAGCCTACAGCTTCCATCCTGCCCCAGAACCCCCATGAGACTGGAGCCCCCAGTTCCCATCCTGCCCTGAAGCTCCAATCTGGAAAAGATACAGAGATCCAATCAACTTCCTGAGACTCAGGACAAGCCCCAAGCTCCCATCTGGCCAGCACTCACATCTGGACCAGAGCTCCCATCTGGACCAGAGCTTCCAACTGGACCAGAGAGAGGCTCCCTAAATCTGTCATCTCTGTCTGGACCAAGTGCACTGATAAGACCAAGAACCAATCCACAAGGAGATGGACAGACATCAAGGCAGAAGTACATACAACAAAATAAAGAGCAATACAGCATCACCAGGACCTAGCCCTTCTCCAACAGCTAGACCTGAACATCACAGAATGGAAGAAGCAGAAGAAAACAACCTTATAAATAACATTATGAAGAGGCTAGAGCCTTGTATAGAAGAAATAAAAAATAAAGTGGAGGAACAGACAAACAAAAATGGGAAGAATGCTATAAAAACTAGAGGAAAGGACAAATAAAGCAGAAGACAACAATAAGTACCTGAAAGAAAATCATGAAAAAGCAATGAAAAATGGAAAAAAGAAAGCATCTTCAACAAATGGTGCTGGCATAATTGGATGTCAATGTGTAGAAGGCTGCAAATAGATCCATATCTGTCACCGTGCACAAAACTAAAGTCCAAGTGGATCAAAGACCTCAACATAAGTCCAGTTACTCTGAACCTGATAGAAGGGAAATTAGGAAGTAGTCTTGAATGCATTGGCACAGGAAATCACTTCCTAAATATAACACCAGTAGCACAGACACTGAGAGAAACAATCAATCAATGGGACCTGCTGAAACTGAGAAGCTTTTGTAGAGCAAAGGACATAGTCAACAAGACAAAGGGACAGCCTACAGAATGGGAAAAGGTCTTCACCAACTCCAAATCTGACAGAGGGCTGATATCCAGGAATATATAAAGAACTCAAGAAATTTGACATCAAAATGCCCAACAGTCCAATTAAGAAATGGGCTACAGAACTAAACAGAGAATTCTCCACAGAGTAAGTTCAAATGGCTGAAAGACAATTAAGGAATTGCTCAACATCCCTAATTATCTGGGAAATGTAAATCAAAATGACTCTGAGATACCACCTTACACCTGTCAGAATGGCTAAAATCATAAGCACAGAAGACAGCTTATGCTGGAGAGGATGTGGATCAAGGGGAACTCTCCTCCACTGCTGGTGGGAATGCAAGCTTGTACAGCCACTTTGGAAATTAATATGGTGCTTCCTTAGATAATTGGGAATCCATCTCACCCAAGACCCAGCTATTGCACTCTTGGGCATATACCCAAGGAATGCTCAATCATACCATAACGGCATTTGCTTAGCTATGTTCATATCAGCATTGTTTGTAATAGCCAGAACCTGGAAACAACCTAGATGCCCTTCAACTGAAGAATGGATAAAGAAACTATGGTACATATACACAATGGAGTATTACTCAGCAGAGAAAATGATGACATCATGAGGTTTGCAGGCAAATGGATGGATGTAGAAAAAATCATCTTGAGTAATGTAATCCAGAAACAGAAAGACAAACATGGTATATACTCACTCATAGGAGGATACTAGATGTAAAACAAAGATGACTAGACTGCTACTCACAACTCCAGGGAGACTACTTAGAAAACAGGACCCTAGAAAACAGATCACCCAATGACAAAGAAATGGATGAGATCTACATGAACAACCTGGATGACAGTGGGAGTAATGAAGGGCAAGGTTTGAGGGATAGAGAGCTTAGGGGAGCAGGAGCTCTGAGCTGGATCAAGAACAGAAAGGGAGAACAAGGAATAACAGACCATGATAAATGAAGACCCCATGAGAACAGTAAGAAGCAAAGTGCTAGAGAGGTCCTCAGAAATCCATGATGATACATCCACTGCAGACTACTGGCAATGGTTGAGAGAAAGCCTGATCTGACCTAGTCTGGTGATCAGATGGCCACACACCCTAACTGTCATGTTGTGAACTCTCATCCAATAACTGATGGAAGTGGATCTAGAGGTCCTCGGCGAGCCCCCAGGTGGAGCTCCAGGACTCCAATTGTTGAGAAAGAGGAGGGACTGTAAGAGTGTGAATTGTTGAGACCAAGACTGGAAAAAGCACCGGGACAAATAACCAAACTAATGGAAACACATGAATTACGAATCAAAAGCTCTGGAGCCCCTAACTGGATCAGGCCCTCTGGATAAGTGAGCCAAATTAATAGCGTGAACTGTTTGGGAGGCACCCAGAGAGTGGGACCAGGACCTGTCCTTAGTGCATGAGCTGGCTGTTTGGAGCCTGGAGCATATGTGGGGACACTTTGCTCAGCCTGGAAGCAGGGGACAGCACCTGCCTGTACTGAATCTTCCAGGTTGAGCAGAATTCCCAAGGGAGTCTTGACCCTGGAGGAGATGGCAATTGAGGGGAAGTGCTGGGAAGAAGGCGCAGGCAGGTGTGTGAGGGGGGAGGACAGGGAAACCCATGGCTGATATGTAAATTTAAAATACAAATATAATTAAAAAATATTAGAACTAAAAAAAAGAAAATGTTCTATATAACCTAAGGAGTTTAACTAAAATATATTTTCTCACATACGCCAACCATACTTATGAATGGAGTTAAGCATGATTTTTCAGCTCTTGCATATAGTATGGACTGATGAAATCTAGCTACATTTTTTATACCTATATTTTTCCAACCTCTTCTAGCTTGGCGTTTTAATGCCATGACAACAATGGGTTTTATAGGTTAACAAAACAATAATTTATTTAACATACATACATGATAATTTATTCAATAAGTCCCTTACTGTGGTGGTTTGAAAAAGAATGGCCCATAGGGTCATGTTTGAATGCTTAGTCGTCAGAGTGTCACTACTTGAAGGATTAGGAGGTATGGCCTTGTTGGAAGAAATGTACCACTGTGAGTGGGCTATGAGGTCTGAAATGCTCAAGCCCAGTCTCCTTTTCTTACTGCTGCTTGTTGATCCAGAGGTAGAACTCTTGGCTCCTCCTCCAGCACCGTGTCTGCCTGTGTGCCACCATGCTTCCTGCCATGCTGATAATGGACAAAACCTCTGTGGGCAAGCCCCATTAAATGCTTTCATTTGTAAGAGTTTTCGTGGTCATGGTATGTCTTCACAGCAATAGAACATTGACTAAGACACTTACAATTGAAAATTAAAAATATTTCCAATTTTATACTTTATAATCAAGAAATTTGTATAATTTTTATAGTATCCTTGATTATTTCAGAAGAATATTTTCTAGGAAGAATATATGAATGTTTGTGTACTGACTTTAGGCTGTAGGATCTGTAGGATCTGACACTTGAAGCTTCAATAAACCATAAAGTAAAGATTATTGGAAAAAGATCCTCCATGCTGAACATGTACAGTCCTTTTGTGATTCTTCCCTGAAGTACAACCCTAGTTACACTGCATTTATATTAGCATTATGAATAATCTGGAGGTCATTAAAAGGGTATGGGAGAATTATATGATGATTATATTCAATTATATGATGGCTCTGTTTTGTTTCATGTCAAGAACATGAGCGTATGCAGTTTGATATCTGTAGAAAGCTTCAGAACCTGCTCTCAGAGCACCATGGGAAGACTGCATATGCACCTGCACTCCAGGAGTATGCAAAAATTGATATATTTTTCAGCAGTATAAAAGATAATGTTCCTTGAAAACATAAACTTTTAATTTTATTCTTTAACTTATGACTTTCATTTGACAGAATTGGATTGCATATCATTATTATTTTAATTTCCCATAATTTAAAATAACAGCCTATATTTGAAATAATGATGGACTTTCATGTCGCTAAGTGAGTTCAGATGATTGCTGCCAAGCCCTAAAACCTGAGTTTGATCCTTTGATCCCTCAAATCCACTTGGTGCGAGAAGAGAACTTACTCTCCCAGGGAGTTCTCTGTGAGTGGAGACACAAGTGCAGTAGTACTTGCACGCACTCTTTCTTCTTCTGTTTTCTGCCCTTTACATTGTGCTTAAAAAATCTTGTAATATCTTGAGATATCAAAACTGCCTAAGTGTACCTTTTATCATTTAAAATATTTCACCTTATATTTTTCTTGATATTAATTGACTACCTGAAATTTATTTTTGTGTTTTACCAACTATGCTCCCCTTGGCTTTTACTATTTTGTTTGTATAGATAATAACATGACTCAGATATGTCAATTCATTTTAACTATGTGGTTTTAGTTTTATGTCAGATTTTGCTGTGTTGTGTAAGATGCCTTTTTGCCTCAGCAATCCTGACCTGGGGTTACAGGTATGCTCCCCAACACCTGACTCAGTATGCTTTAGCTGAAAATAGTAAATGCACCTTCCAACTGGAACTGCCTGTGTGAACTCTGTATTTTATCCAGAATCAACTGAGGATGTTATAGATGCATATTTAGATGCCACTTCCATATCTGAACAAAGATTTATCACTGTGATAATGTTTTTATTTTATTTCAACCAAAAGTAGATACTCTGAACTGGTCATTTAGTTAGCATTTTGTATGGTTCCAAAATCCTGTACAGTGAATGCTTTTTTTGGCATAATGTTTTGTAACTGAAGAATTGTCCCTCCATCATGTATTGATTACAGCTTACAGGATTACAATTTAGAAGACCATCCCAAAGCACTTTCAAATAAAACAACCATTCATACATTCATCCACAGCATACTCCAGAAGTATGGGCAGAAGGGACATACTGTTTGTTATCGGAATAGATTTCTGTAGTAAACAGAGCAGTGTACCACTTCTCATTAAATATCTATAATGTCACTGTGGAGTCTTGTTGATTCCACTTTACTGAACAATGAAACTGAGACTTTAAATAGTAAAATAAGTCACAGAACTTAACATAGGAAACAGTAGAAATAATGGAATCCTTCTAATGACATGTTTAGAGAACATTTATCCTTTTTAAAATAAAAATTTATGTTATTCAATATTCTACTAAACAAAGAAAATTTGAAAATTCTCTACAGAAAATTCATTATCTGAGTGGTTATAAAACATGGCACTTATTAACTTGAAGAACAGAACCCACTTAGAAAATTCTCTATCCTTTGTTAATCAATGTGATTATTGTCTCAGATAAACTTGAATTCACTTAAAAAAATTTTGATGATATAAAAAAAAGATCCTGCTACAGCTTAACCATTTGCACATCTCAAATAACAAAGTTTGCATCTCTATCAGAACAAAATATTATGAATTTTGATGTATATACAAGGTGCTGCTTTTCCAGCTTAAACATAAACTGTCAACAATTCGTTAAAAAAAAAGGAGGCTATAACTTTCAGACAAAGCAAGGAAGGTATATGGGAGGGCTTAGAGGAAGAAATGAGAAGCAAATAATTGTAATTGTATTACAATCTCTCTCTCTCTCTCTCTCTCTCTCTATATATATATATATGCATTACCATTATAAAATATTTTTGATCGACATGAAAGCACATATATATGCCATTTAATGTATAAAATGTCTACAAAGGGGTTGTATCTAAAGAAAAATATATAAACTATTAAAATCTAATTGTCAAAGATAATCTTATCACACAAAGATTTTTAATCAATCGATTAACTCAAGAACTGTATATACAGGTCATTAGATTTTCTTTGAAATATCAAGTTAATCATATTTATTTCTGTAAATTTGAAAGAAAAATACTCCCATGGATACATAAAAAAGATGCTATTCAGTTTTGTTTTATAAGGATATGAGCCACTATACATAAATTGGACCATATGAAAACTAGTGCTGTGAAGCATAATGCTAAACCAGAGCTTATATATTTTTGAAGTTATGATAATCATGATAAACATACTTATGCATGTAGGAAAATATGACAAAAACCACTGATGAAAGAACATACTTATGTGTATGGAAAAATTTGACAAAAAACTAAAGGAGAGAGTATCCAGGAAGTGTGTGTGGAGGAGAACAATGCTTTTTAAAAAGTATATATAAATTTTTCATACACCTAAATAATACATTTAATTAGAAGCATGAAAGAAGTATTTTACCTTTGCAGTATATATGCCTTTGTGAGTCTCATCCTGTATAACATTATACATTTAGTAAATTTGTTACTGAAAGCATACATTAATCTTTTGTAGAAAAATTTTCCTTCCATATATATAATTTTATTTTATCTCTGATGTCATAAGAAGTCAAGTCATTTGACACACCACTGTATTCTTATAATGAAGAACAAGAAAAGCACTCAAACTCACATAATAGGAATGATTACTTTGCAGTCATATATTCCATGCTGCACAATCAAGAAAGCAATGCACACTGATGCAGATTGGTGAGTGAGCTGGTGACATTAGAGAGTAGAGAAAAAGAGGAGCTATACTTCTATTTAGCAAACTACGAAGCTGAAGACATCAATTCTGGATTTTTGCTATGTCACTTATAATATCCCGTGACTGTTTACATCTGAACATTTTCTCTCCTAAACTTTCCATGATCTGATGACTTAACATCCTACCAAGGTTTTAGGAAACACACAGTAGGGTCACAATGACCACAATCCATTCTACTACTTGTTTGTTATTGTAATTTTTCATCCACTGATTCTCAGCATGATTTTGATCATGTGTTTCTTTGTTCCCATGTTGTATACACAATTAATTGTGAGTATCACTATTTCACCTCCAATTGTATGGAACCCTACCTCTGTGGAATCATAATGGAATAGAGAATGACTTATTTCTTTAAAAAAAACACCTATGATTATTTCTTGTTAACCAGACCAAGGAATACAGCCAGACTTGGATGACTCTATGACTTAATTTTGCATATATAGGACAGGCTATCAAATAGCTCAGAGCGGTGACCATCAATATGGTATGTCTGATGACTAAATTTATAAAAATGCAAGCCTGTAAAATGAAAACCTGCCTGAGAACCAAAGAATATCAGACACAAACTCTGATGCAGGTGAACTGTTTTTGCAGAAGTACTCCCGAATTCTAATTTTGACATTTGGAACTTGGTATTAGCTGCATAGAAAATACAAGATTTGTCTTTCAAGCATCACATCAGGCATTTTGAATCCATTGCTTTTAGTGGCATTACCTTGTCTTACTTAAGCAAATTCCAATTTGAATGCCCTGAAGTACTGGTCAACCTTTGTTGAAGTCACCCTTCTTCTAAGCATCTAAAACATAAAGCATGTGGCACAATACACACGACAAATTAAGACTATGAGATTATAATTGCCACATGTGGAAGCAAAGATTCATTAAAAAAATTCTTACTTCCCATCCGAGAGAGAAAATAAACAAGAATACATAATTAAACAAGCATATCAGAATTAAAATGGGATTATTATGCTAAAAAATATCATGAGTATGGGAGTTTGAATTTGTACATACCATATAAAATAGGAATTTTGAACTCTAAGAATTAATAAAGAACAAAAGCACTTACTGTAGGTAAAAGTCCACGTAAAAATTTGGCTTAGTGTCATCAGGGAGAGTTTTGCCTGTGTAAAATGTATGAAGAGGGAAAAATGCACCTATCACCACATCTCCTTCATGGTGAAATTCTTCTGTGATTCTGAAATAGCACTCAGAGCTGCTATAGGCCCACAAAAGAGTAGGAATCTGCAGAAGCCAGGGAATAAAAATCCAGGAGAACATTCTACTAATACATGTGTCTCCACACCCATACATCTGCTGGATGCAGACCTCTGTCCAGCAGATTTGTACTCAGCTAATATGACTGCGGGCATGTGTACTTCGAACTTTGCTGATGAGTGAGGCTGTCACAATTATTAACCCTAGATCTTTTCACTTCCATTGAGAATTCTGAAACTCTCTCTTCCCTTAGGCTCTGCATCTGGGGCTCTGTATTTATCTGAAAAACAAGCTGTGAGATATGTTTGTGGATCTTAGTCTGTAGCCACAGGCACCATGATTTCAGCCAAGACAACAGACACGAAGAGCTCAGGGATGACATCCTCTTGGGCTGATTTGACCCCAAGTGTGAAGAAAGAAACTTTTCATGTCAAACCACACAGCTAATGCTAACAGGTTATATTGGAGAATGCCTTCTAGGGGAAAGGACAAGAAAAGGTCCATGCTGGGCCTATATAGTAAAAAATAAGCGGATATTCAGGCTCTCCAGAACCAATGATAACCTATGCAACTGTTCTCTGACTATTGTCTGTGTGAGTCTCAGAATTGCCTTCTATGATACAGGTTCATCTGCAGATCAACATGATGCCTACAACTCAATTTCTTTCTCCCTTTGGTAGAATGAACAACTCTGTCTTATTTTTTGTATTCTTTAATTTCAAATGAGCCCCTTACTCTCTGAGCAGAAATCAAGTTTCCTGTTTACAGTCTGAGCTCTGAGCTTGTGTACTAAAACTGTCTTCTTTCATTCTTGGTAAATGTCCAGTGAGGGCCATGGTCTCATAATCCATCCATGCATCTAGAGGTGTCGGTTCATTTATCTTTTACCATTTCCTTATAACATGAGGATATGTGAGAAATTCTTGTCTTTCCTCCATCAAAGATAAGAGCAGAAAAGCATCTAAATGCCTTCTACCACCAAATATATTGAATGAAACGATATTGAGCAGGGCTTTACTTTTATAAACTAATCAAATAAGACTTTTTAATGCAGGATTCCCATTAGACTTAACCATGTGTGTATTGGGGAAATGGCCTAGGAACATGGCAGGACACATTATTAAATAATTTTCTCTTAGTGTTTTTCTGACACACCTCTTTTTCAGTGCGTGAAATGAGTGGTCATGAAAACATAATATATGTGGACGTAGCAAAAACTGTACAAGAGGAAAATAGAACTTGGCAAACTGTTGCTCACAAATATTTTTGGATAAATTGGAGAAAAAGTGTTTAGATAAACAAGATTAACTTGTCAGACAGGTTCTAGTACTGACTGTTAATGTGCAACCATACAGCACTGATCTCCTCATCTCTTCAGCAAGGGACAGACCAGTTCTACTCTGTGCTTTCCTTCATGTCTTTAAGTTCTTGAGTTAAAAAAGGTACACTTAAAAGTTTTACATTTAGGGACAAGCATTGGTGGCACATGCCTTTAATCCCAGCACTCTTGAGACAGAGGCTGATGGAGCTCAAGGTTAGCCCAATTTGCAGAATGAGTTTCAAGACAGGCTCCAAGAGAAACTCTGTCTCAGAAACGTCTAACTTTTAGGACTAACAGTCATACTATATTGTGATTCAGACCTAACAAGAATATGTAACTTATAAAGAATTTCCTACCAAAGGATTCTCAAAATTGTTTAACAAATATTTCAAAATTAACCTTTCCTCACATTATCAGAAATACTGGATCATAGGTCTGCTTGACGAGTACATTTGTCACTCTTAGAGTTTCAATACATATTACATCAGACGGTGCTCCTCTGCAGTTCTATGTGGCAGAGAATCTACCAGTGGATTTGCAACTCAAATTTCATGACCATACCCAGTTGCTCCACAGTCCATGGGCAAAAATCTATAGATAAGATCGTGATGTAGAATTGTGTGCATTACCCCTCAAAAGAATATGAAAATTTCCTCCTTGTAATTTTCCCAGGTTTCACTAAAGGAGGACACTAACAAAATTATATTTTAATTAAAAAATATAATCACATAGACACACATACAGAGACACACACATATATAATAAGTAGTTCATCATGAAAGCCACAACAGGTTAATAAGAATAAGATATAACTTTTACAAGAAAAAAACTGTGAAATACCAGGTTTCTTCTACATATATTCCACTTTTGCAATCCTGTCCAATATGGTAATTTCTTCTTATTTTCACTTTAACCTCTTACTTAATAACATTGCTCAACTCAATTTTAATATATTTTTCAATTTATTTATTTCATTTGTATGAGTTTTTTTGCCTGCATGTGTACACCACCTATTGGTGAAATTATTAAGGCCACTCCATGTAGTTAAAAGGGAGGTTTATTTTGTGGGCTAACTTACAAATGAAGGGGTAGGTTGCAGGGTCTGGCAAAGGTATAGCGCAGTCCAGCGGTGTTCTCTGGAGAACTCTGCTAGGTCTACCTCCAGTGTCCAGGGTCCCAGAACCAACAGAGAGAGCCCTCTTCCCGATCCTTGGTCTTCCACTTCCTCCTCCGCCCTGCCTTGTGGGCGTGGCCTCAATGGGGGTTGGAACTTCCAGGCCAATGCTGGGATGGCTATCCACTACAACCACCAAATGTAAGCAGGAGCTAAAGAAGATTCCCAAGAGATGTTGGATCTAATGCAACTGAAATTACATATGGTTGTGAACACTCTTGTGAGTGCTGGTACTGAATTCTGACTCTTTGAAAGGTGTTTTTAACACTGAATGTTCTCTCAAGTTCCTTTCAAGGCTTACAAGGAAGTCTCCATGTAACTTGAATCTTAAAAGTTCTTATAAATAAAAAACCTAGAGCCAGACATTGGGGTGAAATTTGAAAGCTCAGAGAAGCCGAGCAAGCAAGGCACAAGTTCTTACCTCTATGAAATCCTCAAGACAGCAAGTTCCTGTAGGCAGCAACTCCATTTTTTAATTATTAATGAATTTTCTATTCATTTTACACACTATCCACAAATCCACCTCACCTCCCTACTCCCATCCTTAGGTCATCTCCCCCTACACCATACCCCATTCACACCTCCTCCAGGGCAAAGCCTCCAATAGGGAGTCAGTAGCATCCGATACACTCAGTTGAGTAAGGACCAAGCCGCTTGCCCTGCAACAAGGCTGTATAAGGTGTCTCACCATAGGCAGTGGGCTCCAAAAAGCCTGCTCATCCACCAGGGATGCATCCTGATTCCACTGTCAGGAGCCTCCTTAAGCAGATCAAACTACTTAACAGTCTTGCATATGCCAATGTTCATGGTACAAATTCATGAAAAAGCTACTTGCCTGAGGCTTTTCAGGCCCCAGCTCAGACTCAAGCTGCTCTGAGTTGCTGGCTGTTTCTCATTGTGTTGGTGACTGTGGTGATGCTGCTACCTGGGATGAAGAGTTTACTATTGCACATTCAGAGGAGAATTGCCAGGACCATTGTGTTATAAGAAAGCATTGGCAAAGATCAGTTTGGAAAAGTTTGGCAAGACAAATGGTGGGAAAAAATTACTGTGAAAATGTTCTCTTCTAGGATAGAATGTTCGTGGTTCTGAGAGACAGACATTTATCAGAACATGATTGCTCCAAACCACAGAGGAGGCACACACACACACACACACACACACACACACACACACACACACACACACACTAAGAATCTGCAGAGAACCATGATCACGACTAATATTAACTTTCAAATCTTCAAAAGGATGACAGGACCCACAATGATGATTCCACATAGACTATGGTAAAGCCATTAAGCCAATTAACACCATGGAAAGATCAACTTTGTACCACAAACTGTCCAGGACAATTTGAAGATGGCTCACTGAGATGATCTAGATTCATAGACTACTCAAACAAGGACTTGAGACAAGCCCTGCACTTTCCCATTATGCAGAGACTGGACAAATGATAAAGCTAACTCTCTCAGGACTTGACAATTAACCCAAAATTTTTCTTTTCAGGATTCCCTAAAGATGCCTTCACCCCCCCCTCCAGAAATCAGGAAATAATTTTAAGAAAACAAAGCCCACATTCCCAAGAGGTGGGAAAGGAGATTTTTGGTTGTTTAATGAGTTATGGATATTGTTATTGTTTACGATGGTTGGTTACAAGTTGTTAATTGTTAATGGTCAGGAAAAATGAGGAGATTATATTGTAGGAATCTTAAAAGGTCTTATTAATGAAACTCAAACCCGAGTGTAGTTAGAGTTTTCCTGCCTGGCCCAGTCAGGACAAATCTCTCTTACCCGCCAGTCCCACAGTTGCTCAGACCCAACCAAGAAAGCACACAGAAATTTATATTGCTTATAAACTGTATGGCCGTGGCAGGCTGCTTGTTATCTACCTTTTCTATCTTAAATTAACCCATTTCTATTAATCTATACTTTGCCACATGGCGTGTGGCTTACCATTGTCTTTACATGTTGCTTCTCATGGCGGCGGCTGGCGGTGTCTCTCCAGCCTTCTACTTCCCAGAATTCTCTTCTCTCTTGTACCGCCTATACTTCCTGCCTGGCCACTGGCCAATCAGAACTTTATTTACACAGAGCGATATCCACAGCACTTCCCCTTTTCTTTCTTTTTTTTTTTTTAAGGAAGGTTTTAACTTTTATATAGTACAATTACATAAAACAATTATCAAGCAAGAATTACAGTTACAATATTAAAGAAGATATCCTATCTATCTTATATTTATGAGTCTAAGGTTTTATATGTAACGTATCTTTTATCATAACTGAGGAAATTATAACTATCTAGTCTTCAACCACATCAAAGACCTCAGAAGGATATAATATTACCTAAGAACCGGGAGAAGGATGCAAGCAACTTTTGGGAGTCTTGCAGGGTAGACAGAGACAGCTGGCAGCCTGGACAGTCACCTAATGTTCCTTTGTAAAGTTGGGCATTTGTCTTTAGCCCACAGGGCTAGAGTCTCTCGGTCACTTCTCTCAGTGTCCTGTAGAATGTCTGGCAGTTTCCTCTGTGAAGCAGGAACCTGAAGGACCATTTTGAAAGCAAAGTTCAGTGGTCACCTTTCTATGGGTCCTGCATGTCCAGGTGATCGAGCAGTCCAGGCAAGAACAGTTTCTTGCTCAAATGGCTATTTTTGCCAAGGTGAAGATAAACTCCATATGAAGTGTCTTCAGTGCCCATCCTCCTCTCTGAAGTAAATCGGTGCTGCCAGGAGCAGACATGTCTCACTGTCCAGAAAGTCTAAATTTTAAAAGTATTTTAAATGCCATATTCTGTAGTTCTTTGAAGTATTTGAAGATTACCTATCTATCTGAAATATGTCTATGTATATCTAGAAGACTTAACTAACATGGCTACAAGTATGATTATTATAGATGACTAATTATTAATCTATTTTTAATTATACATTTCAATTTAAAATGAGCTATAAACATAATACCTTAAACACGATTAGAAATATACACATAGTATAACAAAATTAACTTTAAGTTTGTATCAATAAACTAAAATCTATACCAATGTAAAACATTTTAAATGAGTTGTTGCTCTTTAGAAGTAAGTTCATTAATCTACCCTTTCATCTTATCATATCTATATCATATCTCCTTTTTATCTTTAGAAAGAGATTGCATTTATAATCAACCTGTTTTAAATAAAATAGTGCTTTTTCTCTGTCCCATACCAGAGGGCTCTTCTGATTTGGGACACAAGAAGCTCTTAACCTTTTCTTATAACAATGTGCTTGGGTTTAGAGAAGGAGTGAGCCAATTCCATCTCCAAAGCCAGCTGGGAATTTGGGTGTAGTTTCTCTTACTACTTCCTGCTGGAGGGGGACGCTGTATCTTATGGGGACATAAAGAAAATTTTAGGATTATGGAGTAGTCCATGAGGGTGAACCTCTGAGCCAGTTGCCTTGAAACCATTGTGGATGTTGGATCATCTGGGCCATGGTGTCATCAGAGACCTTTCAGGTGGTCTTGGCTGATCAAACCTGATGTATCTTAATGTGGAACAAATCCATAGCCTCTGGCTTTCTGTGGAAACAAAAGCAGAGACTCTTTTCCAAAGCAACATATCCTTATATCCAAATTTTGAAGTCAAGGTACCTTTAAAATTTACATATTTATTTAACTCAACAGCTTTTACGATCAAATCTTTTTCTGCAGTAAAAAGTCCCAAAGACAAGACAAACCAGATTCTCTGTGTAATATCCATTTTTGTAAGATTGAAACTCCTCTGTGGCTGTTGGCTCCACCCACCTCAGATTCCCAACATGGCGGTGGTTCAGTTTACCACCAGCTCTGTGTCTGGAGCCATGTGTACCATCAACTATCAGAAGCAGTTCTATTAAAGCAGCGCATAGCCCAGAAATCTTTTTTTTTTTTTTTAAACTAGCAAAGGCTAAATCCACCACGCAGCAGAGTAAAGAGCCATTTGTAGACTCCTCATTCCCTTCACACTGCAGGTCAGACACACACACCAGGAACCCGCCATAGTAGCTTAAACCGGCAGGCCGCCGCTAACTTGAGAGAGACAACTAGGAAGCTGTTTTTAGCTCCGTTTTAGAATCTTTTTTCTCAGGTTTAGGTGGAAACTCTTGCCAACACGTTGGGCGCCATTTGTAGTTAGAGTTTTCCTGCCTGGCCCAGTCAGGACAAATCTCTCTTACCCGCCAGTCCCACAGTTGCTCAGACCCAACCAAGAAAGCACACAGAAACTTATATTGCTTATAAACTGTATGGCCGTGGCAGGCTGCTTGTTATCTACCTTTTCTATCTTAAATTAACCTATTTCTATTTATCTATACTTTGCCACATGGCGTGTGGCTTACCAGTGTCTTTACATGTTGCTTCTCATGGCAGCAGCTGGCGGTGTCTCTCCAGCCTTATACTTCCCAGAATTCTCTTCTCTCTTGTACTGCCTATACTTCCTGCCTGGCCACTGGCCAATCAGAACTTTATTTACACAGAGCGATATCCACAGCACCCGAGGCCAGTTATTGGGGTGAATGCTGGAAGATCAGAGAAGCAGAACAAGCCACAGCTATCTCACCTTGCTAGTTCCTCAGGTGATCCTCTTTCCTCAGGCTGGAAGCTTCTGAGTCCTCATCCCAATGGCTTTCAGCTGAACTGTGCTGCTCCAAAGCCTGAATACTTCTCCAGTTAAACGCTTAACTAACTACATGCCTTTTCTTCCTTTAATTCCTGGTCCTCACACCTTATATACTTTTCTCTTTCTGCCCCCACTCCTTGGGATTAAAGGTTGGGTTTCTGGGATTAAAGGCATGGGTCACCATGCTTAGCTGTTTCTAAAGTGGCCGTGAACGCAGAGATCCACCTGGCTCTGCCTCCCAAGTGCTGCAATTAAAGGTGTGTATCACCACCGCCCAACTTCTGTTATGGTTTACTCTTCCCATTTTCTAGCCACCATTTCTGGCTCTGTTCTAGTGGCTGTCTGTTCTCTGACCCCAGATATGTTTATTTTGGGAAACACACAATATTTCAGGGAACACAATACCCACCACAGGATTAGATTCAGGGTTTTCGCTTTAAGAAAAGAAAAAAAAAAGAAAAGAAAAAGAAAAAAGAGGACATAGATATGAGGTAGATCATTGAATCTACTCTGAAATAAAAAATAATAGAATAAAAGGGTTAATTATTAAATTTACTCTGAGAAAAGTAAATATATAGAAATAACAAGAAAAAAGTTAGATTTTTGGATTTACTCAAAAAAGAGAGAATATGGATATAATAAGATAAAAAGGGAGATTTTGAATCTACTTTTAAAAAAGAACTGCTTGTTTTAGATAAGTAATGACAATTTTATCTGAATTTATCAAATGTTACTGGACTGGACATTGTTAATAAATATATAATGGAGTTTTTCGTTTGAGTCTGTCAAATGTTAATGGACTAGACATTGTTAATGTATTTCTTGACTGTATATATTGTATATACTTACTGGATATAGTTTTTCTTGTATTCATTGTAAGCTTTTTTAAACTTTAGACAAAAAAGAGGAAATGTGCTTGATTTATTATGCACCCCAATAAACTTATTGAGAATAGAACAGCCATAATATTAATCATAGAGATTAGGCAGTGGTAGTACACACCTTTATTCCTAGCATTCCAGAGGCAGAGATCCATCTGGATCTTTGTGAGTTCAAAGCCACACTGGAAACAGCCAGCCATGGTGACTCACACCTTTAATCCCAGGAAGTAATGGCAGAAAGCAGAAAAGTATATAAAGCATGAGGACCAGGAACTAGAGCTTGTTAAGCTTTCAGGCTTTGGAAAAGCAGTTCAGCTGATATCCATTTGGAAAATGACACAGTGTCATCCAGTATGAGGAAACAGGATCAACTGAGGAATTGTGAGGTGAAGAAGCTGTGGCTTGTTCTGCTGCTCTGATCTTCCAGTGTTGACCCCAGTACCTGGCTCCAGGTTTGTTTTTTATTAATAAGACCTTCTAATGATTCGTACTGTACCCTACAACTATTGGTCCACTGTTCATGAGTTCCCAATAGTTTGGTTTGGTTGTCTCTGTATGTTTCCCCATCATGATCTTGATGCTCCTTGGTCATAGAATCCTTCACTCTCTCACCTGGACTCCTGGAACTCATCCTGGTGCTTTGTTGTGGATCTTTGTATCTGCTTCCACTAGTTACTGAATGAAGGCTCTATGATAATAGTTAGCATATTCACCAGTCTGATTACCAGGGTAGACCAGTTCAGGCACCCTCTTTAATATTGCTAATAGTCTAAGGTGAAGTTATCCTTGTGGATTCCTGAGAACTTCCCTAGCTCCAGGTTTCTTCCTATCCCCATGATGTCTCTCTCTATCATGGTTCTCTTTCATGACTCTCCCACGCTGCCCCTGTTCCAGCTTGACCATCCCATTCCCTTATGTTCTCATTCCCCATCTGCTGCCCTCCATTGCCCCCTTCACCTCCAGTTTACTTATAGAGATCTCATCTATTTCCCCTTTGAAGTGTGATCCATGCACCCCTATTAAGGTTATCCTAGTTAGCTAGCTTCTCTGGATCTGTGCGTTGTAGTCTGGTTATCCCTTGTTTTTCATCTAGTATCCACTTATGAGTGAGTACATACCATGTTTGTCCTTCTGAATCTGGGTTACCTCACTCACGATGATATTTTCTAGTTCCATCCATTTGCCTGCAAATTCCATGATGTCATTATTTTTTACTTGTGAGTAGTACTCCATTGTGTATATGTGCCACATTATTTTTATCTAGGGGCATCTAGGTTGTTTCCAGGTTCTTGCTATTATGAATAGTATTGATATGAACTATTGAGAACCACTGGTAGTGAAAGTCCATGAGAGTATACAGCAGTGACAACTAGCATTCAGAAGGTCAACCTATCAGAACTAAGGGTTCTGTTAGAGGAAAGCGTCATGCAAGGCGTTATGGAATTACTGCCTTTTGAATGATCTGGCTGTCTCTTGTTGTAAACTTCTTGTGCAATAACAGATATGAGTCTCTCCATTTATTGTGCATTTCCATGTTAGGTGTACATGTAATCTCATGCTTGCATCTCAGTCTTGGGCACAACTTTCCCTATACATTTGGGATAATTGGACAACTGTCCCCAGTTGTGTTTATCTTTCAGTAATATAAATATGGCCAGGGCCATTCTCCAGACAAAGTATTTCAGCAAAGATACCTTTTCCCAAGGACAAAACTGCACATAGATAAACATTAGCTCATCTCACTCACAGATAGAGAAAAGAACCACTAACAATTAAATCTTCAACCCCTTACCTTCACCCCAGGTTATTTACACAAGACCCTAATTTAAGAGATTTACTGCTCACATTCCTGGGATGATGTTTTAGCCATTTGCTAGATACTGAGTGAAGGCAGTTACTTCCCACTGATCCCAGGAGATTGCCTCCGGGCCAGGCAAGCAATAGGTGCCTAGCTTCTTTCTTGTGCAAATTAAATTTTTATTCCTCCTCATCCAGGTGCTATTCCTAGATTTTTCTCCTCAGCAATTACTCTGAGTGAAAGTGCTTTTACTAACCAAATACTGTGCCCTCTGACATAGGTTGCTTAGCCATCTAACATATGTCCCCCTCCCTATCAGAAAGCAGATGCAGCTTGGATGAGTTGGAAAAGTGGCACCAAAGACAGTTTACTTTCTTGTGATTTACTGACCCCTAACATTTTACCTAGCCATCTCTAGATTATAGTTTGAGCACATAAATTCCCTAATTGATCTTAGCCTTTAGTTGACTCGACCAGAGAGCTCCCCTGTAGTCACTCCCCTTCTGGGTTGTAATTGGAAGTTGGCAATTAATTGCTTTATGTGTGGGTCCTTATCACCTCTCTCTGAGACCCTGAAAACTTCAAGCCTAACATTGCTTTACCAAAGAATTACTGTGTGGGTATATATACTGGTTCTTGGAGAGCACTGGGAGAAGAGGATTGATGGAGAAGAACAAAGATGAGAATGGAGATGGAAAGAACTAGGTAGAATGATGAGAGAACAGAGGAGGAACTGAGAGCAGGAGGGACAAAGAGGAGCTAAATAAGAAAGCAGAAAAGAAACTGAGCAGAGAGTCTCACCACAGAAGAATAAAGTGAATGGACTAAAGAACTTAGTGTGTTTAGATTCATTGAATATCCCTCAGATTAGAATCCTCAGCTGGTTGGTAGATTCTTCTGTGGACCCTGGGAGCAAACAACATAGGCTAGACCTATTATTGTTTGCATTAATGAACATAGTTGAGCATGTGTTCTTGAAGTAAGATTGTGTATTCCTTGGTTATATGCCTAAGAGTGGTATAGCTGTGTCTTGAAGTAGCCTGATTCCCAGTTTTCTGAGAAGCCGCCATACTGATTTCCACAGTAGCTGTACAACTTAGCACTCCCACCAAGAGTGGAAGAGTGTTCCCCTTTCTCCACACCCTCTCCAACAAAAGTTGTTATCGGTGTTTAAGATCATAGCCATCTGACAGGTGTAAGATGGTATCTCAGTGTCATTTTGATTTGCATTTCCCTGATAACTAAGAATGTTGAGCAATAATTTAAATGTCTTTCAACCATTTTATATTCTTCTGTTGAGAATTCTCTGTTTAGCTCCATGGCCCATTTTTAAATTGGATTGTCTGGTATTTTGCTGTAGAGTTTCTTGAATTCTTTATATATTTTGGAGATCAGCCCTCTGTCAGATGTGGGGTTGGTGAAGATCTTTTCCCATTCTGTAAGCTGTTGTATTGTGTTATTGAATGCGTCCTTTGCTCTATGAAAGCTTCTCAGTTTCAGGAGGTCCCTTTTATTAATTGTTGCTCTCAGTGCCTGTGCTACTGTTGTTATATTTAGGAAGTGGTCTCCTGGGCCAATGTGTTCGAGACTACTTCCTAGTTTCTCTTATATCGAGTTCATTATAACTAGATTTATGTTTAGTTTATTGATCCAATTGGACTTGAGTTTTGTGCATGGAGATAGTTATGGATCTATTTGTAATGTTCTACATGTTGACACCCATTTATGCCAGCACTATTGGTTGTAGATGCTTTCTTTTTTCCATTGTGCAGCTTTGGCTTCTTGTTAAAAATCAGGTGTTCATAGGTGTGTGGATTAATGTCAAGTAGTTAAATTCAATTCCATTGGTGCACATGATGATTTTATGCCAATACTAAACATTTTTTTTTATTATTAGAGCTCTATAGTATAGCTTGAAGTTGGGGATGGTAATGCCTCCAGAAGCTGCTTTATTGTACAGGAATTTATTATTATTATTATTATTGTTATTATTATTATTATTATTATTATTATTATTATTATTATATTTGTGCTTGAATTTTACACATCAGCCATGGGTTTCCCTGTCCTCCCCCCTCCTGCCCCCACCTCCACCTTCCCCCCATATCCTCCCCTCCATTCCAATCTCCTCCAGGGCCAAGACTCCCCTGGGGATTCATTTAAACCTGGTGGATTCAGCCTTAATGCAATGTGGGGAGTGAGCTTGGTCCTGCCTCAACTTGATATGCCATGTTTTGTTTACTCCCATGGGAAGCCTTACCCTTTCTTAGGAGTGTATGGTGGAGTACAAAAGAGGTGGGGAGAGGGGATGGGAGGAGATGAGGGAGGAGAAACTGTGATTGGTATGTAAAAAAGTAAAAAAAATGTAATAAAATAGTGAAAGAATGAATCTGTCCACATAAATGTATATAAAATACGTCTTTCAAATTAAGCATTGTTGTGCTTTCCACTTTTGAAGTTTAGATAATTCCAGATGTAGTAATAAGCATCACATATATCCTCTCATCACATTCCTGTAGGCAGTTTCAGTTTGCCATACACTACCAGGGAAGGATGGCTTTCTAAATATTGGTAGACACTTCCAGGTCTACCAATAAGTGACCTTATTTTTACTTGCAAATTGCTACCAGGAAGAAATTGTTGTCCCACTCTGCTGACATCTCAAGACATAGCCTGTCCTTCTGTCTTGAATTTGTAGTATGCTTTGTATAATTATCCACAAAAACATTCACTTACTTGTTCTCTTGTATGCACACCTTTCCACAATAATAAGATTTAGCTCTTTATTTTCCAAGGGAGCTGCATTTTCACATTCTATATGTGGTAACTAGCAATTAAGGGAAGTTTGCTCATGGCCCTATACAGAATCCAAATTTTAATGGTGTCTATAAGTGTCAGAATTTTAAATGATTTGGCAGAATCAATTTATAACTTTAATCTTCCTCACTTCCTTTTCTCACCAATTTTCTCTTTTCCATATGCTTTATTTTAACTTGTTTTCTTTTTCTGTTGTCCTGAATCAGAACAATGAGCAGCTAACACTACCTGCATTCTGTGATTTTTTTTCAATATCATCTCTTCATTGCTTTTGAATTAAATATAAATCAGCTTTTCAGGACCAGGGCAGAATGCAGTGGAGTTTTGGTTAAAGAAACACAAATGCTTTGAGATGTCCTATTGATTAAAATCCAGGCTATGACAACTGGAAAATTCTATTATATTCCTCTGAATATGCATTATTTTGAATGCAAGAAATACACTTGGTTGTTCTATTGTTCCACATGTGCTGTGACATATACACACCCTCAAAAACATACTCATCCTTAGACCCAGAATGAAATTTAAGTGGTACTAAGGAATAGACCTTGTGCTCCCTTCTGGGCATTTTTTTTTTAACTGAGAAATACTACAATTTTTTTCTGTCACTAGTCAGAGAACCTGTACCCTTTCTTCTCAGATCCCTCTCTCTTTGGATCTCCCTAAAGATCTGCATTTTTGGCTGGTTAAGTGTTCGGCTGCTTAAGCTTTTAGGCTTTGAGGGGCAGCAGTTTCTGAGACCCATTCAGATAAGGACACAGAGGCTTCCAGTCTAAGGAAACAGGATCAGCTGAGGAACTGTTGAGGTGAGGGAGCTGTAGCTTGTTCTGCTTCTCAGGTCTTCCAGCATTTATCCCAATAACTGGCCTCAGGTTTGATTTTATTAATAAGACCTATTAAGACTCATGCTACATCTGGTGCCCAACGTTTGTGGTACGAATTTATGACAAAGCCGCTTGCCTGTGGCCTTAGGGGCCCCAGGTCAGATCTGAGTTACCCTCAGATGGTTGTGGTGGTGCACACCAGTAGGATTTACCATAGGAGGCAGAGGCAGGAGGATCCTGAGTTTGAGGCCTGCTGGGGACTAACTACAAATGGTGGCAGTGGAACCATGGGGGCAGTGAATGCTGCTCTGAGTTGCAGGCTGCTTCTCATTGTGTTGGTGACTGTGGTGATGCTGCTACCTGGGACAAAGTGTTTATTGCTGCGTGTTCAGAGAAGAATTGCCAGAACCATCACATTACAAGAAAGCCTCGGCAAAGGTCAGTTTGAAAAAATTTGGCAAGACAAATGATGGGAGAAATTGCTGTGAAGATTTTCTCTTCTAGGGAAGAACATTCATGGTTCTGAGAGACAGACATTTACCGTATTGTGTTTGCTCCAAACCTCAGAGGAGGCAAAAAAAAGTCTTCAGGGAACCATGACCATGCTTAACAGCAACTTTGAAATCTTCAAAAAGGTGACAGGATCCCACAATGATGATTCCACATGGACTATGATAAAGCCATTAAGCTGATTAACACCGTGGAAAGATAGACTTTGGACTACAAACTGCACAGGACAATTTTGAGATGGCTGGCTGAGATGATCCAGCCTGGCAGACTACTTGAATAAGGACTTGTGACAAGCTCTGCACTTTTTCATTATGCAGAGACTGGACAAATGATACAGACTTGACAATTAACCCCAAAATTTTCTTTTCAGCATCCACTAAAGATGTCTGCAGTCCTAGAAAGCAGGAAGTAATTTTAAGAAAATGATGCCCATATTCCCAAGAGTTTAGATGGGAGGTTGTTGGTCATTTATGGATATTGTTATTGTTTATGATGGTTGGTTAAAAGTTGTTAATTGTTAATGGTCAGGAAAAAAGCTGAGCAAGGAGATTAGATTCAGAATTTTTTGTTTTAAAAAAAGAGAATATAGATATGAGTTAGATATGAATCTACTCAGAGAAAAAAGATAAAGAATAATAGGATTTTTTTATTATTTAAACTGCTTGGCCATTAGCTCAGGCCTACCATTGTTTAGCTCTTACTGTTGTATTTAGCCCTTTTCTATTAATCTATACTTTGGCACGTGGCTCATGGCTTACTGGTACCTTACATCTTCCTTGTCCTGGTGGCTGCCGCAGGACTTCTATGAACCCTCCAGGTGCCCAAAATGTCTCTACCATTAGGTTCCAATCAAATAAATGTTTTTACTCCAGGACCTTTTCCCTAAATGACTACCTAACGACCCATAGGAAGAACTTTGAAGAGGACTTAAACAGTATGGCAAATTGTTCTCAATATCAACAAATGAGACTACATTAAATTAGTACATGCATATCCAAGGAAACTTTTATCAGAAATATCAGAAAGCCTACTGAATGAGAGAAAATTATTGCCACCTATACATCAGAGAATATTTGATATCCAGAATATATAATGAAATGAGAAAACAAAACACCTCAAATACAAACCTGCTAGTCAATAAATACTCTACTAAATAAATAGGTACTTCTAAAAAAAGAAACAAAAAGACCAATAAATGTTGTTTTAATGTTCAATATACTTAGTTATTAGAGGAATTTGCAGTAAAGCACTTTAATATTTCTTTTATTTTTAACCCACTCAGAATGATTATATTAAGAAAACAAATGAAGACTCATCCTTAGGCTATCAAAAATCAGGAATGCAAACCTAAGTCTTATGGGAGTAGTAACTGGTAGAGTCACTATGGAAATTGAGGTGAGAAGTAATAAAAATAAAACAGAAGAATCACTGTCTATACTATTTCTAGGCATATATAAAAATAGTCTTAAAGTACAATCCTAATAAGTCTTAACAATAAAAACCTGGAGTCAGATATCTTGGGTGAAAGTTGAAAGATCAGAGTAGCAGAGCAGTTATCCACTAGAGACTTCTTACTTCTATAAAATCTCAGATCAAATGGGGGGAAATCCTGTCTCTATGAATCCTCAGACTGAATGGAGGCAGGTACTGTCTCCACCCACCCTATATTCCTATTTCTACCTCCACAGTGCTGGGATTAATGGTGTGAGCCTCCCATATGCTAGAATCAAAGCATTATTCTCCCTAGTGCTAGGAATTAAGGTATGAGCCTACTATATACTGGGATCAAAGGCATTATACACACTAGTGCTGTGATTAAAGGCATGCACCACCACTGCCCAGCTCTGTTTCTCTTTTAGAATAATTCAAGCTCTTGTAGTCCAAGGTGGTCTTGAACATCTGATCTCCCTGCTCCCTCCTCCCAAGTGCTGAGATTAAAGGTGTGTGCCACCACTGCCTAGGCTCTATAGAACTAGTGGCTAGCTCTGCCCTCTGATTTCCAGGTAAGCTTTATTGTCAGAAACACAAACAAAATATCATGTAACATTCCTCCCTTTGGTCTAAAATAAGAAAAATGAATATTTTAACTAATATAGAAAAAATTATATAAAATAAGTACAGTAACTATGTACAGATATCTATAGGCAATAACATTAACAATACATTAACAATGTCTAGTCCATTGGCATTTGACAAATTCAGAGAAAATATTCCATTATATATCATATCTTAGTGAGTCCAAATTCTTGTACCTAATTCACTTGCTATCCTAACTTACATCACCAACCCAAAACTATCTCTTTATGTCTCCCAACCTTATACACTTTATACCTCTTTAGTGACTTTCTTTTCTAAGCCTGGTAACAAGAAAAACTATAACTATAGCTATCTAGTCTTCAACTCAATCAGACACCTGAGAAGGATATAATATTACCTGAGCAAATAGGAAGTGTTGAGCAAACAACTTCAAAAAATGAGAAATGATAGAAACAGCCTGACTGCCTGGATAGTTACCCAAGGTTCCTCTGCAATGTTGGGGCCATCTTTGGCCTACAGGCCTAGAATATCTGACAGACTTTTCCGTGAAGTAGGATTTTTGAAAGACAGTCCCACCTTGTCTTTCCAATGTTTTGAAGTCACTATCTTTTCTGTCCTGCTTGTCCAATTTGGACAGCATACTGTCATCAGTTGAGGCAAGGGTACTTTCTTGCCCAATCACTACATTTTGTTACAAAGAAGTAAACTCCATATGGAGTTTCTTCAATGCCCATTATCTTCTTTGAAGTATGTTGGTATTGTCAAGAGCAGACATGTCTCATTGTCATAAAAAGCTTACATTATTTAAAAAATCTTAAAGGCTATATTCTGTAGATTTCTGAAGTATTTGAAGACAACTTGTCTATCTAAAATATATCTGTTTGACCTTGAAAACATACCTAACATGACTTCAAGTTTGATTGTAATAGGTGACTAAATACTAACCTACATTTCTTTATTATCCTAAATGCTTTGTAATAATAACTTTCAAGGACTAGGCATTTATGTTACATTGTTAGATGAGCTATTTATGTACAATACCTTGAACAAGAGCAGAAAATTATGTACATAATGTTCTAACAAAAATAACTTTAAATTTCTATCAATATACAAAATTCCATATCAATTTAAAATATTTAAAACTAGTAGTTGCTTTTTTGGTTTGAAAGTTTATTCAATAATCTACCTTTTCATCCTATTATTTCTATAACATATATACAGTATAGAAAAAATAATCT
This sequence comes from Onychomys torridus, assembly GCF_903995425.1. NCBI lineage: Eukaryota > Metazoa > Chordata > Mammalia > Rodentia > Cricetidae > Onychomys > Onychomys torridus. Next base: position 63,722,528 of record NC_050461.1, read on the forward strand.
CAAATTTGTATCAATATGCAAAAATCCAAGCCAATGTAAAATATTTAAAACTAGTAATTGCCTTTTTGGTCTAAAAGTAGATTCAATAATCTACCTTTTTATACTATTTCTATATCCCTTTTTTTCTTTTTAGAACAAGATCCCTGAATCTAGTCTATTTTTTTCAACTTTTTCCTGACCATTATCAATAACGACGTATAACCAATGCCCTTAAATGATGACAAATATCCCTAACACACTAAATTATGAAAAACTGCCCACCATGCCTGTTGAGAATTTAGGCGTTATGTTCCTAAAATTACTTCCTGCTGTCTTTGGGTGACTGTATCTTCAGGAGATCCTGAAAAAATTGGGATAATGGTCACATCCTGGGAGAACTAAATCTATTAATTGTTTTTCAGTTTTTGTGTAATGGGAAAGTGCAGAGCTTGTCTGAACTCATGGCTAGAGTAGTCTGTGAGACTGGATCATCTCTCCCAGCCACCTTGAAATTGTCCTAAGCAGTTTGTAGTCCAAGCTGATTTTTAGCTCTTGTTTGTCAGCTTAGTCCTGTTAACATAGTCCAGGTGGAATCATCATTTTGGGCCCACATGCTCCTATTGGAGACTTCAAAGGTCACTGTTAGGCATGGTCATGGTACACTGCTAAAAACAAGAGGCCAATTTACTTATTTTGGGGGACATTTCCTCTGCATGATTCATCTTTTTCTTCAGATGTTTCATTTGTCCAGTGGTCTTCACATTCTTAAGCAGATTGCCTTTATTCTCCCAGAAAGAGAAAAACAAAACCCTTCCCCAAACCTTACTTTGGCAAGTTTCCATTTTGCCAAGTTGTATATAATCAAATGAAAACCATTTGTTAGTCTTATAAGTTAGTTTAGATTGAGTGGTCATGCTGGTTGATCAATTATCACCTCTTCTAATAACGATATCTCTAATGTTCAAATGTAGTCTTTATCAATTTTGATGATATCCATAGCTTTTCTTCTACTGTGGAAATAAAAACAAAAACTCTTACCTAATGTAACACATATCCTGTTTTCCATTCTAAGGTCAATATATCTTTAATGTACATAAGCTGATTTAATTCAGTATGTTTTTCATTTTCCAATGATTTTCAGCAGCTTTTGTTCCTGTCTCATTAGCATTTAGAAAATTTGTAATTTATAAAGCATTATGCAATCTATCTCTGGGGATCTTTATACCCCTTTCTGTTTATTAAGCATATCCTCCACAGTTCAATTATATCTTTCTATAACTGCTTGCCCTGTAGGATTGTGTGATATGTTGAAGTCTCCCACTATTAATGTGTGGGGTTTTCTATGTTATTTAAGTTTTAGTAATGTTTCTTTTACATATGTGGGTGCCCTTGTGTTTGGTGCATAAATGTTCAGAATTGATGCTTGCAATATGTTTTATGTTGTAGTATGCAACAAGCTGTTTCATTTTACTAAAGACATATACTGGAACATTGTAAGTCGTAATTTTTACATGTATACACATGATGGCTATGACTTCTAATAGATGTGTAATTACACAATCAGCCTTTTTGGAAGTCAAAGCAGTTGCTCATTGAAATCCTAAGTATGTATCTTATATATCTATGGTATGATGTACATATTTCAATTTTCCAGACTCTGTAAAATAAAATGTCCATTTGCCAAATTTTAAATTTTGAGTATCCTTATATTACTTTCTGAAGGTAGTGGAGTCTGATTATACAAGGAAAGAGGACATTTTCTTATAATTTACTTGGCTTGTTGTCAAGTGAAGGAAAAATCCTTTTTCAAAAGTGTGCTATTGATATGGCATTTTTTAAAATAAAATTCTGAGGCCTCCAGCACATTTCCTATTAACAACTGTTCCATTTCATTATTGTCTTGTGCTAGAGGGTGTGGCAGCCAAGTATGGCATTTAGTATGTTATATATCTATATATATATAAGATGATTCCTACTTCTAACTAGTTCCTGTAATCATATAAATAGCAAAGTTAATTCCGATTCATCAGGAATAAGTTCAGTAGTTTCAATGTGAAAAACAACTCTTTCTACATGCTGAGAGTCAGTAAAGATATTAAGAAATTCAGTAAAATCCATTAATACCAGCAGTTTAGCATTTAATACTGGCTTTTGAATAGAATCATAAGGGTTTTGAGCTATTTTACTTAAATTTCCTGATTTATAACCTGCCTTTTCTGGTTTATTTGCATCAGTATAGAAAGTAGGGGCTCCAGAGATTGGTGTTTCCTGCACAAAGTGAGGAACTGTGCAGTCACTGAATAATCCAGGCACTTCTCTTTATAAACTTAATTCTTTTGCTTTTGGGATATTTATTGTTAACCTCTAAAAATATTCCTGCAAGACCTCTGACAATTTTAATTTTCTCCCCATAAATAGGAAATTGTAGCATTAGTAAAAATTACTACAATTTCTTCTGGGTCCTCTCCTGTCAATTGATGAAGTCTTAATTTTCCTTTTAGAATCAACTCAAAAACCTTTTCCATATATGTCTTCAATTTTTTTTTACTCTGTGTGGTAAATATATCTGTCCTAAAATAATACCTTGTTTCTGTATTAAAATTCATGCAGGGAAATGAGTAGAGGGTAAAATAACAAGGATGCAATCAATCTCTGGATCCAAATGATCCACATGTGCATCATGTAATTCTTCCATATCAAAGCTAATTCTCTCTTAGCATCAGATGATAATTCTCTTGGACTATATAAGTTATTTTTACTTTTTTAAGGTTTGAGGCAAATCACCCAGTTCTTGAGTTATTACCTCAATATTAGGCTATAGGTGTGCAGTATCTCCTAGCAATTTTTGAAAGACATTAAGAGTCCATGCTTGATCTCTTCCAATTTGTACCTATTGGTTGAATTTTTTGCAGACCTATTTTATATCCTAAATAATTAATAAAATTTCCTCTTTGTATTTTTTCAGGAGCAATTTATAATCCCAAACAAGGCAACATTTTCTTTATTTCTTCACACATTTTCAGTAAAGTATCTATATTTGTGTCAGCTAGTGAGATATTGTTCATATAATGATAAACTATAAATTGAGGAATCTGTACATGAATCATTTCCAATGGCTGTGATACAAAATATTGCCCAAGAGTGGTGTATTTAACATCCTCTGTGGGAGACCCTGCCATTGATGTCTCTCAACTGGCTAATGATTATTATAAGTAGGCACAATAAGGCACAATAAGACTCACACCTTTAATCCCAGGAAGTGATGGCAGAAAGCAGAAAGGTATATAAGGCATGAAAACCAGGAACTAGGCTGGTTAATCCTTTAGGCTTTTGAGCACCAGTTCAGCTGAGACCCATTCAGTTGAGGACTCAGAGGCTTCCAGTCTGAGGAAACAGGATCAGCTGAGGAACTGGTGAGGTGAGGTGGCTGTGGCTTGTTCTGCTTCTCTGATCTTCCAGCATTCACCCCAATAAATTGCCTCAGGTTTGATTTAATTAATAAGACCTTTTAAGGTTCCTGCTACAGTATACTTTTCATGCAAATGTATGAAACAGTCTTTGAAATTGATAATTACAATAGACAAACTTTTAGGTAACAGAGAAGGCAGGTGAATTCCAGGCTGTGAGTAGTCCATCGGATGAATCACCTTATTAGCATTACCATTCTCCATTCTCCATTTCCCAGATTTCTTTTTAATAAAAAATAAAGGAGAATTCCAAGGACTGATCAATTCCTCAATATACTGTTCATTTATCTGCTCCTTATCAGCTGTTCTAAAACCTATAATTTTTCTGATGTCAAAGGCCATTTTTCCATCCAGACAGCTTTGTCAGTCAACCATTTTAAAGGTAAGGCTGTTGGTACCTTTGAAAGGTTAAGAGTTGTTGTGCTCTGTTTTTGTACAACCTGAATGGTTAGTGCCAATTCTTTAAAATACTTTTTAATGTTTTCCTAGAAACATATGTTAGTTTATGTTTCTAACATTGGAGGAATGTTAATCTGAGTATTGCATTGCTGTAACAAATCATGTCTCCATAAATTCACTGCTATATTAGCTACATATGGTTTTAATTTTCCTTTCAGTTCTTCTGGCCCTATACAGTTGACCCAATTTGCACTTTGTTTTAACTGAGATAAAGTTCCAGTCCTTAAAAGCTGAACATTGGACCATTCTCTCTTAGAGTGTTTCAGTCTTTTGTAGTCTAAGGTGGTCTTAAACTCCTGATCTTCCTGTTTCCTCCTCCCAAGTTCTGGGAATAAAGGTGTGTGCCACCACTGTTTGACTTCTATGGTTAACTACTTGCAAACTTTGATCTCTGATCTTCAGGAAAGCTTTATTTGTGAGGCCACAAACAAAATATCATCTAACCACAGAAATACTTGTTCTTCAGTGTTGATTATTGCTCTATTCACACTAACAAAAAAATCTATACATATATATTCTTTAACAGAAAAATGGATAATGGAAATTATATATACATGCATATATATGAATATATATACATATACATGAATAGGTATAATTTTCATTGTCTATTTTTCAGTTGATGAATACATATATGTACATATACATACATACACACATATACATACATACATATACATATACATATATATATATATAATTTTTGTTAAGGTATTAAAAATGAATTTGCTAAATTTGCAAGAAAATGGAAAGAACTGGCAAGGATTGTACTATGTAGGGTGACAAGGCTCACAAGGTATAAAGTTCGTATTCTTCCTTTTTCAGATGTTAACTTTAATATTTATAAATAGGGGCATGTGGGTGTGAAAACATACTGTGAAACTTGACTGAAGAATACAAGAGGAGAACAATAGATGCTGAGATAGGGACAGATGTAAGGCAAATTTTCCATATGACATGGAAGCCTGAATGCCTAGGGCAGGATCTTGTGTGTGAGAGAGCCCAAGGAAGAGACAGGAAAATGCAGAACTATGCCAGGGAAGAGACAACAAAAAATGTTTTTTTATTCAAAATGCCATCATAGAATCTCATTCTTTGTAAACTAAAAAAATCATCAAAAACCAAACACATAACAACAGCTAGCAGCAGAATAAGAGCACTTCTTGCTCTTGAAAAGGTTAGGGTTTATCTTCTAGCACCCATTCCACTGTCAGTGGGTCAAATTCTGTCCTCACCTCTACAATTTCCATATGCATATACATCAGGTGAGCAAATCAGGTGAAACACTCACACATATAAATAAAGATAAAATATCTTTAAAATAAAGGAAAGAAATTGATGGACTTCAAGATAATCAGGAAGAATAATGTAGTTGCTGCTGAACATGACTTTGATCCACACACAAAGGAAGCAGAGAACTGACTTCCACAAGCTGTACTATGAGTTCTCCATAGATGAAAGCAGACAGAACAAAAGACACAATCAAGCACACACACACACACACACACACACACACACACACACACACACACACAGAGAGAGAGAGAGAGAGAGAGAGAGAGAGAGAGAGAGAGAGAGAGAGAGAGAGAGAGAGAGAACACTCTTACAAAGGTGTTTCACTTAGGGGAGAAAGTGTTTATTTTGTTTACAGTAGCAGGTTTCAGAATATCATGGCAGGGAAGACAAGAAGGCAGAAACTTAAACATCAAGTCCACAGTCAACTGCACAGAGAGATTCTGGTCCTCCCCTTGTCCTCTCTTGCCTCTTGTCTCAGACAGCATCCCTGCCTCAGTCTTTCTTTCTCTTGGACTCATTATCCACCCACCCAGCTCCTGACTGTTACCATTGGAACTATAGTCATAACAGGAGACTTGAGGAGGGTATTATACCCACATTTTCCCTCCCGGCTTTCTCTTTCTTTCAGACAGTTCTCTCTACTCAGCCTATCTCCCATTATTTTCACATAAACATCTGTGAAGGTGCATATGAAACTGTGGGCGGGATAGAGATCATAAGATGGAAAAAAGAAGCAGAGGTTTAAGGTTTCCTACTCTCTGTGTGGTCCTGTTGTATAATGTTATCAAACCCAAGTGAAGAGACATGGGGCTGAGCTGGGTGAGGAAATATTCACTGAAACACCCAGCTCTCCAGCCCTGTTCATACACAAACCATTTGCAGTGACCTTTATGAGCAGTGAAAATTGTCACTTAAACCTAGAATGAATTTGTCACATGTTGGGAGATGAGAAAGTTGTTTAGGTGGGATTGAGTAATTTCAATCAAGGGCAAGATAAGAAATATTTCACATCTGGCAGGCCACAAGTGCCTCAGCTCATCTTAATAGTGTAAGAATGTAGATATTATGAACTTTAGAGTATGACACTGTAAACAACACTGGGTTTAAAAATCAAGCAACTGGATTTTTTAAAATTAATCATATACTGGATCCAAAGAGTCCTGCCTCTAGGACCTAGGCCCTGGGACACAAAGAGTCCCCAAACCCCCACCCATCACTGTCCCAATTGCCAACCAGCAGGGAAGACTCCTGTGAGCAGCACCTCCCAAATCCCCCATCAGACCCTGCAATCTACAAGACCCACACTGTACCCCAATACCCTTCCCCTTACAACCCCAGTGGCTTCCTGAGACACAGAATCTGCCAGCTGTTATTGGACTAAGAGAGGCTTCCCAAGACACAGAATTCACCTACTCTGATTGGAGCAAGATCCCAGATAAGACCAAGAGATGCTCCCTGAGCCACTGAATCAGCCAGCTTGGCTTGGCCAACAGCAGTTCTCTGAGAGACAGAATCTGCCAGTTCCAATTAGACCAAGAGCTAAGATTTGACACAGAGTAGCCGCCTGAGATGCAGACATAGCAAGCACAGATTGGACTAATAGCAGCTTGCTCAGACTCAGGTACCTCTTGCACCTATTGGAGGATGAGATGGGTAGATGTCAGTGCAAAAATACATACAACAACACAAAGAGCAATATGGCATCAGCAGAACCTACCTAGCCCTTCTATAAGAGCAAGACCTGAACATCACAGTGTAGAAGAAGCAGAGGAAAGTGACCTTAAAAATGACTTCATGAATATGCTAGAAGCCTTTAAAGAGGAAATGAAAATTTCCATTAGAGAAATTGAGGAAAAGGCAAACAAAAAATTGGAAACAATCAATAAATCCCATAGAGAAAGCCATGAAAAAGAATTTAAACATGTGAAGGAAACAGTTCAAGACCTGAAAAGTGGAATAGAAACAATGAAGAAGACAAAAACCCAGGGAAATAGAAAATCTGAGCAAACAAACAGTAAGTACAGATGCAAGCATAACCAACAGAACACAAGAGATGGTGGAGAGAATCTCTGGCATTGAAGGTACAATAGAGGAAATACATTTGTTAGTCAAAGAAAACACTAAAGCCAACAAAGTCACAATACAAAATGTCCTGGAAATCTGGGATACTATGAAAGGGCCAAAACCTAATAATAATAGGTATAGAAGGAGAAGAATAACAACTCAAAGGCACAGAGAATATATTCAATAAAATCATGGCAGAAAATTTCCCAACTTAAAGAAGGAAATACCTATGAAGATACAAGAAGCTTATAGAACATCAAATAGACTAGACGCCCCCAAAGTCCCCTTTCCATATAATAATTAAACCACTAAATATACAGAATAAAGAAGGAATATTAAGAGCAGCAAAGGAAAACGACCCAGTGACTTATCAAGGCAGACCTATCATAACACTTGGCTTCTCAATGGAGACTTTGTAAGCCTGGAAAGATGTAATGCAGACACTAAAAGACCATAGATGCCAGTCCAGAATAATACACCCAGCAAAACTTTCTATCATCACAGATGGAGTGAACAAGACATTTCAAGACAAAATCAGATTTAAACAATACCTATCCACAAATCCTGTCCTACAGAAAGCATTAGAAGGAAAATCTCAACCTAAGGAAGTCAGATGCAATAATAAGCCCAGAGCAGTAAATCCCAAAGAAAGGAAATACACTCACACTACCGCCAGAAGATAACAGGAATTAACAATCACTGGTCATTAATATCTCTTAATATCAATAGACTCAGTTCACCTATGAAAGATACAGGTTAACAGAATGGATAAAAAACATGATCCATCCACCTGCTGCATACAAGAAACACACCTCAACTGCAAAGACAGAACTTACCTGAGAGTAAAAGGCTGGGAAAAGACTTTCCAATCAGATGGACTTAAGAAGCAAGCTGGTGTAGCTATCCTATCTGAGAAAATAGACGTCCAACTAAATTAATCAAAAGAGGTCAGGAAGGACATTACATACTCATCACAGGAAAGATCCACCAAGATGAAGTCTCAGTTCTGAATATTTATGCCCCCAATACAAGGCCACTCACATATGTAAACAAAACATAAGTAAAGCTTGAGTCACTCATTCAGTTTCACACAATAATAGTGGGAGACTTCATCACCCCACTCTCACCACTGGACAGATCTGCCAGACTGAAACATAACAGAGAAATAAGGGAACAAATAGATGTTATGACTCAAAGGGACTTAATAGATATCTACAAACATTCCACCCTAACAAAAAAGAATATGCCTTCTCAGCAACCCATGAAACCTCCTCTAAAATTGACCACATGCTCCATCACAAAGGAAATTTCAACAGATAGAAAGAAATGGGGATGGCTTCCTGAATTTTTTATTGCATTTTTAAAATTTTTATAATTTTATTTAATTTTACATATCAGCCACGGATTTCCCTGTCCTCCCTCCTCCTGCCCCCCACCCTCTCTCCAGCCCAGCCCCATTCCCATGTCCTCCAGGGCAAGGACTCTCCTGGAGATTCAGTTCAACCTGGTAGATTTGGTCCAGGCATGTCCAGTCCCCTCCACCCAGGCTGAGCAACTGTCCCTGAATTGGCCCCAGGTTCCAAACAGCCAGCTCATGCACTAAGGACAGGTCCAGCTCCCTATGCCTGAGTGCCTCCAAACAGTTCAAGCTAATCAACTATTTCACTTATTCAGAGGGCCTGATCCAGTTGGGGGCTTCTCAGCTCTTGGTTCAGGGTTCATGTTTTTCCATTAGTTTGGCTATTTGTCCCTGTGCTTTTTCCAATCATAGTCTCAACAATTCTCAATCATACAATCCCTCCTCTTTCTCACCAATTGGACTCCTGGAGCTCCACCTGGGGCCTGGCCATGGATCTTTGCATCCACTTCCATCAGTCATTGTATGAGATTTCTAGCACGACAGTTACAGTGTTTGGCCATTGGGAGTAGGTCAGTTCAGGGTTTCTCTCAACCATTGCCAGTAGTCTATTGTGGAGGTATCTTTGTGGATTTCTGGGGACCTCTCTAGCACTTTGCTTCTTCCTATTTCCATGGGGTCTTCATTTATCGTGGTCTCTTTCCTTGTTCTCCCTCTCTGTTCTTGATCCAGCTGCGATCTGCCACTCCCCTAAGCTCTCTTTCCCTCAATCCTTGCCCTTCATTACACTCCCTTCACGCCCAGTTTGCTCATGTAGATCTCATCCATTTCTTTGTTGTTGGGTGATCCCTGTGTCTTTCTAGGTAGCTTCACTGGAGTTGTGAGTAGCAGTCTAGTCATCCTTTTTTTTTTTTTTATAATTTAATTGTATTTTACGTATCAGCCATGGGTTCCCCTGTCCCCCCTCCCACACTTGCCCCCACCTTCCCCCCATTTCACCCCCCATTCTCATCTCCTCCAGGGCAAAGACTCCCCTGGGGATTCAGCTCAACCTGGTAGATTCAGTCTAGGCAGATCCAGTCCCCTCCTCCCAGGCTGAGCAAAGTGTCCCTGCATAAGCTCCAGGTTTCAAACAGCCAGCTTATGCACTAAGGACAGGTCCTGGTCCCACTGCCTGGCTGCCTCCAAAACAGTCAAGCTATTCAACTGTCTCACTTATGTAGAGGGCCTGATCCAGTAGGGGTCTCCTCAGCTTTTGGCTCATAGTTCATGTGTTTCCATTAGTTTAGCTATTTGTCCCTGTGCTTTTTCCAGTCTTGGTCTCAACAATTCTCAATCGTACAATCCCTCCTCTTTCTCACCAATTGGACTCCTGGAGCTCCACCTGGGGCCTGGCCAAGGATCTCTGCATCCACTTCCAATAGTCATTGGATGAAAGTTCTAGCATGCCAGTTAGGGTGTTTGGCCATCCAATCACCAAAGTAGGTCAGTTCAAGCTTTCTTTCAACCATTGCCAGTAGTCTACAGTGGAGGTATCTTTGTGGATTTCTGGGGACCTCTCTAGCACTTTGCTTCTTCCTATTTCCATGGGGTCTTCATTTATGATGGTCTCTTATTCCTTCTTCTCCCTCTCTGTTCTTGATCCAGGTGGGATCTCCTGCTCCCTGTGTCTTTCTTAGGGTCCTATTTTCTAGGTAGCTTCCCTGGAGTTGTGAAAAGCAGTCTAGTCATCCTTTTTTTTGTTTTTTTACATCTAGTATACTCCTATGAGTGAGTACATACCATGTTTGTCTTTCTGAGTCTGGGTTACCTCCATCCATTTGCCTGCAAATCTTGGGATGTCATTGGTTTCTCTGCTGAGTAGTACTCCATTGTGAATCTTTCGTAGAGCAAAGGACATGGTCAACAAGACAAAGTGACAGCCTACAGAATGGGAGAAGATCTTCACCAACCCCACATCTGACAGAGGCCTGATATCCATAATATAAAGAACTCAAGAAATTAGACATCAAAATGCCCAACAATCCAATTAAGAAATGGGCTATAGAGCTAAACAGAATTATCAACAGAGGAAGCACAAATGGCTGAAAGACAGTTAAGGAATTGCTCAACATCCTTAATCATCAGGCAAATGCAAATCTGTGTAGATGTTTCCATGGTGCCCATACTCACCACAGGTCACTCCACTCTCTGTCTCCACCTCAGACCTTGCTTTTGAACTCCAGGAATACATTACATTTAATTGTATCTTCAGATATGTCTCCAATATTTTGTCATAGTGACTTTTATCCCATAGTTCTGTTTTATAATAAACCCAGACATCTATCATTTTTATTTAGGAGATTAATCTTAAGTCAAAAAGAATGTGACTGTTCATAGAAATGTGTTTAAAACAGTGATCTAACTAAATGGGATAATCAGTTTGGACACCTAACCCAATGAAAATGGTATACTCTTGAGAGGAGAGATAAACAATAACTGCATAAACTCAATGGGAAGACAATGTGAAGACAGAGGGACAAGGATTTATCCATGTATAAATCAAGGAAAGAGGTCTTAGGAAAAGCAAATTTCTTCATCTTGGACTTTTAGCACCTGGAACTATGAAATACCAACCATGATGATTTATGACATTCAGTTTATGTTGTTTTATTTTTTTCTGTTAGTCCTAGCAAACTAATCAACTCTGCTTATATTCAGGCCTTCTCAATTCCATGATGACCTCAGAAAGGTTAAATTGTCTTACTGCTTTAAATAACATATTTACATACTGGGGGTATAACAAAGTTGATGCTGTGTGACTGTTTTTTTGGGTCCATGAAGCAAAAACATCTAATTTTCCCTAGATAATGAACTAAGGAGAGAATAAAATAATTATCATACAAAAATCAAACTTGGTGAACCAAGGAGTTTGTGATTGTTACTTACAGGAGAATGAATGATGTGTTGCCTATCTCAACAGGAACAAATGAAAGGCAGCTTTATCACTGAAGACTCCACCATAGCCCATGTGGTGACTCATGAAAGCTGCATCATATTTGTGTGAACTGCAGATACTTGGCAGGCCAATCGACTCTTTCAGGTAGCTTTTTCTCCTTTTTTTCTCCTCATATTTATTTTTTATTTCCATAACCTTGGGGGTAGGTGCTCTGCATCTTTGTTTCAAGAACAACTTGAAACTTGTGAGTTTTTTACTTACTGAGTCTCAGGAGCCCCCCTGCTCCTACCTGACATAATGTTTCAATCTCTGAATCTCCTTCATGGTAGATAGTTTCTAAGAAAAGAATTTGCCATGTAATGGATGGTAGAAATCTTGCCTCACAAGCAGGAAGATCTGCATAAACTGTGTGATGCTTCAAAGCATAATGTCTGTATTATGATATGGAGACATTAAAATTAGAAGTTCAATACCTTTTTTTGATTCATGTGTTGAGGAAATCTGGGATAGAAAAGATACAAGACAGACAATGAGGAAGACAGACACATAAAGAGAGAGACAGAGAGACATACACAAGAGAGACAGAGATAGAGAGATGGAGACAGAGACAGAGATAGACAATGGGAGGAGGCAGAGACAGAATAGAAGGAGACAGAGAGAAGGTGGGAGGAGGAATAGACAGTGAAGAAAAAATGAAAATAATCCTCAGATTCTCTAACATTGCTCCTACTGATGTAGTAGCTCTACTGTTTTACTTGAAGATGAATGGAACTGTCAAAGATTTGAAGGGTAATACCTCAGTAAATGCAAACAGAGCACACAGAGATCAGGGTAACTGTTTAGTGTGGAAAATACTTACGTTCTTTCTTTTTTTGGTCTTTCAAGAAAGAGTTCCTCTGTGTAGCTTTGCGCCTTTCCTGGAATTCACTCTGGACCCAAAGCTGGCCTCAAACTCATTGAGATCTGCCTGTCTCTGACTCCTGGGTGCTGGAATTAAAGGCATGTGCCACCACTGCCCAAATGGAAAATACTTATATTCTTGTCCTTAGAAATATTATAATTTTGAAGGAACAAGGGTTTTATCTGATTGTCAAATCTGCTTTTATTGTTTGTGTCTAATTCTTCTCACTTAGTAATTGTTTTGATATTTATTTTACTGAAACTCTATCAAAGCCAATACTAGACACCCAGATGCCTGGACATCAAAACTGAAAAGACTGACCTTTGTGTCCCATCGAAGGTCAAATGTGATGGAAGATTCTGACTACTTCACTTCCTAAGAAGACTTTATTGACAACATACTTGGAAAATTCTGAAAATCTTAAGAAATCTCTAGCCATGTACACAAGTCTGAATTCAGCCCATTTGTCTCTCCCAAAGTTTCTTGATATTTCTTCCAAAATATCAAGGTCCCCAACCAAAAGGCCAGGAACTTGCCAGTGCATCTAAAGCTAAAAATTTGACTCCAAATATTATAAATGTTTTGTTTGAATAATCCCTGTAAGACACCATCTTCCAAAATCCTGAGCAATATTGCTTAGTGTTATCTCAACTTGTTCTTTATGGCTGCTGGGCTCTTTGATATAATGCCCTGGCTGCAACAAAATCTGAATTTCCCTGAGATGACCTTGCTGTCATTGCTCAACTGTTATCTGTGAGCCAAATCCATATCTTAGAAAAAATGTATGTTAAGACAGGCATTTTCTAAAGATAGCCTGTTTTGCTGGGGCAAGCAGTTCTAGAAAAGGAGGGTATAAATTTCTCGAGACTCTCTGGAGCTGCATACACTTCCTCACACCTAAGCTTTCTGCCCACCTCTATAATAAGCCTGACCAACACTTTTTCCCCTTCATACAACTTAAACACTTGTTAAAAGACTGATGACACTTTTTAGATTAGTCAATAAGTGCAGTATAATCTGTTGACTTCAGACTTTGATCTTTTCATGTGTTTCATCCCTTTATTCTATGTTTCACAAATCTAATTCTCTAGATTTTGAGCAAATTGAAAGCAAATATAAATAGAATCTAAAAACCAAAATATAACATGAATTGCTTTTTATTTAATTTACATATTATAGTAGCATTATTTGGTATTAGTTGAATTTATGCAAGATATATTACAAAGATTATTGTCTTCAGACTTTTAAACTTTCTCCAGCATGGCTACTAGAAAATTGTTCATCAAATATATGGGTCATGATTTTGTCTCTGTGTTTCTGATAGTGATGTTACAGACATTTCTGAATATTATGGAGTTTATATGCTTTTGCAAACATATTTTTTATCTTATTATATAATTTAATTTAATTTTACATATCAGCCATGTCTTACCCCCCACCTTCCCCCCAGCACAGCCCCCATTCCCATCTCCTTCAGGGCAAGGACTCCCCTGGGGATTTCAGCTCAACCTGGTAGTATCAGTACAGGCAGGTCCAGTCCCTTCCTCCCAGGCTGAGCAAAGTGTCCCTGCATAAGCCCCAGGTTCCAAACAGCAAGCTCATGAACTAGGGACAGGTCCCGGTCCCACTGCCTGGTGCCTCCCTAACAGTTCAAGCTAATCAACTGTCTCACTTATCCAGAGGGCCTGATCCAGTTGGGGGCTCCTCAGCTATTGGTTCAGGGTTCATGTGTTTCCACTTGTTTGGCTATTTGTATTTGTGCTTTTTCCAATCTTAGTTTCAACAATTCTTGCTCATACAATCCCTCCTCTTTCTCACCAGTTGGACTCCTGGAGCACCACCTGAGGCATGGCCATGGATCTTTGCCTCCTCTTCCCTCAGTCATTAGATGAGATTTCGAGCATGCCAGTTAGGGTTTATGGCCACCCGGATCACCAGAGTAGGTCAGTTTGGGTTTTCTCTCGACCATTGCCTGTAGTCTACAGTGGAGGTATCTTTGTGGATTTCTGGGGATCTCTCTAACACTTGCTTCTTCCTATTCTCATGTGGTCTTCATTTATCATGGTTTCTTATTCCTTCTTCTCCCTCTCTGTTCTTGATTCAGCTCAGATCTCCCCCTCCCCTAAGCTCTCTTTCCCTTGGAACTTACCCTTCATTACCCCCACTCAAGTCCAGGTATTTCATGTAGATATCATCCAATTCTCTACCACTGATGGATCCCAGTGTCTTTCTTAGGGTCCTAATTTGTAGGTAGCCTCCCTGTAGTTGTGACTATCAGTCTAGTCATCTTTGTTTTACATCTAGTATCCTACTATGAGTGAGTACAGACATGTTTGTCTTTCAGAGTCTGGGTTACCTCACTCAGGATGAATTTTTCTAGATCCATCCATTTGCCTGCAAACCTCATGGTTTCATTGTTTTTCTCTGCTAAGTAGTACTGCATTGTGTGTATGTACCACATTTTCTTTATCCCTTCTTCAGTTGAAGAATATCTAGGTTGTTTCCAGGTTCTAGATATTACAAACAATGCTGATATGAACATAGCTGAGCAAGTGCCCTTGTGGTATGATTGAGTATTCCTTGGGTATATGCACAAGAATGGTATAGCTGAGTCTTGGGGTAGATTGATTGCCAATTTTCTAAGAAAGCACTATATTGATTTTCAAAGTGGCTGTAAAAGCTTGCATTCCCACCAGCAGTGGAGGAGAGTTCCCCTTGCTCCACATCCTCTCTAGTATAAGCTGTCTTCAGTGTTTTTGACTTTAGCCATTGTGAC
The DNA here is from genome assembly GCF_903995425.1 of Onychomys torridus. Taxonomy (NCBI): domain Eukaryota; kingdom Metazoa; phylum Chordata; class Mammalia; order Rodentia; family Cricetidae; genus Onychomys; species Onychomys torridus. The sequence continues at coordinate 63,737,765 of NC_050461.1, forward strand.
GGGTGTAAGGTGGTATCTCAGAATCATTTTGATTTGCATTTCCCTGATAATTAGGGATGTTGAGCAATTCCTTAAATGTCTTTCAGCCATTTGTGATTTCTCTGTTGAGAATTCTTTGTTTAGTTCTATAGCCCTTTTCTTAATTGGACTGTTGGGTATTTTGATGTCTAATTTCTTGAGTTCTTTATATATTCTGGATGTTAGACCTCTGTCAGATGTGGAGTTGGTGAAGAAATTTTCCCACTCTGTAGGTGATTGCTTTTTCTTGTTGACCATATCCTTTGCTTTACAAAAGCTTCTCAGTTTCAACAGGTCCCATTGATTGATTGTTTCTCTCAGTGTCTGTGGTACTGGTGTTGTATTTAGAAATTGATCTCTGGTGCCACTGCCTTCAAGACTACTTTCTACTTTCTCTTCTATCAGGTTTAGAGTAACTGGATTTATGTTGAGGTCTTTGATCCACTTGGATTTAAGTTTTGTACATGGTGACAGATATGGATCTATTTGCAGCCTTCTACAGGTTGACATCCATTTATGCCAGCACCATTTGTTGAAGATGATTTCTTTTTTTCCATTGTACAGTTTTGGCTTTTTTTGTCAAAAATTATATGTTCACATGTGTGCAGATTAATGTCAGGGTCTTCAATTAAATTCTATTTGTTCACATGTTGGTTTTTTGTTTGTTTGTTTGTTTTGTTTTATTGAGACAGGATTTCTATGTGTAGGTTTGTGCCTTTTCTGGACCAGGCTGGCCTTGAACTCACAGATATTCACCTGTCTCTGCCTCCCAAGTGTACAGGGTTCTTTTGCCTATCCTGTTTTTTTTTCCATATGAAGTTGAGTATTATTCTTTCCAGGTCTGTGAAGAATTGTGTTGGTAATTTGATAGGAACTGCATTGAATCTGTAGATTGCTTTTGGTAAGATTGCCATTTTTACTATGTTAATCCTGCCTATCCATGAGTATGAGAGATTCCATTTTCTGACATCTTCTTCAATTTCTTTTTTCAGGGACTTAAAGTTCTTGTCATATAGGTCCTTCACTTGCTCAGATAGAGTTATCCCAATGTATTTTATATCATTTGTGGCTATTATAGAGGGTGATTTCCTTCTCAGCCTGTTTGTGTATTGTATATAGGAGGGCTACTGATTTTTTTTGAGTTGATCTTGTATCCTGCTATGTCGCTGAAGGTGTTTATAAGCTGCATCAGATCCTTCGTTGAAATTTTGGGGTCAGTCATGCATACTATCATGTCATCTGCAATTAGGGAAAGCTTGACTTCTTTTCCAGTTTGTATCCCCTTAATCTCCTTATGTTGTCTTATTGCTCTGGCTAGAACTTCAAGTACTATATCGAATAAGTGTGAGGAGAGCAGACATCCTTGCTTTGTTCCTGATTTTAGTGGTATTGCTTTGAGTTTCTCTCCATTTAATTTAATGTTGGCTTGCCGTAAATTGCACTTATTATGTTTAGGTATGTTCCTTGTTTTTCTGATCACTCCAAGACCTTTATCATGAAGGGGTATTGGATTTTGTCAAATGCCTTTTCTATTTTTTCTTTTAGTTTTTTCATATTCTGTATTAAATTGATGGACATTCATATGTTGAAACACCCTTGCTTCCAGGGAATGAAGCCTACTTGATAATGGTAGATAATTGTTTTGATGAGATCTTGGACTCTGTGTGCCAGTATTTTATTGAGTATTTTTGCTTCAATGTTCACGAGGGAGATTGTTCTGTAGTTCTCTTTCTTTGTTGCATCTTTGTTTGGTTTAGGAGTCAGGATAACTGTAGCCTCATAAAAGGAGTTTGTTAATGTTCCTTCTGCTTCTATTATGTTGAACAATATAAAGAGTATTGTTATTAACTCTTCTTCCAGGATCTGGTAGAATTCTGCACTGAAACCATCTGGTCCTGAGCATTTTTTGGTTGGGAGATTTTTAATGACTAATTCTATTTCCTTATGGGTTATTGGACTATTTAAATAGTTTATCTGGTCTTGATGTAACTTAGACATGTGGTAAATATGGAGAAAATTTTCCATTTCTTTATGTAGGCATTTACTGCTATGAATTTCCCTCTTAGCACTGCTTTCATAGTTTCCCATAAGTTTGGGAACGTAGTGTATTCATTTTCATTGAGCTCTATAATTTCTTTCTTTCTTTATTCCTCAACCCTTTGGTGATTCATTTGAGCATTATTCAGTTTCCATGATATTGTAGGTTTTCTGTAGTTTTTGTTGTTGTTGAAATCTAACTTTAAGCCATGGTGCTCTGATAGAACACAGGCAGTTATTCCAATATTTCTGTTTCCATTGAGATTTGATTTTTGGCCATGTATGTGGTCAATTTTAGAGAAGGTTCCATGGGGTGCTGAGAAGAAGGTATATTATCTTTTTTAGGATGGAATATTCTGTAGATATTGATTAAATCCATTTGAATCATAACATCAGTTAATCCATTATTTCTCTGTTAAGTTTCAATTTGGTAGATCTGTCCAGAGATGATAGTGGGGTGTTGAAATCTCCCACTATTAATGTGTGGGGTTTTATATGTGATTTAAGTTTTAGTAATTTTTCTTTTACACATTTGGGTACCCTTGTATTTGGGGCATAAACATTCAGAATTGAAACTTCATCTTGGTGGATCTTTCCTGTGATGAGTATATGATGTTCTTCTGGTGTCCTTCTTGATCTCTTTTGATTGATTTTAGTTTGAAGTCTATTTTGCTGGATATTAGGATGGCTACACCAGCTTGCTATTTAAGACAATTTGACTGGAAAGTCTTTTCTCAGTCTTTTATTCTTAGGTAGTGTTTATCTTTGAATTTGAGGTGTGTTTCTTGTATGCAGCAGAAAGATAAGTCCTGCTTTTGTATCCATTCTGTTAGTGTGTCTTTTTATAGGTGAATTAAGTCCATTGATATTAAGGGATATTAATGACCAGTGATGGTTCACTTCTGTTATTATTTTTTTGTTGATAGTGTGTGTGTACTTCTCTTCTTTGGGATTTACTGCTGTGGTGTTATCTATTGCCTGTGTTTTCATGGGTGTATCTGCCTTCCTGAGGTTGCAATTTTCCTTCTAGTGCTTTCTGTAGGGCTGGGTTTGTGGATAAGTATTATATAAATCTGGCTTTGTCTTGGAATGTGTTGTTCACTCCATCTAGGATGATTGAAAGTTTTACTGGGTATATTATTCTAGGCTGGCATCCATGGTCTCTTAGTGTCTGCATTATATCTGTCCAGGTCCTTCAGGCTTTCCAAGTCTCCATTGAGAAAACGGGTGTTATTCTGATGGGTTTGCTTTTATAAGTCACTTGGCATTTTTCCTTTGCTGCTCTTAATATTCTTTCTTTATTCTGTATATTTAGTTGTTTAATTATTATGTGGTGAGGGGACTTTTTGGAGGTCTACTCTATTTGGTGTTCTATAGGCTTCTTGTATCTTCATAGGCATTTCCTTCTTTAAGTTGGGAAAGTTTTCTTCTATGATTTGTTGAATATATTTTCTGTGCCTTTGAGTTGGTATTCTTCTTCCTCTATCCCTCTTATTGTAGGTTTGGTTTTTTCTTTGTGTCCCAAATTTTTGAACATTTTGGGTCATGACTTTATTGGCGTTAATGTTTTCTTTGATGAATCTATTTCGTCTACGTATCTTCAACACCAGAGATCCTCTCTTCCATCTCTTGAATTTTGTTGGTTATACTTGCATCTAAAGTCCCTGTTCGTGTACTCAGATTTTCTATTTCCAGCATTACCTCTGTTTGTGTCTTCTTCATGTTTTCTATTTCCCTTTTCAGGTCTTGGACTGTTTCCCTCATCTTTTTCATTGCTTCTTCATGACCTAGGTACAGGCCTTTCTGTGTATTACTCCAGGCACTCACCTCTGGTCCACATGGTAGTTCTGGGCCAGATGGGAACTCAGGGCAGGTCTCTGATTCTCAGGAAGTGGCTTGGGTCTTGAGAGGATTGATGTGGGGGCAGGGCATGGAGATTGGAGAGTCTGTGGAGTTTCTTGGTGAAGGAGAACCTTCCAGGTTGGGGTGAAGGGAGTCCTGCACTATGGTCAGAACCTGGGGCCTAGTTGGGCAGGTCTTCCCCAGAATGGCTGGTGCCCAGGGATGTGACCTAGGCACAGGCCTCTCTGGGTATGACCCCAGGCACTCAACTCTTGTCCAGATGGGAGGTCTGGGGCAGGATCGCAGAAGTATTTTTAAGGTTTAAAATTAGTAAATATATTGACAAAAAATATCTGGTGAGACAATCTGTGCAGAGGAACCTGATTTTATAATGTATGTAGATACATCTCCTGAAACATAATATTTACATTACTATATGGATCCTCAGAAAAAGCTAACAAGATTAGATTCTAAAAGAAGAGTATGCAAAGAAATGAATAGAGGTGACAAAGTAGTTGAGGTCACCAGGTGTTTTTTTCAAATAAATAAAAGGCACAGTATTATCCTGCTGTAGAAAACCTGAAAAGAGGTATGAAATCTGAGAAATGAATATGGGCAATCCATATAGTGAGAGTGATTGGAGAGAACTGAGAAGAAAATATGATATTAAAGAGAATATTGCTTGTTTGGTGTTTTATATACACAGTCTCATGTAGTACAAACTGTCCTTGAAATTCCTTTGTCCCTAAGGCTGGCTTGATATCCTGATTTTTCCAAGTTCCAAAAGTGTTGGGTTTATAGGCATTGATGATGCCTCTTTTAAAAACACTGTGATATGTTCTGAATATATTGTCCTCTTTAGTGAGGTATCATCCAGAATTGAGTCATATGTGCATGACTTCAGCAATACTTCATGCAGCACTGGACATTCCAGATAGTCTATTTTGTGTGTACTTCCACTGAAAAGTAAAAGAAATGACACTGTCCCAGAAAATAAATGTAGTTACCTTAGCAACATGAAATAAGTGACAAGATGCTGTGTTGATGAATACCTAGAACTATACATGACATCATGACATTTCATGTGCTGGAGAAAGGACTGGGAACTCAGACAAATCCAATTTAAAGCATTCTGTTTGTGATTAAGTGGCATCACTAGAATTTCACAATTTCTCTAAACATCAATTTATTCTTATAGTACTAGAAATAATGAACCCTTTAGAGCTATTAGACAGATTAACATCAGCCCCCTTACAATAATTACATAGTACATAGTCCTTAAGCAAAAGCCCACAGACTACAAGAAACTTTAAGTCTCATACTGTACCCCAGAGAATACTAAACTATGCACATACTTTGCTGCCATTTAGTGAGTAATTTTAATCTCTCATAGGCATAACAGGATATGCTAATTGAAGGAAGAGATAGTCGCAAACCTCACTATCTCTTCTACAGAATCACCAGATGGAGCTTATTACCAAACAGTAGCATCAATGGTCAAAATTCTTTTCTACTTTGGCCTCAAGAAAGGACAAGGGTTCTCACTCTATAAAGAAGCAGGAGTTGAGAGACCATGCTTAAACTTGCAGTAAAAGGACATGACGGATTTGGAAAGCATTGAGCATTATGTCATAAAATATGGGCATACAAGTGTTTGGTTTAAAAATAACAGCAGCTGTCTTAGGTAGCCATATTTCATGAATTCCTCTTGCAGTTAAGTATTCTTCTTATTCATTTTTGAGTTTCATACAACATATCCTGATCCTATTTTCCCCTTCTCCTAGGTCTTCCCTTATATTTCTACTGTCCAACCAACCATGGTCTGTCTCCCTTTTTCTCTTTTTCTTTAGAAAAAAAGCAAAAAGAAATACAAGAAAAAACTAAGAAACACACACATAAGTAATTCCATAAAATAGTAGCAAAAATATATAAGAAATAGCCCAATAATATAAAAATTGCCCTAAGCGATATAAGGCAAAATATCTTAATGATACCATTAAGTTTCTGTTATATGGACCAGCTACAACTAGGCATGGGGGCTTCATTTATTATAATTAAAATTCAGAATTGGGCTAAGTTTATTTTAGGGGGAAAAGCCTTAGAGAGAACAGGGAATTGGGTTAAGCCACCAGCCAACCTTACCTCACCAACTGTGCAGCTTTCAAAAGTGAATTACTTCCTGTCTACCCATGTCTATATACCTTGCTGTTCTGTCATGAGTCACTCTCTCCATAGAGCTACAACACTTCCTCTTTCTACACAGTTCTGTCATTTTCTGTCCATCAGTATAGACCTTCAGACCTCCATGGTTAACTAGCATTGTAATTTAAGGCATGTGCTACTACACCTGGCTCTGTTTCCAGTGTGGTCTTGAAAACACAGAGATCCTGACTGCCAAGTGATGGGATTAAGTGCATGTGCTACTGCTGACTGACTTCATTACTTACTTATAATGGCTGGCCTTTTTCCTCTGATCTCTAGCCAAGCTTTATTTACTAAAGTACAAATAAAATATCACCACATTTCAGCACAAATAAAACATCACCACATTTCCCCTTTTTGTCTAATAAAAAGTAAAAAAGTTATAACTAATATAAGAAAAACTATATACAAAAGTACAATAAGTATATACAATATATAAGCAATAAATCCTTCAGCAATGTCTAGTCCATTTGCATTTGACAAATTCAGGGAAAATATTCCATTATCTATCCTATTTTGGTTAGTACAAAATGTTCATAATTCACTTTCTATCCTATCTTGTATTACCAACAGAAAACTACCTTATGTTTTTTAAATTTATACACTGCACACTTCTAAGTGAGTTTCTGTGATGAAATGGTTAACAAAGAAATATATAACTATCTAATCTTCAACTTCTTCAGAGACCCAAGTAGGAAATAATATTACCTGGTAAAACAGAAAGAACAAACAAGCAGCTTCCAAAAAAATATGTGTTGTGACGGAAACAACAAGCTGCCTGGACAGTCACTCTAGTTTTCTCTGCAACATTGGGGCATAATCTTCAGCCTACAGGCTTAGCATATGTGACAGACTCACTTGTGAAGTAGGATGTATGCAAGGCCTACAGTTCAACCCTGCATTTGGTGTGAGTATTCCATGTAACAGATAAACTTGAACTTTGCCAGTGTCCTGTCATGATTCAGGATTTTAAATTCTGGAATTTGTTGGTGTGTTTGGAATTTGGCTTCCCGTTGGCTTGTGGGTGGCTTCTTCTCTTTTATTAAATGCCAGTCTACCATTGAGAGGCCAGATTCCATCAACCTAGTTACTCTTCCAAAAATAACTCTTCCAGCTACTGTTCCACTGCACACGAGAAGCCATCAATCCATTGCCCACTCTGCTCCCTTCAAAGAAAGGGGCACTGTATCTTTTCCAGATTGCAAAGTCACTTCAGTGATGGTGTCATATTGTACTGGCCTCAGAGGAAGCCTGTTGCCAAAGCTGCAGCTACACTTGTCGTCTCAAGGATTGGTAGTCCTTTGTTTTGTGTCATGCTTGCTAATTTTGGACAGCATACTGTCAGCACTTTCTTGCCCAGTGGTTAACTTTGCCACAATGAAAGTTAACTCCATATGCAGTTTCTTCAATGCGTATGTCCTTTCTGAAATAGATTGGTGCTGCCAGGAGTAGATAAGTCTCATGAACTAAATCTTTTTAAAGTGGATATTATTTTATAATAGCTCCTTGATTAGGGATGGAGCCTCTGTCAACTTCAGACTCTCAGGGTAAGGCCCCATCACAATTGAACTTGTAAAGGCTATATTCCTGTGAGTTCATTTTGCATAATTCCTGTTGTGTATGGAAGACACTTTAATTGGAGTCATGCATCACCTCTTTCTCTTACAGTCTTTTTATATCTTCTTCCTTATAGTTTCTGAGCCCTGAAGGAAGGTATTTGAACTCAGCATTTTCACATCCCAATCTTTACATATATTGTGGTCTCACTGTTACTTCACATCTATTGAACAAGCTTCTTGGATGATGACTGAGTGGGCACTGGCTTGTATGCATAGCAGAATATCACTAGGAGTGATTTTATTACTTGGATCCTTCAGCAGAATTATAGTAGATTTTTCTGAGGCATATGGCCTATCTAGTCTCACTTCTTTGGCTACCCTAGAAACATCATGGATTGGTTCTATTCCATAGAGACAGCTGTAAATCCAATCAGAGACTGATTAGTCACTTAATGAGCATTTGTGTCACTATTGCAACAGCACATCATTCAGGCAGGTCCCCATGGTAGATGACAGTGTTTTTAGCTTGTTAATCGTTACCTCTCTCCTCTGTTGCGTTGCGGTGTCCCTGCTACAAGGTATCATGAACACTACAAAATTAGGTTGAAGCCTGTAATTAGGCATGAACTTAACTTATCTGTTTTTATAAGAGAGATAAATGTATTGTCTTTAGAAACAGGGCCTTACCATCAGTTCCCGGAGAACAAGAAATTGCCTTAGCTATAGTCTATGATGTTTGAGGGTTTCCACGGGTGCTTTTGGCCACTGGATCAACAAGATGTAACCCATTCCTGAAATTGGAAGTTTAACTTAGCCTAGGATGTCAATTTGGGGGATAATCTCCACATTATTTGATGACTCCATTTAAATTCCTTTTGTATATGTATATTTTTCACAAAGCTTCCATACCAGCAGGATTCCATATGGCCCCTCCATTGTCTTCAGTGTTACTTGTCCCTCCCTTTATTTCGCCCTCTGTGTTCATTTCTTCCTTTCCCTTCTCCTTTTAATCTCCCCAATCCAGGTTCCTCTTGTCCCTTTATAACAGCATTTTCTATTTCTCCTTCTTGGGAGAGCCTACCTACACTCTGTGGTAATATGGATTGTTAGCATTCTTATGAAAATATTTAAAGGTAACACCCACATACAAGTGAATACATACAGTATTTTCACCTTTTGGGGTATGGGTTACTTCCATGAGGAGGATTCCTGGTCACTCTATTTATTGGTTGTCAAATTTTATGTTTAAAATATCTGAATATTATTACATTGTATAATTGTACCTCACTTTCATTATTCATCCATTGGTTCCTAGACATCTAGTCTGTTTACAATCTCTGGCTATTGTGAATAGAGGAGGTACAATGCACAGATGATTAAATATCTATCAGAGTTTATAAAATCCATTAGCACATGGTCAAGAATGCTGTGTCTGTATGTGAATGTGGATTTATTCCCACTGTTTTTAGGAACTGCTGCAATGCTCTTAGTAATGGCTGTAGTACCTTACCCTACCACCAGGTATCAATGTGTTCCTTTATTCCATGAGTTTGCTTGTCATACATTTTCATGTTTAAAACCGTTATTACTGGGGATAGATGAAATGGCAATTTTGTTTTGATATATATATATATATAATATATTTCCCTATGTACTAATGGTATTAAACTTTTTAAGTGTTTCTCTGATGTTTGTGTTTTATTTATATTTTAAGTTTGTATGGTAAAATTTACCTCAAGGTATTTTTTTAATCTACTGTGAAAGTACAGGTTCCTTCATTTCTTTCTCTGGCTTTTTTCATTTGTGTATAGGAAGCTACTGATTTTTACACATAACTTTGTATCCTGCTATGTTTCTGAAAGTGTTTATCAACTGTAGAAGTTGTCTGATTTAGATTTTAGATCTTTTATATATAAAATCATATCATTTGCAAATAAAAATATTTTAGCTCTTTCCTTTGCTCTTTTTTATTAATAAATTTTATTCATTTTACATAGCAACCACAGATTGTCCTCTCTTCCCTCCCCCACCCCCCAGTCTCTCCCCGTATCCACCTCTCTTCCCTTCTTCCAACAAGGAAAGGCCTCTCATGGGGAGTCAGCAAAGCCTGATACACTCTGTTTAGGAAGGCCCAAGCTCCTACCCTTGCATCAATGCTGTGCAAGTAGTCCCACCATAGATAGTGGTCTCCAAAAATCCAGCTCATGTACCAGGAATGGATCCTAATCCTACTACCAGGGGCCCCTTAAGCAGATCAAGCTACACAATGGTTTCATTTATGCAGAGATAGAAACATTATTCAGAACAGATTGGCTATGCTCTTGTAAAAAGCCTGTGCTAGATATGGATTTCTAGAAAAGTAGAAGATTCTACTTTTGGGGTGGGGGTAGTTTTGAGAAAGGTTTTCTTTGTGTAGTTTTGGTGCCTGTCCTGGAACTCACTCTGTAGCCCAGGCTGCCTGTGAACTCACAGAGATCCACCTGCTTCTCCCTCCTGAGTGCTGGGATTAAAGATGTGTGCCACCACTGCCTAGCAAAGTTTTTTTCAGTAAGAAATTTGCTGTTCATTTTATACACTAACCACAAATGTCCCTCTCCTCCTTCCTTCTTCCTCCCTCAGTCTTCCTCACAGTCTACCCCTCATTCCCACCTCCTCCAAGGCAAGGACTCCCATGGGAATTCAGCACATCCTGCTACATTCAGTTGAGGGAGTTCCAAGCCCCTCCCCCTGAACCAAGGGTGTGCAATGTGTCCCACCATAGGTAAAGGGCTCCAAAAGGCTCGCTCATGTACCAAGAATGAATCCTGAGTCCACAGCCAGGGGCCCCTTAAACAGGACATGCCAAACAACTGCCTTACTTATGCAGAGGGCTTAGTCCTGTTCCATGGAGGCTCCACAGCTATTGGTCCACTTTTCATGGGTGCCCACTAGTTTGGTTTGGTTGTTTCTGTAGGTTTCCCCTTCATGATCTTGATGCTCCTTGCTCTTAGAATCCCTCTTCTCTCTCTTTATCTAGACTCCCAGAGCTCAACCTGGCACTTGGCTGTGGACCTCTGCCTCTGTTTCCATCAGTTACTGGATGGAGGCTCTACAATGACAGCTAAGTTATTCACCAATCTGACCACTGGAGTAGGTCAGCTCAAACACCCTCTCTACCATAGCTAGCAGTGTAAGGTGGAGTCATCCTTGTGGATTCCTGGGAACTTCGCCAGCACCCTGTTTCCCCCTGTTACATCTGCCTCTATCATGGCATCTCTTTCCTTGCTCTGCAACTCTGTCCCTCTTCCAGTTTGACCATATCACCTCTATCTTGCTCAGTATTCATTCTTACAGATAAATTTTCTCTAATTAAGCCTCTTCACATGCTGTATCCTCTTGGGTCATCTGAATTTGCCATACACTGTCTGAAAGAGTGACATTCTAAATTTCAGTTCAAGCTTCCATGGGCAGCTATCTATGGTTTCTTTTATGTCTGCTGACTATTATCATGAGGGAAACATTGGTGCATTTTACTTCTGCTCCAGCTATATCCTGGCATTATGTATTTTATTTGCAGTGGCTTCTCTGTCTTGACCAATAGAAATATTTCTTTAGTTGTCCCCTTGCATGTAATCATTTTATTATCATTAAGGTTTGGCTCTCTCCTCTCACAGGAAGTTTCATTTTCATGTCCTTGAGCATTCTTTCTGTGGTATCCTGCTATCAAGGTATCTTTGCACTTGGTCATATGCAGAACCTGAATTTCCTTTTCTTTTTCCTTTTTTCTTCTTTTTATAAGGAAGGATGTGTTTAATTTAGCTCAAAATTTAGTCGGTGCAGTCCTGTTAGCTAGAGTCATTAGGTCTCTGTTACACAGCAAACAGAGAAGGAGCCAGGATGTAATCTTCAAGGCCCACTAATACTATATATCCAGTGGCTTGCTTGTACAAGATAGGCCCTGTATCTCAAAGGCTTCACAATCTGCCAAGTGTTGTCAGCAGTCTATGTAATGTTCAAATACAGAAACCAGTGAGCAACTTTTCTGTCTCAAACCATTACAGCCACTGAGCAAAAGTCCTTCTGTCTCTCTGCAAATGGCACTGGAGAAGCGCTTTCCAAGTACTTCCCTCTGGTCATGTTTAGAGTAGAATTGGGGCAGCTTTCCTGTTCAGGTTGTTGCCTATTCCTAAATTTTTTATTTCAACTCCATCATGATGGGTGGGACCCAGGATAGGCACATCTGGGTTTGTAGATACTCTGGTGAAGAGGTTATAGCATAGTGACTTCAGGGGCCTTGAAGGTGACCTCAAGACTACTGCAGGTTGAGTGAGGCCTGGGCTCAGTTGCAAATCATTGGCTATACTGGCTACAAGGTGTGTGTGTGTGTGTGTGTGTGTGTGTGTGTGTGTGTGTGTGCACTTTGTACCATTAGCACGTCAATGCAGTGTGACCATGTGAGCCTAGTGTTGCTGGACCTTCCTTATTTTTTCAGAGGCAGTCGGAAATCTCCATTTTCATGTAAAATCTCCCAATTGTACATGTTGGTAGTCAATTTGAATTTATTTTTGAAAATAAAATCAGCCGAGGGATTCAATCAGTCCTGTGGTTACAAGTCAGTGACAGTGGAAAATAGACAATTTTTGTTAATGACAGGTGGAAGTCATCCTAGCACCTACAGAGCAAAGGACAGTGTCCCAGACAGGAGGTAAGACACAGAGAGCCGTTTCCTTCTGTGTGTACGCACATCCTTAGAACTTGAATTTCCTATTTGATGGTGCTCATTTCTGTCACATTTACAAATGGCAGAAACTTTGTCTGCAACTTTGAAATTTCTCTTTCTTTTACTACTAATTTTCTGCTTTCACAAAATTTATTTTAACTTTTTTATTCTCTGTCATCTTGAATCAAGGTATTGAGATGCTAACATTTCCTGTCTATTGTGGTCCTCTTTTACACTTTCCCTTTTCAAATTTTTTGAAGTCAGTGTCTTTAAATTATACAGACAGGAGCAGAGTAATAATAGAACATGATGGTCATGGAGACATCCTACCAGTTGAGATCTTGGCTTTGATCGTCTGGAACTTCAAATTTCATCCACAGATCCTGCATAAAGGTGTAAGAAGAGGCCAATCTGCATATATATATCCTTGGAACTCTACATGTCTCCTGTGACTTTCACACATCCACATAAACTTATTATTGACACACAAATTAAATGTGACTCAAATGTGAACTTTGTGCCTCCTTTTAGAAAATGTTAAACCAGAAGTACCACAAAACCTGATCACCAACACTCAGGGAAAGTGTACCACATTTCTAGCCTCTCCCTCTTTGAATACAGAGAACAGAACTTTCCCTAAAGTTCTATGTTCTCTGTACTCTAGGGACTCTATGTAGTGCATGACACAGCCCAAAGAGCAAGGTTAAAACACTGTAACTTTTTGCTCCAGGGCCATATATTTTCATGATTATTCCAAGGACAACCCACTGTATTGAACTTGGCCCCTTTTGCACAGTTTGGCTACACTTCATTTTTATGAAAATATGGCTGACATCTGGTCATTAATTAAGCACTTCTTTTTTTATATCCTGTTTGGGATTCTATAAAACCACATCTTCTTCCTTGAAGAGACATTTTAGATTTCCTCTATGGCCTAGAATTCCAATATCTCCTCCTCTTTTTCTTACCAAGGCCCTCAGGACTGCCAAAGTAAAAAAAACCCAACAAACAAAAACAAACCCAAATCAAACAAACAAAATAACAAATACCTACTCACTTATGCCCCTCTCTCCATTAGCACCTTCTTTCAGCTCACTATTCTAGATTCTTCTTTAATACAGGTCACTGTACATCTGGACACCTGCTTCTCATCTTTCAACACTCTATATTTCACACTTTTCAAAGTCCTACAAATCATATCCATCTGGGTATGTCCACCTGTTGGCCTAAGGTTTGCTAAGATAAGGAGTCTCAAAAATAATGTGAACAGGTAGGGGGCCCAAATTTTTGACAAATGTATCAAGAATATGCCCTGGAGTAAAGACTCTGTTAAATAAGCATTGTTAGTAAAACTTCAGTTCACCTAAGGAATGAAACTAAATCAGATATGTCATACTGTACAGAAATCAATTCAAAGTGGATTGGAGGTATTCACTCAAATCCTGAAACACTGAAACTTCCAAAACATAAAGAGTACACTTGAAATTACAGATAAATGAGGGACTTTCTGAAAAGGCTTTCAACACCATGGGAAATCTCTTCAAGGAAGAAGAAAATAGTGTTCATGAAACTTGTTTTTTCACAGCAAAGGAAACTATATTTCAAAATTCCATAAAATGGGGGAATATCATTTGCATATATATGTAATGCAGGATTTCAAATCTAGAATATATAACAAAATGTAAGATTGAAACACCGTAAGTAAAAATCTGCCAGTCACCAAATGAACTAAAAACACAAAGGCTAAAAAATGTTCCTTTATCATAAACATCCTTAGTGATCAGAGAAATATGAATTAAAATCACATTAAGATTTCATTTCCATCAAGTAAGAATGGGCACATCAAGAAAACAAATTAGAACAAATGATAAGGCTGTTGTATGTTAGGAATAATTATTTACTGCTGATGTAAACAGTTACTGATAGAGTGACTAAAGAATTAGGAGTGTAGTTGTTTTTAATTAAAAATAGAACTACAGTATTATCAGCATTTCTAATCATTACACCCAAAGTACTCTTTATGAAACTACAGAAGTACTTGTTAATCCACATTTATTGCTGCTCTAGTCACAATAGCAAGGAGTGAAAACCATACATACTTCAAAGGAGAATAGAAAATGAAAACGTACTAAGTAGACACAAAGTATTTTGCTACTGTGTTAAATTAATTTATGAAAATTTTAACAGAATGAATGTAACTGGAAAAGATTATATTAAGTGAATGTATGCAGACTCAGAGAGACAGAAACTTCATATTACACAAGAGATGTCTTGTATAACAATGTTAATTTTTAATGTTTATGAGTAAAGGTATGTGAGACTGGGGATAGACTATGAAACTCTTCCAGCAGGAAACCACAAAAGGGTACAGAGAGGTGTTGCGAAAAGGAGGGAGAGTGAAAGAATAGTTTCAATGTGGCATTAAAAGAGAACAGATTATCACATATGGGAGGGCAATTGGAACAGAGGGGGATTTGGATAAAAGGTTTCCAGAGAGTTAACATTGCCGTGGGATGTTCTGTATGTTAAATGTGTTGCTCTCATTGGTTAATAAGTAAACCACTGATTGGCCAGTATCTAGGCAGGAAGTATAGGCAGGACAAGGAGAGAAGAGAATGCTGGGAATTGGAAGGCTTAGGCAGAGAGCCGCTGCCAGCTGCTGCCAAGAAAAGTGAGATGTAAGGTACTGGTAAACAATGAGGCACATGACAACTTATAGATGAATAGAAATGGGTTAATTTAAGATATAAGAATAGTTAGCAAGAAGCCTGCCACGGCCATACAGTTGTAAGCAATATAAGGCTCTGTGTGTTTACTTGGTTGGGTCTGAGTGGCTGTGGGCCAGGCAGGAAAACTCTAGCTACAAATGGTGCCCAACATGTTGGCAAGAGTTTCCACCTAAAACCCAAGAAAGCCTTAAAAAAGATTCTAAAATAGCTTCCTAGTTGTCTCTCTCAAGGTAGTGGCACCCTGTGGACTTTAACTACTATTTGCGGGGTTGCTGGCCAGTGTGGTTGACCTGCAGTATGGCAAGAATGAGTCCTCTGGAAGCAGAACATTATGCTGCATGGTGGATTTAGCCTTTGCTAGTTAAAAAAAAAAAAAGGATTCTGGGCTACACACTGCTTTGATAGAATTGCTTCTGATAGTTGATGATACACATGGCTCCATACCCAGAGCTGGTGGTAAACTGTACCACTGCCATGTTGGGAAGCTGAGGTGGGTGGAGCCAGCTGTCACAGCTGGCTGTTTCAGTCTTAGAATGCTGCAGTTTAAAGCAATAGGTTGACAATAAGTTAGACTCAGATAAAATGCTTTATAATGCATGTAAAAATGTACATAGGCTTGGAAAAGAGAGAAAAAACAATATATACTGTTATATAAAGAAATAGTTTTTTAAAATAAAGTCTTTAAAGAAGCAGTAAAGGTAATATAAAAAATAAGCCACATAATTATGGATATCACAGAGAGAATCTGGATTATGTTGTCTTTGATAAATTTAACTACAGAAAAACATTTGATTGTAAAAGCTATTGAGTTAAGCCAATATGTATATTTTAAAGGTACCTTGACTTCAAAATTTGGATGTAAGGGTATGTTGCTTTGAAAAAGTGGCTCTGCTTTTGTTTCCACAGAAATCCAGAGGCTGTGGATTTGTTCCAGATTAAGTTACATCAGAATTGACCAGCCAAGACCTCCTGAAAGGCCTCTAATGACAGCATGTCCCAGATGATCCAACATCTAGAATGGTTTCGAGGCAACTGCCTCAGACAGTACACCCTCATGGACTACTCCATAATGCTAAAATTTTCTTTGTTTCCCATAAGATACAGCGCCCCCCTCCAGAAGGAAGTAGTAAGAGAAGCTACGCCCAAATTCCCAAATACACCAAGCTGGCTTTTGAGATGAAATTGGCTGACTCCTTCTCTAAACCCAAACATATTTTATTAAAAAAAAAAAGTTTGAGAGATTCTTTTGTCCCATATCAGAAGAGCCCTCTGGTGTGGGACAGAGAAAAACCAATATTTTTATTAAAACCAGGTTGATCATAAACACAATCTTTTTCTAAAGAAGAAAGAGGGATAGTATACATAATGATAGGATGAAAGGTTAGACTAATGAACTTACTGTTAGAGAAAAACAACTTGCTTAAAATGTTTTATATTGCTATAGATTTTAGTTTATTGGTACAAGTTTAGTTTATTGGTACAATATATATATATATATTCCCATTTGAGGTATGTTATGTAGCTCATATAGATTGTAATGGATAATTAAAAAATACAGATTAATAGTTATTCTTCTATGATAGTCAAATTTGTAGCCATGTTAGTTAAGTTTTCTAGGTATACATAAATATATTTCAGATAGGTAATCTTCAAACACTTTAAAGACCTACAGAATATGGCATTTAAAATATTTAAAAAAATTTAGACTTTCAGGCTGGAGAGATGGCTCAATGATTAAGAGCACTGGTTGTCCTTTCAGAGGTTCTGAGTTCAATTCCCAGCAACCACGTGGTAGCTCACAATCATTTTTAATGAGATCTGGTGCCCTCTTCTGTCCTGCAGGCATACATGCAGGCAGAACATTGTATACATAGTAAATAAGTAAGTAAGTAAGTAAGTAAGTAAATAAGTAAATAAGTAAATAAGTAAATAAATAAATAAATAAATAAATAAATAAATAAATAAATAAATAAAAATTAGACTTTCTAGAGAGTGAGACGTGTCAGCTCCTGGCAGCACCAATTTACTTCATAGAGGAGAATGGGCATTGGAGATACTCTTTATGGATCTTATCTTCACCTTGGCAAAAATAGCCATTTGGGCAAGAAACTGTTCCTGCCTGGACCACTTGATCGACTGGATATGCAGGACCCATAGGAAGGTGACCACTGAAATTTGCTTGGCAAAATGGTCCTTCAGGTTCCTCTTTCACAGAGGAAACTGACAGACATTCTACAGGACACAGAGAGAAGTGACTGAGAGACTCTAGACCTGTGGGCTGAAGACAGATGCCCCAACTTTACAAAGCAACATTAGGTGACTAGCCAGGAGTCCAGCTTTCTCTGTCTACTGTTGTAAGACTCCCGAAAGTTAATTGCATCCATCTTTCATTTCTCAGGTAATATTATAACCTTCTGAGGTCTTTGGTGTAGTTGAAGACTAGATACTTATAATTGTCCTTAGTTATGATAAAAGATAAGTTAGATGTGAAATCTTAGATTCACAAATATAGATAGATAGGATATCTTCTTTAATTTTGCCAAATACAAATAGATAGTTATTATAAATAGACTTGATATTGTAATTGTAATTCTTGCTTGATAATTGTTTTGTTACCTGTAATTTTACTATGTTAAAGTTAAACCTTCCTTTTTTCATTTTTAAAAAATTTATTGAAAAAATATAACTTTTGTTTTGGAAATGCCGAAACTGGGAATATTACTACACTGCAATATTCCAAGACTCCTCCACTACTGTCCTATCCATTTAATCTTTTCAATTTAGCTTTATATCTTTTCTGACTCCAGGACAGGAGAGCAATATTTAATGAACTCAAGTCATATCCAGCATGTGCCAACTCTCTGATTCAAGTTTTTAAAGTATTTATGCTTGCGTCCAAAAACCTAGGGTTTTCAATTATTTTGTAAAATGCTGATTTTTCCTTCTTTGAGGCAGTCTATTTTATCATTAAACTTTTTCTCTAACAAGAAGAGAACATTCAGATAGCTTAGGACAAACTTCTGCATCTCCTCATCAGTGCATCCCAGAGAGAGCAGCTTCTCTTGAATATTTGTGTAGTTCCTTTTGGTACAGTTATTGGAAAGATCTCGGATTCCAGCTCCTGAGCCACATATCAGAAGCAGCAGGTTCTCCTTGTTTAAGTTGAAAGATGACTGTAGAAATTCAATGTTAGTTTTCACCTGTTTGGTGCTCTGAATTAAGATGGAAGGATTTTTAGAAATTGTCTTCCTGACAAAATCTGTGGGATCATTGTGACCTAAGGATATACTGGTCTCCTGTAAAAATTCAACCATTTGTTTATTCAAATTCAGGCTATTGGAGAAGGTTCTAGGAGCACCAGTCAACAGTCAGTAGAGGAATTTATTAGTCAACCCAACAGAGAAGAGGAACATTATATTATTCTCTAAGATTAGGTTGTTACTAGACCAAAAAAAGATTCAGGAGAATGCTCCAAAATATTTACAATTTCAAGGTCTGATGCCATAATCTTTCTCCACAGTTCCCACCTTTTTGAAAGACCTACAAGAGTGTGTGCTATGGCTTGTGGGTATCTTGATATGATACTACCAATCACTTTGTCACTAGCTCCTTTGGAAAGAAGGAATATCTTCAGTGCCTGCTCATTTGTACCCACCCTATTAAACACTTCAGGCTGCCATCTCTTTGCCATGTAAACATCAACTCCTATGGTAAGTCCTTCAGTAGGTCTTCATTATTCAAGGGTTCCTTGTCTTTACTGCCACATTTCACAATAAATGGCCTCAGTGAAATAGATTTGAGGAAAATTTCTGCTGAATATTGGATCATCCAACCTCTTGAACCAAAGAAGAAGTTCCTGGTCACACACCAGACATTTCTTGATGCCATAATCATCAGATAGCCTAAAGTTTTGCAAATTCTTGGTCCCTACCAGAGTTTGTGGTAGACACCTTAAAACCTTCCTTTATGAAAAAAAGAAAAGGGGAAGTGCTGTGTGATGTTCTGTATGTTAAATATGTTGCTCTGATTGGTTAATAAAAAAATAGTGATTTGGCCAGTAGCCAGGCAGGAAATATAGGCAGGACAAGGAGAGAAGAGAATGCTGGGAAGTGGAAGGCTGAGGCAGAGAGCCGCTGCCAGCCAATGCCATGAAAAGCAAGATGCAAGGTACTGGTAAGCCACGAGGCACGTGACAACTTATAGATTAATAGAAATGGGTTAATTTATGATATAAAAACAGTTAGCAAGAAGCCTGCCACAGCCACACAGTTTGTAAGCAATGTAATTCTGTGTGTTTACTTGGTTGGGTCTGAGTGGCTGTGGGACTGGCAGGTAAGATAGATTTGTCCTGACTATGGGCCAGGCAGGAAAACTCTAGCTACATAACATAGTGAATTTTGTTTTAAAATTACCATAATGACTCTTGTCATGGGAGCAGATAGGATATGTACAGTTCTTCATCCCTCTCTTTGCTTCTCAAAATACAATTCCCTGGTCTCACTGCCAGCTCTAGAGCAGCACACTTCCTATACACTCTCCTTACTCTCTGCACTCATTCCCAGTACAGTAAGCAGATTCTGTCATGAAAACCATGTTTTCCTACCACCTATGGACCCTTCATTTCCACAGAGCCCATCCCATTCCAAAGAATCAGCTAGAAACTCATTTTACACAGAACCCACAGTGGCTACATCAGATCCCTGAAGAATTTCCTAACAGGCAACACACACTTTTCCACGAACCAGAGAGGGCAAACAAACCAAGGCACAAAAACATGACCATCCCCTAGAAACACTCACAGACTTCCCTATCCAAAGTGTCTACACTATAGCATAAAAACAAATTCAATAAGAGTCAAGGAAATATCTCCTTACTGGAGCCCAGCAACCCTACAAGAGAAGGCTGAAATAGCTTAAACATGAGAGAAAGACCTTAAGATAATCCCTTTAAGTATGATAGAGGGCCTTAAATAGGCACTTAAAGTAATCTAGAAAAACACAAACTATAGGCAGAAGTTTCTGGCCTGGCAGCAACTCCCAAATACCCTGCAGCCACTTCCCAAGTAATTGACTCACAGGCTTAATATTACCTATAAATGCTCAGACAGTAACTCAGGCTTACAACTACCTAGCTCTTACACTTAAATTAACTCATAATTTGTATCTATGTTTAGCCATATGGCTTAGTACCATTTTCTCATTACAACATTCTCATTTAGCTTCCTCTATGTCTGGTGGGTGACCCTGCTACCCTCTCCTTCCCAGCATTTTAGTTTCTCTTTCCAACTTAACATCCTGCCCATCTACTGGCCTGTCACCTTTTTATTAACCAATGAAAGTATTACATAATTATAATGTAGAAAAGAGTTATTCCACAGTATAAACAGTAGAGGAAATAAATAAAATATTTCATACCTTGCCGTGGATATTGCTCTGTGTAAATAAAGTTCTGATTGGCCAGTGGCCAGGCAGAAAGTATAGGTGGGACAAGAGAGAAGAGAATTCTGGGAAGTAGAAGGTTGGAGAGAGACACTGCCAGCCGCCACCATGCAAAGCAACATGTAAAGACACTGGTAAGCCACAAGCCATGTGGCAAAGTATAGACTAACAGAAATGGGTTAATTTCAGATAGAAGAAGTAGATAACAAGAAGCCTGCCACGGCCATACAGTTTCTAAACTATGTAAGTTTCTCTGTGCTTTCTTGGTTGGGTCTGAGCGTCTGTGGGACTGGCGGGTAAGAGAGATTTGTCCTACAACACCTGAAAG
The DNA here is from genome assembly GCF_903995425.1 of Onychomys torridus. Lineage (NCBI taxonomy): Eukaryota > Metazoa > Chordata > Mammalia > Rodentia > Cricetidae > Onychomys > Onychomys torridus. The sequence goes on from NC_050461.1 coordinate 63,758,617, forward strand.
TGAGAATATACTCAATGAAAAAACCATAATTGAGGAAATTCTATCAAATATTTAGGAACTCAACCAGGAACTTTGGATACAAACCTTACCAAAAGAACATTCTAGATGGAGGACCTCATGTACTCTATTGAAACATGGTGGAAGAAGTGGATATCATGGTCAATCAGAATGAAATATCTAAACATCTCTTGGCACAAATAATTTCAGAACACCTGTGGTGGTCCCATGAAAACTCCAAATCTAAGAATAAATAGGACTAGAGAAATGGGGAGAAACCCAGAGTAAAGGTACAGAAAATATTTTCCAAGAAACCACACAATAAAATTTCCCTATCCCCCAAAAGGAGATGGCAGAAAAGACTGGACTAGAAAAGAAGTCATCTCAGCACATAATAATCAAAGCATTAAACCTACAAAACAAAGAAAAAAATAAAAGCTGCATGGTAAAAAATACCAGGTAATATATAAATCCAGACTTCATAGAATAGCTCCTGATTTCTCAACTGAGAGTCTAAAAGCCAGACATTCCCATAAAGATGTGCTTCATAGGCTAAAAGAACACAGATATGAGGACAGACTATTATACCTAGCAAAACTTTCAATCACTATAGGTGAAGAAAATAGGACATTCATGATGAAACCAAATTTAAGCAATATCTACAAATCCAGGTCTACAGAGGACACTGAAAGGCAAGCTCTAACCTACCTAGGTTAACTACTTTCCCCAAAACACAGAGAGTAAATCATCTTGGACCAGTAAATCAAAAGATGAGAAGTATACACACACACACACACACACACACACACACACACACACACAGAAAAAAAAAATTACCATCAAAACCAAAGACAATAACAACAAACTAATAATAAAGAAATATTGCTTATTGATATCTCTCAACATCAATGGTCTCAATTCACCATTCAAAATAGAAGGTTAACAGAATGGATATGAAAACAAGACCTTGCTGTGGATATCCCTCTGTATAAATAAAATGCTGATTGGCTAGTAGCCAGGCAAAAAGTATAGTCAAGACAAGCAGAGAAGAAAATTCTGGGAACAGGAAAGCTGAGGCAGAGAGATGCTGCTATCCACCACATGAAATCAGGATGTTAAGTACCAGTAAGCAACCAGCCATGTGGCAAGGTATAGATTAACAGAAATGGGTTAATTTTAGATCAGGAACTAGGTAACAAGAAGCCTGCCATGGCCATACAGTTGGTAAGCAATATGTAAGTCTCTGTGTCTTTACTTGGTTGGGTCTGAGCGGCTGTGGGACTAGCAGGTGAGAGAGATTTGTCCTAACTGGCTTGAATGAGACAAAAGAGTTTATATATATATATATATATAGTTATATAGTTATATATATAGTTATATATAGTTATATATAGTTATATATAGTTATATATTTATATATGTGATATATATAGTTATAGTTATATAAAGAAATACATAGTTTTAAAAAATGAAGTCTTTAAAGAAACAGTAAAATTAATATAAAAAATAAGCTACATAAAGATGGATATCACACAGAATCTGGATTATGTTGTCTTTGATATTCTTAAATGCAGAAAGACATTTGATTGTTAAAGCTGTTGAGTTAAGCCAATATGTATATTTAAAGGTACCTTGACTTCAAAATTTGGATCTTAGGATATGTTGCTTTGGAAATCAGGCTCTGCTTTTGTTTACACAGAAATCCAGAGGCTATGGATTTGTTCCAGATTTAGCTACATCAGGTTTTTACCAGCCAAGACCTCCTGAAAGGTCTCCAATGACACCACGTGCCAGATGATCCAACATCCAGAATGGTTTCAAGGCAACTGGCACAGACAGTACACCCTCACGGACTCCTCCATAATCCGAAATTTTTCTTTATGTCCTCTTAAGATACAGTGCCCCCTCCAGCAGGAAATAGTAAGAGAAGCTACGTCCAAATTCCCCAAAATACCAAGTGCCGTGGGATGTTCTGTATGTTAAATGTGTTGCTCTGATTGGTTAATAAATAAAACACTAGATGGCCAGTAGACAGGCAGGAAGTATAGGTGAGAGAAGGAGAGAATAATTCTGGGAAGTGGAAGGCTGAGCCAGAGAGATGCTGACAGCCACCATGAGGAGAAGTATGATGTAAGATACCAGTAAGCCATGAGCCGCTTGGCAAGGTATAGATTAATAGAAATGGGTTAATTTAAGATATAAGAACAGATAGCAAGAAGCCTGCCATGGCCATACAGCTTATAAGTAATATAAGTGTCTCTGTGTGTACTTGGTTGGGTCTGAGTGGCTGTAGGACTGGTGGATGAGAGAGATTTGTCTTGACCCTGGGCCAGGCAGGAAAACTCTAGCTAAAACCAACCTGGGTTTGGAGATGGAATTGGCTCATTCCTTCTCTAAACCCAAGTATATTCCTAAAATAAAAGGTTAAGAGATTCTTGTGTCCCATATCAGAAGAGCTTTCTGGTGTGGGACAGAGAAAAAATAATATTTTTATTTAAAACAGGGTGATTATAAGTGAAATCTCTTTCTAAAGGAAAAAAGGGGATATGATATAGATCCTGGAGGACATGGGAATGGAGGGGAGGGGCTGGGGGAAAGGCGGGGGTGGGGGCAGGAGGGGGAAGGACAGGGGAACCCATGGCTGATGTATAAAATTTAAAACACATAATAATAAAGAAAAATATTATTTATTAAAAAAAGAATGAGAGGGTAGATTATAAAACCTAGTTTTAAAGAGCAACTTGTTTAAAAATGTTTTACATTGATATGTATTTTAGTTTATTGATATAAACTTTAAGTTAATTTTGTAATGCTGTATGTGTATTTTTCTCTTGTTTAAGGTATTATGTTTATCTGTCTTTGATTCTCAAAAAACATAAGCTGATAATCTTTAGTCAAAGTAAACCTTCATGTGATTTTAACATTAAATATAAATTTCAAAATGTTTAAAACAAGCATCATAGTGTAACATTTTAGAATTATTTTCAAGAAAACTTAGTGATATCCATCCATCCATCCATCCATCCATATATCTGTAGTAAAAATATTAAAATGCAAAATTTCAAGGATTATTTTATTATTATTAGGATGCATCAATTTTATCAAGCTTTGATGAAAGATATATTAAGGTAAAGAAAACCTAAGTGAGAAGGAAGGTAGATTTTAAGGTTGGAGTATATATTTATGTGGTCTATACTGTATCTAAACAACACATTTAGAAAATATGTTCTATAAGACAAATCTGATAATCTTTCATAATAAAAATACAGTTTTCTTATTATGTATTTGGTTTTGAATTAAAACATAATACTGCAACTACAGCTGTGGATCCATATGATAATTACATAATATATTTATAAATGTTAAAATTGAGGAAACACAATTGAGGAGAGAGAGAATACAATACCATTTTGCAAACATATGTGTATGGCCATGTCAACTGTCCATAGAGCTTCTCCACTCTCTCTGTTCCTTCAGACTCAACCCACAAGATCTTTCCTACAGCTGGAACACACCAAACAAAGCCTTCCCTCACCCCAGCCTGCCTCTGTGGATTGCACTATCATTGCCCCCTCACTTCCTTCCCCCACATCATAGGTATTTCTAAGCCCTCAATTCATGTAGACCAACCTGCCCAACTGTTGGCCATGCCTTTCAGAGTTTAAGGTAAATTCCCTGTGGAAATTTTAGTCTTTCTCTGTTTTCCCAGATAAAATCCTTGGTTTCTTCCTTTCTGCCCTGTAGCCTCTCTTTCCCACTATCCACGCCTGCTGTGAATCTCAAAGTCCAATCCCATTCTGACTATGCATCCTTATCCTCCAAAACCAAGAAGTACTCACCACAAACTCAGAGGTGAGCAGGCAAGTAAAATAGACATCACACACTCAACATTGAAGAAACAGCAACCAGTAGAGAAAACACCAACTCAAAAAAACAAACAAAAAACAAACCACAGAAATCAGCACCTGTAACTATAATCACTCCAACACCAGACAAATGAACATCAGCATAATAACACAATAAATAACAGGGAAGTATTATGTTTCCACCAGAACCAAGTTATGATGTTACAGCAGGCTTTAAATATTCCAACATAGTTGAAGTACAGGAAAAACACCTTAAAACCAAATATGTGAAAATTATAGATATCTTTATAGAGGAAATGACTAAATCACATTATATTATCCAGGAAAACACAAACAAATAATTGGAGAAATCCATACATACCTTAAAGAAAGCCAAGCAAAACAAACAGCTGAAGGAAACAAATAACATTGCTCAATACCTGAAAATGGAAATGGAAACAATAAAGAAAACCCCTTGAATAACTGTTGCATATGAAAAATTTTAGAATGAAAAAAGGAAATACAAAGACAAGCTTCACCAACAGAATATAAGAGTTAAAAGAGAGAACCTTAGACAGTGAAGATACAAAAGAAGAAATAGAAAAATGAGTCAAAGAAAAATGTTACATCTAAAAAAGGTTCCTGATACAAATCATCCAGGAAATATGGGACACTATAAAAAGACTAAACCTAAGTAATGTAAGAACAGGGGAAGAAGGATAATCCCAGTTGAAAGGCAGATAAAATGTATTGAACAAAATTTTAGATGAAAATTTTACTAACCTAAGGAAGGAGAAGCCTACAAAGGTAAGGAAGCTTAGAGAACACCAATTAGATTGAATCAGAAAAGAAAGTCTCTTTATGACATAATGATCAAAATACTTACCATACAGAACAAAAATTAATATTAAAGATTTTTAAGAGAAAATGATGAAGGAACACAAGAGACAACTATTAGAATTATAGCTGACTTTTCAAGGAGAACTCTAAAAGACAGAATTTGGACGGATGTTTTGCAGACCACAGAGACTACTTATGCCAGTCTAGATTACTATACCCAGCAAAAATTTCAATCATCATGCATGGAAAATATGATATGTTATGATAAAGATACATTCAAAATATATAGATATTTACATTCTACCATGTGGAACGTGCTAGAAAGAAAACACCACCTGAAGTAAAACACTGGATATAATCTCACAGTGGAACAAAACACAAAAGGAAGCCCAAAGACACATATGCAAACACACATGCATACACACACACACACACACACACACACACACACACACCCACCCAACACACATACACACTCCACCAACACCAACACCAACACCACCAAACACAACAAAATAATAGCAATTAACAATCATTGTTCCTTAGTATGTCTCACAGTCAATATTCTCAACTCCTCACAGAAAGTAATAGACTAACATAATGGATGCCAAAACTGTATCCATTGTTTTATTGCATATAAGATAAACACCTCAACATCAAATATAGGTATTACCTCAGGGTAAAGAGTTTGGAAAATGTATACCATACAAGCAAACTTAAGAATCAAGCTGTTGTGTCCATTTTAATATCTACCAAAATTGACTTCAAACCAAATTTATTCAAAAGAGATGGTGTAGATGAATTGCTACATAGTCTTGTTAAATAAGAAACACAGAACCAAATACAGAGGTATAAGCCATGGTGATCAAAGCAATAGCCACCAACTAATCTTAGCTTACCACCTGACCAAAGCTTCCCAAGAGAGAGATTCTTCCTGTCTAACCTGCACCTTTATTGCCTTCCTGTTCTGCCTTCTTATTGGCTCTAAGCCCAGCCACATCACTTCCTCATCACTACCTGACTATACAGACCTATACAGTCTCTATGATTGGTACTAGATTTAAAGGCCTATGCCACCATGCTTGGTTGTGTCTTTGAACATGCAGAGACACTGCCTGCCATGTGATCAGATTAAGGGTGTTATCTACCACTGCTTAACTTCTGTTTATGGCTGATTATGACCTCTGGTCTCCAAACAAACTTTATTTGTTAACATACAAATAAAATCTCACATTCAGCACAAATAAAATATCACCACATTTCCCTTTTTTTATAAAAATAAAAAATAATGAAAAATATTTATAATTAATATAAGAAAAACTATATACAAAAAGTACAACAACTATATACAATATTTACAAGACATAAATACCTCAACAATATCTAGTCCTTTTTCATTTGACATACTCAGAGAAAATATTCCATTATCTATCCTATTTTGGTAAGTCCAAAATGTACCTGAATCACTTTCTATCCTAACTTATATTTCTAACAGAGAACTATCTTATAATGTCTTTGAAATTTATACACTTCACACCTCTTTAGTGAGTTTCTTTTCTGAAATTCTTAACAAGGAAAACTATAACTATCTAATCTTTCACTGTAACTATAACTATAACTCTCTAATCTTCAACTTGCTCAGAGACCCAAGATGGAAATAATATTACCTAGTAAAACAGGAAGTGCAAGCAAGCAGCTTCCAAAAAATGTGAGTTGACAGAAACAACCAGCTGCCTTGACAGTCACCCTAGGTTTCTCCTCAATGTTGGGGCATCATCTTAAGCCTATAGGCTTAGAGTATCTGACAGACTCATTCATGAAGGAGGATGTACACAAGGCTTATAGTCCCACCTCACATTAGGTGTGAATAGTCCCTGTACCATATAAGCCTGAATTCCACCAGTGTCCTGCCATGATTCAGCATTTTAAATTCTGGAATCTGCTGATATTTATGGAATTCAGCTATCTATTCTTCTCAGCTTTTGGGTGGCTTCATCTCTTTTATTAAATGGCAGTCTACCATTGAGAGGTTAGACTCTGTAGTTACTCTTTCAAGCTACTGTTCCACTGCACACCAGAAGCCATAAGCTGTTCAGCTGCTTTTGAAGAAAGGGGCACTGTACCTTTTCTGGATTGCAAAGGCCACTTCAGTGAGGGTGTCATATTGTCCCAGCTTCAGAGGATGCCTGTTGCTAAAGCCACAACCACACTTGTCATGACAAGGATTGGTAGTCCTTTGTTTTGTGTCCTCTCTGTCCATTTTGTCCTGTTTGTCAGCAGTCAATGTGAGGGCAATTTGTTGCCCAGTGGTGAACTTTTGACATAAGGAAAATTAACTCAATGTGCAGTTTCTTCAATGCCCATACCTTCTCTGAAGTAGATTGGTGCTGCCCAGGAGCCGACATGCCTCATAGTCATTAAAAAAAACCAAAAAAAAAAAAAAACAAAAACCAAAAACCTCTAAGTCACTAAAACATTTTAAATGCCATATTCTGTAGATCTCTGAAAGGTTTGAAGATGACCTGTCTATATAAAATATATCTCTGCTTAGCCCTGGAGACATATCTAATATGACTACAAGTTAATTGTAATGTCTAACTACTAACTTTCATTTCTTTATATCCTAATAGTTGGGAATAATAATATTCAAGGATTAGTTAATTACATTACATTGTTAAATGAACTGCATAAGTACAATATCCTAATATGACTAGAAAAAAATATATACAGCATTTTCTAACAATATCAATCTGAATATATATAATTTGTATACAATATATAAAAATTCAATCCAATGTAAAATATTTAAAACTAGTAATTGTCTTTTAAAAGTAGATTCAATTATCTACCTTTTTATCTATATCATATCTATATCATTTCTTTATCTTTCTTTTCAGAATAGAGTCAATAATCTACCCTCTTTTCTATCAATTCTATATATCTTTTTTTCAAGCAAGAACATTAAATCTAATTTCCTTTGTTTAGCACTCTTCCTAACCATTAACAATAACAACTTGTAACCAACCCTCCTAAACAATGAAAATTATCCCAAACCCAAGACCATCGAAAGACCAAAAACCACCCACCCCACCTCACCTCTTTGGGAATGTGGGCACCATGTTCTTAAAATTGCTTCATGCTGGTTGTGGGCAAAGGCATCTTTAGGGGATTCTGAAAAGAAAAAATTTGGGTTAATTGTCAAGTTCTAGGGAAGGTAGCTGTATCATTTGTTGTCCAGTCTCTGCATGATGCCAAAGTTCAGGGCTTATCTCAAGTCCTGGTTCAAGTAGTGTGTGAAACTGGGTCATCTCAGCTAGCCATCTCAAAATTGTTCTGAGCAGTGTGTAGTCCAAAGCTGATCTGTGCCTGAGACAAACCTCAGCAGTTTTGGGGGCATTGAATTAAGGTTTGGTTATCATGTAAACATTGTCTTTGTATTTCAGTGTATTGGCCTTCTCAAAGAATCTGATCCTGGGAAATTTCCACACCTCTAGTTCTACATTGATTTTCTATTGTCTTAGCCTCTTCTCTATACCAAGCACGCCATTGAAATTGTTCTCTGGGTTCCAGGATAGCTATCATTAATTTTTTCTAGTCCTGAAGAATAATCCTATTACAAGTTGACCATTAGTTTAACATTGCTTTACAAATGGAGAATGCATGCCATAGGTTACTATAGTTTCCTTAAATTTTCTCAAATCTAACATTTCACATTGAGTCCAATTAGTTTGTACATCCCCTTGAGCAGGTAATGCCTGTGTGGCTACTGGATAAATTAAGTTTGATTTCTTGAAAACAGGCTGTCACTCTGTGACCTTATAATTTAATCCTGAAATAATTTCACATTTAAATTCTTCTGTATAGGTCTGAATTTATCTATAATTCATTTTAAATAGGTTTTTCTAAAGCTTTTAGTTTGGAATTTTAATTGACCAACTTTTTAAATACTAAAGTAAGGATAATTAAACAAACAATATGCATAATTGATGTTACATTTATCTCATCAACATTAATTATCCTCTCATTTAATTGTTCCATTTTCAGACATCCTAATGTGCTATCAAACAAAGACTAATTCCTTTCATTGTGAAAATATTTCCCATTTTTTAATGTGGGAATTTTTTTCTCTTTCAACTAGTTTCTCCCTTTAAGATCTCTGTTATCTTAATTGACTTACCAAGTCTGCATAGAACAATAGTTGGAGGGAATTTCATAGTGGTTACCTAGTATGGTTGTAGTCCAAGATGGGAATCCAGCAAGAGAGAGACTGTGAGGCAGAGAGAGAGAGGGAGAGGGAGGAGAGAATACTGCCTACCAGGAGTAGAAAAAAAAAGATAAAAGATAAAGTACATCTAGTTACATGTTCTGGCCTGAGCTGTTTCTGGCTGAGCCAGGGATGTGTAATCCCATAAGCAGTCTGGCCATGTGAGTTGGATATCTGGCTGCAAGTAGCTCCAGCTGCATGTTGCCAGTCCGCTTCTAGCTCCATCCAGGCCTGGGGCCCTGTAAACTACATTTCAGGTGGAGCCCATAATCCCTGGCCTGTAAAGCCACCAGTGGTTTCTTAAAGAATTCTTGTCATGTGGCGCCAATTGTATATGAATTTCTTAACCGTCTTAATAAATAAGAAACACAGAGCCAAATATATAAGTATAAGCCATAGAGATCAAAGCAATAGCTGCCAACTAACCTTAGCTTACCACCTGGCCATAGCTTCCCAAGAGAGAGCTTCTTCCTGTCTAACCTGCATCTTTATTGCATTCCTGTTCTGCTTTCTAATTGGCTCCAAGCCCAGCCACATCACTTCCTCATCACTACCTGTCTATACAAACCTCTAGGTCTCTATGGTTGGTACTGGGAATAAAGGTGTGTGTCACCACAATTGACTCTTTCCATGACCACATGGAGATTCTGCCTGCAAGTGATCAGAATAAGAGTGTGTGCTACACTTGACTTCTTTTTTTAATTCCATAATTTAATTTTACATCTCAGCCACAGATTTCCCTGTCCTTCCTCCTCCCACCCCCCTCCCTCCAATCCACCCCATATTCTCATCTCCTCCAGGGCAAGAACTCCCCTTGGGATTCAGCTCAGCCTGATAGCTTCAGTGGAGGCAGGTCCAGCCACCTTCTCACTTCATCCAGGTTGAGCAAAGTGTACCAACATAGGCCACAGGCTCCAAAAAGCCAGATCATGCACTATGGACAGGTCCTGGTCCCACTGACTGGGAGCCTCCCAAAGAGTTCAAGCTAATCAACTGTCTCACTTATCCAGAGGGCCTGATCCACGTGCAGCTCTACAGCTATTAGTTCATAGTTCATGTCTTTCCAAAAGTTTGGCTATTTGTCCCTGGGCTTTGTGCAATCATGGTCTCAATATCTCTTCCTCATAAAATCCTTCCTCTTGCTTGCCAATTAGACTCCTGGATCTCCACCTGAGGCTTGGCCATGGATCTCTGCATCTGCTTCTATCAGTCATTGGATGAGAGTTCTACCATTACAGTTAGGGTGTTTGGCCATCTGGATCACCAGAGTAGGTCCCTGCGGGCTTTCTCTCGACCATTGCCAGTAGTCTATTGTGGAGGAATCTTTGTGCATTTCTGGGGACCTCTATAGACCTTTGCGTCTTCCTATTCCCTTTGGTCTTCATTTATCATGGTCTCTCTTTTCTTGTTCTCCCTCTCTGTTCTTGATTCAGCTGGGATCTCCCACTTCCCTAAGGTCTATTTGCCCTGACACTTGCCCTTCCTTACCTCCCGCCCAACATCCAGCTCGCTCATGTAGATCTCATACATTTCTCTGTCATTGGGTGATCCCCATGTCTTTCTTAGAGTCCTCTTTTCTAGGTAGCCTCTCTAGAGTTTTGAGTAGCAGTCAAGTCATCTTTGTTTTACATCTAGTGTCCACCTGTGAGTGAATACATACCATGTTTGTCTTTCTGAGTCTGGGTTACCTCACTCAGGAAGATTTTTTTCCCTAGATCCAATCATTTGCCTGGCAACCTGATGATGCCATTGTTTTTCCTCTGCTGAGTAGTACTCCATTGTGTATATGTACCACATTTTCTTCATCCATTCTTCAGTTGAAGGGCATCTAGGTTGTTTCTAGGATCTAGCTATTACAAACAAAGCTGATATGAACATAGCTGAGCAAATGTCCTTGTGGTATGAATGAACATTCCTTGGGAATATGCCCAAAAGTGGTATAGCTGTGTCTTGGGGGAGATTGATTGCCAATTTTCTAAGGAAGCGCCATATTGATTTTCAAAGTGGCTGTACAAGCTTGCATTCCGACCAACAGTGGAGGAGAGTTCCTCTTGCTCCACATCCTATCCAGCATAAGCTTTCTTCTGTGTTTTTGATCTTAGCTATTCTGACAGGTGTAAGGTGGTATCTCAGAGTCATTTTGATTTGCATTTGCTTGATGATTAGGGTTGTTGTTTAATTCCTTAAATGTCTTTCAGCCATTTGCACTTTCTCTGTTGAGAATTCTCTGTTTAGTTCTATATCCCATTTCCTAATTGCACTGTTTGGCATTTTGATGTCTAATTTCTTGAGTTCTTTATATATTCTGGCTATCAGCCCTCTGTCAGATGTGGTGAAGATCTTTTCCCATTCTGTAGGATGCCTCTTTGTCTTGTTAACCATGTCCTTTGCTCTACAAAAGCTTATCACTTTAAAGCGGTCCCATTTATTAATTATTTCTCTCAGTATCTGTACTACTCTTGTTATATTTAGGAAATTATCTCTAGTGCCAATGTGTTCAAGACTTCTTCTTACTTTCTGTCCTATCAGTTTCAGAGTTACTGGATTTATGTTGAGGTCTTTGATGCACTTGGACTTAAGTGTTGTGCAAGGTGACATATATGGATCTATTTGCAGCCTTCTACATGTTGACATCCAGCTATGCCAGTACCATTTGTTGGAGATGCTTTCTTTTTTCCATTGTATAGTTTTGGCATCTTTGTCAAAAATTATATTTTAATATGTGTGTGGCTTAATGTCAGTGTCTTCAATTTGATTCCCTTGGTCCACATGTTGGTTTTTATGCCAGTACCAAGCTGTTTTTATTACCGTAGCTCTATTGTACAGCTTGAAGTCAGGGATTGTGATGGCTCCAGAGGTTCTTTTATTGTAAAGAATTCTGTTGGCTATCCTGGGTTTTCTGTTTTTCCATATGAAGTTGAGTATTATTCTTTTCAGGTCTGTGAAGAATTTTGTTGGTATTATGATGGGGATTGCATTGAATCTGTAGATTGCTTCTGGTAAAATTACCATCTTTACTATATTAATCTTGCCTATCCACGAGCATGAGAGACTTTCTATTTTCTTATATCTTCTTCAATTTCTTTTTTCAGGGACTCAAAGTTCTTATCATACAGGTCCTTCATTTGCTTAGTTAGAGTTACCACAAGGTATTTTATTTCATTTGTGTCTATTGTAAAGGGTGATGTATCTTTGATTTCCTTCTCATCCTGTTTGTCTCTTTCATATAGGAGAGTTACTGATTTTTTTTTAGTTAATCTTGTATCCTGCTATTCTGTTGAAGGTGTTGATAAGCTGTATGAGTTCCTTGGTTAAATTTTTTCAGGTCACACATGGATAATATCAGGTCATCTGCTAATAGGGAAAGCTTCACTTCTTCCTTTCCAATTTTTTATCCCCTTAATCTCCTTACATTGTTTTATTGCTCTGGCTAGAATTTAAAATACCATATTAAATAAGTATGGGGAGAGTGGAAAGCCTTGCCTTGTTCCTGATTTTAATGGAATTGCTTTGAGTTTCTCTCTGCTTAATTTGATGTTGGCTGTTGGATACTGTAAATTGCCTTTTAAATATATAGGTATGTTCCCTATATTCCTGATCTCTCTAAGACCTTTATCATGAATGGATATTGGATTATGTCAAATGCCTTTTCAGCATCTACTGAGATGATGATATGTTTTTCTCTTTCAGTTTGTTTATATGGTATATTACATTGACAGACTTTCATATGTTGAACCACCCTTGCATCCCTGGGATGAAGCCTACTTGTTCATGGTAGATAATTGTTTTCATGTGTTCTTGGAGTTTGTTTGACAGTATTTTCTTGAGTATTTTGTATCAATGTTCATGAGGGATGTTGTTCTGTAGTTCTCTTTGTTGCATTTTTGTTTGGCTTAGGAATCAGGGTATTGGTAACCTCATAGAAGGAGTTTGTTAATGTTCCTCTGGTTCTATTGTGTGGAACAATTTAAAGAGTATTATTATTAACTCTTCTTTGAAGATCTGGTAGAATTCTGTACTACAACCATCTGGTCCCAGGCCTTTTTTGGTTGGAAGATGTTTAATGGCTGATTCAATTTCTTTAGGGGTTATTTGACTATTTAAATAATTTATCTAGTCTTGATTTAACTTAGGTATCTGGTACCTATCCAGAAAATTATCCATTTCTTTTAGATTTCCTAGTTTTGTGGAATAGAAGTTTTTGAAGTATGACCTGATGATTTTCTGGATTTACTCTGTGTTAGTTGTTATGTCTCCCTTTTCATTTTTGATTTTGTTAATTTGGATGCTCTCTCTCTGCCTTTTGCTTAGTTTGGATAAGGGCTGGTCTATCTTGTTGGTTTTCTCAAAGAACCAACTCTTTGTTTCATTAATTCTTTGTATTGTTCTCTTTCTTTCTATTTTATTGATTTCTTCTCTCAATTTGATTATTTCCTGGTGTCTGTTTTTTCCTGAGATAGGAAGAATTTGTTTCTTCTTGTTCTAGAGATTTCAGGGGTGATGTTAAGTCACTAGTGTGAGATTACTCCAACTTCTTTATGAGGGCATTAGTGCTATGGATTTCCCTCTTAGCACTGCTTTCATAGTGCCCCATACATTTGGGTATGTGGTATATTCATTTTCATTGATCTGTAGGAAGACTTTTATTTCTTTATTTCTTCCTTAACCCATTGGTCATTCACTTCAGAATTATTAAGATTGCATGAGATTGTAGACTTCCTGTAGTTTATGTTGTTGTTGAAATCTAACTTTAAATCATGGTAGTCTTATAAAACACAGCAGGTTATCCCAATTGTTTTGTATCTGTTGAGATTTGCTTTTTTGTCCAAGTATGCGGTCAATTTTAGAGAACGTTCTATGGGGTGCTGAGAAGAAGGTATATTCCTTTTTTGTTAGGGACCAAGATGTCAGGAACCAAACATGAACCATAGAAAGTACTAGCTAAACCAAAGAACAACTCATAAGCCCCTTCCCAGAGCAGTAACCAGAGGCCTCCCAAGATAAGAGAACACCCCACAGTCAGGTGCCATGACAACCGAACGTAAAGAGCATTCCAGGGTCAGGTAGCCTAGCAACAGAATATACTGCCTCTGACCAGTGACCTTAGCCGATATCTCGCAGGTGCACTATCTGCCTCACACGTCTTGCACCCCTTCCATGTTCTACACGCCCCTTTTCCCTTTCCCTCCTTCCTGCCCCTTCCCCCCTTATGCTATATAAGCCATGTGGGGAACGATAAAGATTGGCGGCTTGATCAGAATACTGTCTTGCTGCTGTCTCTTTGTGTCGCCCTGTCCTTTCATTCTCTCCCACAGGTTGGTGGCCCCGTTGACACCCCGCTGGCCTGGGGAATTTTTGTTAGGATGGAATGTTCTGTAGATATTGATTAAGTCCATTTGAGTCATAAGATCAGTTAAGTCCTTTATTTCTCCGTTAAGTTTTGATTTGGGAGATCTGTCCAGTGGTGAAAGTGGGGTGTTGCAATCTCCCACTATTAATGTATGGGGTTTTTATATGTGATTTAAGCTTAATAATGATTCTTTTACATAGGTGGATGCTCTTGTGTTTGGGGCATAAATGTTTAGAATTGAAAATTCATCTTTGTGGATCTTTCCTGTGATGAGTATGTAATGATCTTATTCTGTTTATGGCTGACTATGACTTCTGATCTCTAGGAAAACTTCATTTATTAACATACAAATAAAATATCAACCCATTTTAACACAAATAAAATATCACCACAGGATGATGAAGGACACAACATACATCAAAAGAAATATCCACTAAGATGGCATTTCAGTTCTTAACTTCTATGTACCAACCACAAGGACATCCACATTTTTAAAAGAAAAGCTACTGCAGATAAAACCACATATTGACCCTCACACACTGATAATGGGAAACTTCAATACCCTACTATCAACAACCTTGAAGTCATCTATATATACACTAAATAGTGAAATAACTAGCAGATACTAGAAACAAAAGGGGCCTAACACCTATTTATGGAGCATTTCATCCAAACACAAAAGAATATACTTTCTTCTCAGCACTTCATTGAACTTTCTCTAAAATTGTCTACATACTCAGACACAAAGCAATTCTCAAAAGATACAAGAAAATTGAGACAACTCCCTGCATACTATCTGACCATCAGGAATTAAAGATGGATATAAGAAACAGTAGAAAGCTAATAAACTCATAGAAAATGAACAATTCTCTACAGAAGGAAAAATGGGTTAAGTTGGAAATAAAGAAAATAAAAATACAAACTTATGGGACACAATGAAAGCTGTGAAATTAGGCAAGTTCATAGGAACAAGTGTCTATATAAAATGGAGATCTTTCATACTAACAACCCAATAGCATACCTGAAAGTTTGAGAACAAAAATGAAGTAAGCATATCCAAGAAGAATATACATGGCAAGT
The DNA here is from genome assembly GCF_903995425.1 of Onychomys torridus. Taxonomy (NCBI): domain Eukaryota; kingdom Metazoa; phylum Chordata; class Mammalia; order Rodentia; family Cricetidae; genus Onychomys; species Onychomys torridus. The sequence continues at coordinate 63,773,993 of NC_050461.1, forward strand.
AATAATCAAACTTCAGGTTGCAATCAATAAAACAGAAAGAAAAAGAATATACAGAGGATCATTGAAATAATTGGTTGGTTCTTTGAGAAAATGAAGAAAGTAGATACACCTTTATACCAACCAAAAGACAGAGAAAGAATATCCAAATTAACAAAATCAGAATAAAAAAATAGGACAAAACAACAGACACTGAGAAAGTCCAAAGAATCATAAAGACATACTTTAAAAGCAAGTAATCCACAATTTTGATTGTAAAAGGTCACTTCAGGAACTCTCTCCAGTATTGCTAAGAGACTTAGTTTTGGTCATCCTTTTGGGTTTCTGGGAGTTTCTCTGGAATCAGGTTTCTCCCTAAACTCACAATGGCCCCCACTATCTAAGCATCTCTTTTATTGTTCTCCTCCTCTGTCCCTAGCCCAAACTCAGCCATTCAAATCCCTCACATTTCCATCCCCCATTACCTCCCCTGTGTGCCCTCCTCTGGTATACCCAGAAAATCTCATCTGTCTTCCTTTCTCAGGGAGATCCATGCATCCCGCTTAGGGTCTTCCTTATTACTTAAGTTCTCTGGAGCTGTGGGTTGTAGTCTGGATATCCTTTGCTTTACATCTAATATCCACTTATGAGTGAGTACATACTGTGTTTGTCTTCCTGAATCTTGGTTTCCTCCTGCACGATGATCTTTTTCTCATTTAATAAATTTGACTGCAAGTTTCATGATGTAATTTTTTTCCTATAATATTCCATTTTGTACCACATTTTCTCTATCCATTCTTCAGTTGAGAGGCATCTAGGTTGTTTCCAGGTTCTTGCTATTAGGAATAATGCTGCTATGAACATAGTTGAGCAAATGTCCTTGTGGTATAATTGAGCATCCCTTGGCTATATGCAAAAGAATGGTATCACCTGTTCTTGAAGTAGTTTGACTCCCAATTTTCTGAGAAACTGACATACTAATTTCTCAAGTGACTGTACAAGTTTACACTCCAACCAGCAGTGGAGGAATGTTCCCCTTACTCTATGTCCTCTCTAATATAAGCTGCCATCAGTGTTTTTTATCTTAGCCATTCTGACAGGTGTAAGATGGTATCTCAGAGACATTTTGATTTGCATTTCTCTGATGATTAAGAATGTTGAACAATTCCTTAAATGTCTTTTGTCCATTTGAGATTTTTTTGATGAGAAAATTCTGTTTAGATCTGTATCCCATTTTCAATTGGATTGTTTGGTATTTTGCTGTCTAGTTTCTTGTGTTCTTTTTATGTTTTGGAGGTTAGCTCCCTGTTATATGTGGGAATGGTGAAAATATTTTTCCATTATGTAGGCTGCCATTACACATTATTGACTACGTCCTTTGCCTTACAAAAACTTTTCAGTTTCAGGAGGTCCCAATTATTGTCAGTCTCAGTGTCTATGCTTCTGGTGTTATATTCATGAAGTAGTCTCCTGTGCCATTGCATTCAAGGCTCCTTCCTACTTCCTCTTCTATCAGGTTCAGTGAAACTGGATTTATGTTGAGGTCTTGGATCTATTTGGACTTGAGTTTTGTGCATGGTGATAGATATGTATCTATTAGCATTCCTTTACATATGAATATCCAGTTATGCCAGCACCATTTGTTGAAGATGCTTTCTTCCTTCCATTGTACAATTTTGGCTGTTTTGGGTCAAAAACAGGTGTTTGTACGTGTGTGGATTTATATCAGTGTTTTCAGTTTGATTCCACAAATCCACATGCCCGTTTTTATGTCAATACCAAGCTGTTTTTATTACTATAGCTCCATAAAGGGGCTTGAAGTCAAGAATGGTGATGCTTCCTAATGTTTCTTTGTTGTACAGTATTGTTTTAGCTATTCTGAGTTTTTTGTTTGTCCATTTGAAGTTGAGTATTGTTCTTTTGCAGTCTGTGAAGAATTGTGTTGGGATTTTGATGGGGATTGCATCAAATCTGTAGATGGCTTTTGGTGAGATTGCCATTTTTATTATGTGAATGCTACCTATCCCAGAGCATGGAAAATCTTTCCATTATCTGATGTCTTTTTCAATTTCTTTCTTCAAGGACTTAACATTCTTGTCATGCAGGTCTTTCACTTGTTTTATTAGAGTTACCCCATGATATTTAATATTATTTGTGGCTTTTGTGAAGGGTGATGTTTTTCTAATTTCTTTCCCAGCCTGTTTTTTATTTATATATAGAACTATACTGATTTTCTTTAGTTAATCTTATATTCCCCCACATTACTGAACGTGTTTCTCAGTTGCAGGATTTCCATGGTCGAATTTTTAGGATCCCTTCTGCATACTCTCATATCTGCAAATAGTGAAATGTGATTTCCTGCTTTCCAATTCATGCCCCCTTAATCACCTTTTGTTGTCCTATTGCTCTAGCTAGAACTTTGATCACTATATTGACTATGTGGGGGGGAGTGGACAGCCACATCTTGTTCCTGATTTTAAGAGTCCCATGCTCTACTGACTAAGCCATCTTGCCTCTTAATCCCAGAGTCATGGGTTCATGCCCCACATTGGGTTCCATTTGTAGCTGTAGGTTTTCCTTGGCTCTGCCTGGCTCCCGCAGCCCTGTGGTCCCACAGGTGTTTGGACCCATATAAACACACACAGGCTTATATTATTTCTAAACTATGGCCATGGCAGGCTTCTTGCTATCTAGCTCTTATATCTTAAATTAACCAATTTCTATAAACCTATACTTTCTCACATGGCTTATGGCTTACCAGAATCTTCTCATCTTGCTTCTCTTGGTGGCCACTAGCAGCATCTTCCTGCTCTCTTTTCTTCTCTCCTATCTTTTTATTTAGAATTTCCTGCCTAATCTTATTCTGACTCACCATTGGCTAAACAGCTTTATTTATCAACCAATCAGAGAAACACATATTCACAGCATACAGACTGATATCTCCATCCTTTACTGTTAAACTTACATTTTGTCTTTTCATGGCATCCCAGACTTCCTTGATGTTAGGTGTAATTTGTTGGATTTAACATTTTCTTTGACTGATGAATCTATTTCCTCTATCATATCTTCAACACATAATATTTTCTCTTCATCTCATTTATTCTGTTGGTCTTGCTTGCATCTGTAGTTCCTGTTTATTGACCCAGATTTTTTTTCCAGAATTTTGTCAGTTTATATGTTTTTTATTGCCTCTGTTTAAAATTTCAAGTCTTAAATTGTTTCCTTCACCTGTTTGCTTCTTTTTATTTGGTTTTCTTTAAAGATTTTTTTTATTTCCTCCAAATTTTGGTCTGTCTTTTCCTCAATTTCTTTAAGGGCATTTTAAATTTTATCTTTAAGGGCCTCTATCATTTTCATAATGTACTTTCAAGGTCATTTTACTTTGCTTCATATGGGATGGGATTCTCAGGTCTTACTGTTGTAGAACCAGTAGATTCTGATGGTATCATATTGCTCTTTATGTTATTGATAGTATTCTTACATTGCCATTTACCCATCTGGGTTTGGGATAGTTATGGGTACAGGTTTTGCTCCTTGTGATGTCTTTGTTGGGTGGCTCTTTTGTTTCTTTGTTGTCTGTTTCCTTTATTGTCTTTGGGCCTGAATGGCCAAGGGTTCTGGTGAATGGCTTGTTATTGGGTTGAGTAGGGTTTTCTCAGCTGAGGTTTATGGGGGTTTGGCTGCCTAGATTGAGTATATTGTCCAGTTCTTCTGGATAGTGAGGGCATTACTTGTTCCTAAGGGGTTGGTTATTCCAACTGGTGTGGGTTGTGCCTGTGCCTATGGAGTCTCTTCTTCCAAATTGTATATGTTTCGTCTATGCCTGATCTTCCAATTGGCACAGATGGTGCTTATGTCCACAGGTTCTGCTGATATTGCAGGGGATCTTTGGCCTAGGTGAGCATGATAGTTTCAGTGTGTTTGGGCATTGGAGTGGGTTTTGTAAGTTACAGAGTCCAATGGGTAGCAGTGGTGGTAGAGTGGTCTGCCTACAGGACTCTTACCTGCTGGCCCATTGATGGGGCTCATAAGGGAGGGGGAGGGGCACTGATGGGCCCTGGTGCTTAAGGCCTAGAGATTGGGGCAATTTAGCTGGCCTACCAATTATTCACTTCTTCCAATTGGTGCAGGTGGTTCTTGTGCTTCTAGGGACTGGTGATATTGTAGAGGATGTTTGGTCAGGTGGAGGATGATGGGTTTGGTGAGTTGTAGTGGTATAAATAGTGACAGTTACTAGGACAAAAGTCATATACAAATAAGTATCTCACAATTTATTTGTTTTCACACAACTATGAAAAAATTAAAGAACTTAATTTTCTTAATAGATCATCTATATTTTAAAAAATCATAATAAATTATAGGATATAATAGAGTTGAAAGCTTTAATTAGTACATGATTTTAATTGAAAGAATATACATCAATATAAGAAAAAATGGATAATTGATAGAACCAATCAGAGAAAAATGTGTAACTGTCTCTATTTAAATTAAAATGTGTGTAGTCAGATATACTTCAAACAGCCAGACATGTGACACACATTTTATTACATTTGAATAGGCACTACATGTAGCTAACTCTAAGCTGATTGTTCTGATTGACTGAAATTTGATATTGGCCATTAAAATATAGTCCTAAATGAGTCTATGTACTAATAGCATTCAATGCATTATACAAAAGATTGGTACACTACTAATAAAAAAATAATAATTTTTTCTTTCCTTTTTAAAATAGCACTTTTTTTTTAGTTTTCTCTCAACCACAGTTTCCTCTCCCTCTTTTCTTTGCAGTTACTCTATGTACCCCATGAATGCTGACCTCCAGATTTTGCTTCTTGTCTATTTATCTTCAGAAAAGAGCAGGCATCCAAGGGATATCAAGTAAACATGGTGTTAAGTTACAATGAGACTAGTTACATATACAGGATGAGGCATCAGTGCTTGAGGAAGTAATGAGGAGAAGGAAATTGGTCCAAAATGTACACAAAAGAGTCAGAAACTGCTCCCATTCCACTGTTAAGAGTCCCCCAAAACACAAACCTATGAAACCATAGCATGTATGCAGAGGATGTTGTTCAAATTAATTAACTTTGACAATATGGTTTTAATCAATATAAACACAGAAACCAATTAAAAATATGATATAGTGAAATATCTTAAGGGTTCAGCGAAACATTCATATATAGATACAAATTTACATTATATGTCTGTATAGAATATCAGAAACAGGAGAAACAAACATTTAGGAAGATTATGCAATTTTGTCATGTTGGAGATGTGATATACTAATAGGCCAATTACTCCTTTTCTTGGGAATATTTTTCTGGATGATTTCTCCTTTTTCTTCAGATTCCTAGTTTGTCCAGTGTTCTTCAGATTCCATAGTTGGATGCCTTCATTCTCCTGAAGAGACAAAAACAAAGCCCTTACCCAATCCTAATTTTGGGGAGATTCCCTTTTAGCAAATTATATCTGATCAAATGAGAAGCATTTGTTAGTCATATAAGTTAGTTAAGATTGAATGGTCATGGTGGTTGATGAACCTTTATCAATTTTGATGGTGTCCATAGCTTTTCTTCTCCTGACGAAATAAAAGCAAAACTTCTTCCCAACATAACACATACCCAATGTAACACATTTCCATTTTGAGGTCAGCACATATTTAAAGTAGACATGCTGATTTAAGTCTGTAGTTTTCCTGTTATCCAATGTCTTCTTCAGCTGTTGTTCCTTTTTCATTAGCATCTAGAAAGTTCAAAATTAGTAAAGCACTATTCAGTCTATTTCTGCGGGTCTTTATCACTGCTTTCCATTTATTTAGCATATCGTTTTGAGTTAAATTTGATCTTTCTATAACTGATTGGCCTGTAGTATTATGTGGTATATCTGCAATATGCTTTATATTACAATAAGAAAAAAATGTTTCATTTTACTAGGGACATATGCTAGAGCAATGTCAGTCTTAATTTGTACATGTATACCCATGATGGCCACAACTTCTAGCAAATGTGTGATTACAGAATCAGCTTTTTCAGATTTCAAAGCAGTTGCTCATTGAAACCTTGAATAGGTATCATTGGTGTGGTGTACATATTTATTTTTCCAAATTCTGCCAAGTGAAGCACATCCATCTGCCAGATTTCATTTCTTTGAGTACACTTTAGACTATTTCCTGTAGGTAGTGGACTTTGGTTGTATAAAGAACAAGTAAGACATTTCTTTGTATTGCTAAAAAGTGATGGCAAAAACTTAAAAAAAGATTTATTTATTTATTATGTATACAGTGTTCTGCCAGCATGTATACCTGCATGCCAGAAGAGGGCACCAGATCTAATTTTAGATATTTGTGAGTAGCCATGTAATTGCTAGAAACTGAACTCAGGACCTCTGGAAGAGCACCCAGTGCTCCTAACCTCTGAGCCTTCTCTCCAGCCCCTCGAAGTGCATTTCTTTTCTTTTTAAATTTTTGTATTCATTTTAGATAACTACCACAGATTTATCTCTTTTTCATTCTCCTAATCCCCACCTCTGACCTACTCCTCATCCCCTCATCCAAAGGGTAAGTTTTCCCATGTAGGTGCAGCTAAATCTGTATCATTCAGTTGAGGAAGGACCAAACACCATCCTGCTGGATCAAGGGTGAGCATAGTGTTGGACCATAGGTAATGGGATCCAGAAAGTCAGCTCATGCACCAGGGATAGATCCTGATCACACTGCCAGGGTCTAGGGAATTCCCAGGAATCCATAAGGATGACTCCAGATTAGACTACTAGCAATAGTGATGAGGGTGTCTGAACTGACCTACCCTGGTTAGCAGATTAGTAAATACTCTGTCATCATAGAGCCTTCAACCAGTATCTAATGGAAGTAGATACAGATATCCACTACCAAGAACCAAGTTGAGCTCTGGGAGTCCAGCTGAAGAGAGGGAAGTATAGTGATATTTTATTTGTATTGAAATGTGATTTTATTTGTATGTTAATAAAGTTGCCTTGAGGTCAGAGCAAGCCAGAGCAGAAGCTGGGTGGTGGTGGTGCACACCTGTAATCCCAGCACTTGGGAGGCAGAGCTAGGTAGATCTCTTTGTGTTCAAGAGCATGGCAGACATATGCCTTTAATCTCAATATCAACCATAGAAGACCTGGAGGTCTATCCAAAAAGGCAGTGATGAGGAGGTCATGTGGCTGGGTTTACAACCAATGAGAAAGCAGATCAGAAAGCCTATAAAAAAGACAGGACATACAGAAGCAGGTCTCTTGCCAAGAGGAAAGACAGCAGAAGCAGGGAAGGGTAAGGCTCTCAGCTATTGCTCTGATCTCTTGGTTTTTAACTCTGCAAGTGGCTCTGTGTTTCTTATTTAACAAGACGATTACATCTACAGGAAAGAGTGATTATATGAACAAGGGGAGGATCAAGATCATAACAGGGAAATTGACAGATACAACTTTACCAAACTCAAATGTTTTGAACACATTAATTAGTTCTTGATTTTCTACTTCAATAGTGGGTCCTTGAAAGGAAATGTCTCCTAGAAATCTTTGAAAGTCATTAAGGGTCTGCAATTGATCTCTCCTATTTTGCATTTTTTGAGGTCTAAATTTTATAGACCTATTTTATATACTAAATACTTAATAAAATCTTCTCTTTGCATTTTGTCAGGAGAAATTTGTAATCTCCAACAAAGAAAATTCTCTTTACATTTTCAATAATTTTCTCAAAGTATCTACATTTGAATCTAGTAAGATGCCATCCACATAATGGTAAACTATACATGCTTACATCTCATCTACAATGGCTGACTTTCAAAATAGTGGCACAGAGTAGGGTTATTTAACATTCCCCATGGGAGAACCTTCCATTGATATCTCCTAACAGGCCGAGAATATAAGTAGGTACCATAAAGGCAAATTTTTCTGTTTCTTTATATATAGTGAACAAACAATATTTTAAATTGATAAATATTAGAAGCCATTCTTTAGGTAAAAGAGAAGGCAAAGAAATTTCAGATTGTAGAAAGCCTAGGCTGAGTCACCTTATTAACATTGCTCATAGATCTGTTACCATTCTCCATTTTCCAGGTTTCTTTTTAGTAAAAAATACAGGAAAATTTCAAGGGTTGGTTGATTCTTCAATATTTAGCTTTTTGTTGTTTCTGTACCAGCTCTTATAAGGTCTAGGATTTCTCTGATATAAAAGCCGTTGTGGGGATTTAGCTCAATGGGAGAGTGCTTGCCTACCAAGTGCAAGGCCCTGGGTTCGATCCTCAGCTCCAAGAAAAAACAAAAACAACAAAACCCCAAGACAAACAAACAAATGCTGGGCGGTGGTGGCATATGCCTTTAATCCCAGCACTTGGAAGGCAGAGGCAGGCAGATCTCTGAGTTTGAGGCCAGCCTAGTCTATAATGCGAGTCCCAAGAAGGGCACAAAGCTACACTGTGAAAACAAACAAACAAAAAAAAAAAACAAAAAAAAGGAAAAAAAAGAACTCAGTCATTGCTCAACCCCTACAGGTGTGTCTGTCAACCATTTTACAGGTAGGACTGCTAATGATTTTGAAAGAATAGCAGCTTTTGTACCCTGTTCTTGTACAACTTGAATGGTTGGTGACTGTTCTTTATAATACTGTCTAATATTTTTCCCAGAAACATAAGTTAACTAATTGTTTATTTCTGAAATTGGAGGAATGTTAATCTGAGTATTCCATTGTTGTAATAAATGCTATCCCCAAAAGTTCATTACTATGTGAACCATATATGGCTTTAATTTTCCTCTCAGTTATTCTGGCCTATGCATTTGACACACTTTGTAGTCTGTTTTAGCTGAGATTATGTTCCAATCCCCAAAAGTTGAACATTTACATCCTGACAAGGCCAATTTGGATGGCAAGATTCTATAGCAATTATTGTTACATCCACACCTGTGTTTATAAGACCTTCAATGATGTTATTTACTTGTATTTTTAATTTTGGTTTTTCTTAATTTATAGAAGCTTGTCAAAATATTTTCTTTATGAGTTCTTCTGATTTTTTTTGTCCTCTTTTCTATAGCTATTCTATCCCGCAAAGTGGTATGGTTTCTTACAATAGGCATCAGGTTGTTTAATTGCTCTTGGAAGGGGTTTCCTTCACAATGACAGAAAATGTCTGAACCAAATTTGACGTGGGCCCATCAAAGTGTTTCCTAATGGCAAATAGTTACCTTGACTGTCCCTTGATGATCTGCATATATTAGCTCAATTTCTGCCTTTGCCACACCTTCTGCATACGCCAGAAAGGAAGGGTGAGCAGTTGGGATTATTCTTAGCAAAAATATTGTTTCTAGGAATGCCCTGTTTCCAATAACTTTTTAGGTGACCTTGTTTATTGTGATTGAAACAACTTACAGTTTTTTCCCAAACCTCTGGAAACCACCTCTTCTATCGCTTGGAGGCTGCACGAATATATTATAATGTTTCAGCTATGTATCAAAGCTATACCTAGAAATTGCAACACATTTTTTTTTCTAGAGGAAGCCATCTATCATGGAATATTTGGTGTTATTCAGTATTTAATATTTCATATGTCTTATGCTATGAAATTCTTGTGGGCCCATTTACTAGTAGACCAGTTGGCAAAGAGTTCAGCTTCTCAGATGTCCTTATCCTCTAGGTAACTAACTAACTCCCCCACTGAGCCTGTGAGACAAGGAAGCTGTAGATGTATAACTTTGCTTCTTGTGCACATTAAGCTCAGACTATCCCTTGCTTCCAGGCTTAGAGGCATCCCAAAGCTATTGACCCAGTACAAAGGAGATTTTCATATCCAGGTGTAGCGAAGAGTGTGAAATAATTCCTAGCCACAGAGAGTTGTGTGGCAAGGAGAGGAAGGGAGTGTTTTTTGAGGGTAGACAGAGCTGCATGGCTAGAGAGAGGAGAGAAAGGCAGAGAGTCTGTACATGGTATGGCAGATCTCTTGTAGAGTTTTCTCAGGTCCAGGAGTAAGGTACAAGAAAAGAAAGGTGAAGGACGAAGGAACAGAGGATGATGATGAGGTCAAAAGCATAGGTGTTTACTAAAATTATGAGGTCAGGGAACATAGGCACAGAGAGGGGCTGAATGTGAGCTGGCAGCTGAAGCTGTATAGATAGAATTTTGTCATAGAGGAATAAAGTAAATGGAAAAGGAGCATGGCATATATAGATTTGTTTCCCTCAGATAATCCTATGCTTCATGTAACATCTTTCCCAGGACTCTGGGAGGGAAGTTTCTCAGAGCAGGAACCAGGGAAAATACCATTACCTATCTAAGCATCATCATAGCTATGAGATTCAATATTTATTGTATCTTGGGTCCAATGGCCCAATTACCCTTTTTCATTGTGCATTAGCATTTGCAAAAGCCAGAGATTCAATTATTATTTGTCTAGCTTCTGAATTTTGTACCATTCTATTTATTGCTGCAGTCAATCCTTGTAAAAAATATTAGTGAAGGTTTCTTTTGGGGCCAGCATAACTTCAGTAAATTCCACAATTTTCTTCTCTACTTCTTCAGTTCTATCCACAAACATTTGAGGATGCTTCCTAGCATAAAGCCAAAGTGTGGTCAAAACATAGAGATTGCTGTTCTACATTAGCATAATATGGTTTTGGGAGATTTCCATAGCTCTAGTCCTACTTCACTGTTCAGTGTTCTTAGCCTCATCTTGCTACTATGTCCTCCATTTTGAAATGAGGACTAGGCTCCAAGACTGATGAAACCAAATATCTCCAGTCTTGAAGAATAATTCTATAAGAAGTTCATCAGGAGTTTAACATCTGCTTCAGTAAAGGTGAATGCATGTGATATGAAACTAACTTCTTTGAATAGGCTCACATCAAACACAGTAGTCCAATTAGCTCTTACACAGCCTTGGGGTTATCTATCATTTGGCAGTTTCTGTAAGGTTTGTGGATAAATTGAAGTTGTCTGTTTGAAGACCTTAGGTTGCTCCTCTGTAACCTTATAATGCAATGCTGGTATTGGTTCTCCTTTAAATTCCTTTGTCTAGTTCTGAATATCTCTATGATCTCTTAATAAGTTTTTCTAAAACTTTTATCTTGGTACTCATATTAAAAAAACTTTTTAAATGATAAGACAAAAATGATCAAACAGATATTATTTATAATTAACATTACATCAATTCCATCTAAATTAATTATCCTTTCATTTAATGACTCCATTTTCAGACCATCCAGAGTATTATTATACAGAGATCTAACTCTCTTTTATAATAATGTTTCCCAATTTTAATGTGGGACAAAACTCTCTTTAAACCAATTCCTCCCTTTAAAAATTCCCATTTGTCTCATCAAATCTGCCAACAATGAGGATTCAGATGATGGTAAAGATGTGACACAGATGACACTGTGTAGAACAGTAGAAGTCAGAGCATTTTTCAAGGCAGCTACCTACTGTAGTAGCAGCCCAAGAAAGGGACCCAGAAAAGCATACAATGCACCAGGAGAAGGAAGTTATTGTCTGAAAATTCACACAAGAGATCATGGGGAAGAAACACATGCATCAGGAATCAACTAAAGGCCGAGCTGGCTGGTGGTAAGGGATTAACTCTGGCAGCATACTGAGCCTATGCACCTGTGGAGCTCCTTGCAGAGAGCCTGCAACAAAAACAGCCTGTGGTGACATAGTGACTCTGGCCACATGGAGCTCCAGCTTGTGCTGATAGCTGCAAAGCCACAAGCAAATGACTTTTTTGTGAATTTATGCCCCCCTCCAATTGGATGCCAAATGTAGCATGAATCCAGATTTGTCTTCATAATGAAAGCCCAGAGTCAGATATAGGCGTAAATGATGAAAGATCAGAGAGACAAAGAGCAAGCCATAGCTGCTTCTTACTTCTACCAAATTCTCAGCCTGGAAAGGTCAAGCTCCTGTCTCCAGCCTGCCTTACCACTTCCTCTCTCCACCCAGCAATATGACTTCCTGTTTCCTCTAGTGGCTAGCTTTACACTCTGATCTTAAGGCAAGATTTATTTGTTAAAGCACAAACAAAATTTCACCATAGATAGTTTCTGAAAAAGAGACTCTAATGTGATTGGATAAGTAAATGGTAACCTAGGAAGTCAAACCCATATTGTAGCTCTGTAGCAGAGATTGCCTCCTACTTTTCATACAGAGCAAATAACACAGCAAATTTCTTGGTGTTCTTGCTTTATCATTGAAGTCCAGAACAGCTCAGGATAATAAGGAGTTTGAAACCATTATCACATTTGTAGGCTTAAAAGAAGTGCCTTCTTATCAATCTCTGAAAGAGACTACAGGACAAACTGACAGAAGACTAACTTCTATACTTTTCTTTAATTTATTAACATGGAAATAAAGTTTAGTTTACTAATGTCTAAGATGCTTATTTCTTTGAGAATGTGTTTTGTGCTTGATGAGATTAAGAGAGTTTCTATCTGGCCTTAACAAAATAATGTAGCACTTGGGGGCAAAGATCAAGCCAAGGAGAGCTGCACTGGAAGCCAAGATTGAGAAAACTTCCATTGCCACCATGTCCTTCCCCTTGGTGCTGTGGTATACAGGTAGAAAGGTGACCCAGACACAGAAGAACACCTGCATGCTGAATGACAGGAACTTGGCTTCATTGAATGTGTCAGGTAGATTCCTGGACAAGAAGGCCATGGTGTAGCTTCCAAGTGCCAAGGAGCAGAGGTATCCAAGGACACAGTGGAAGGCAACTGCTGAGCCCTTGTTGCATAAAATGATGATGTGTCCATGTTCAGCATAAGCATCTTGGTCAATGAAGGGAGGAGAGATTGCCATCCACATTCCACAAATAACGAGTTGAATCAGGGTACATATGGGAATGATTAAGTTTGGAGCTTTTGATATCATTAGCCACCTCACCATTCTCCCTGGAAAAGTGATCTTGAAGGCAATAACCACTGTAATTGCTTTAGCTAACACAGTAGAGAGAGCTACAGTGAATGCAACTCCAAATATGGTCTGCTGAAGGATGCATGTGGCTGTGTTGGGACGGCCAATGAAGAGCAAGGAACAGAGGAAACAGATGGTGAGTGTGATGAGCAAGGTGTAACTGAGAGCTCTATTATTGGCTTTGACAATGGGAGTGTCTCTGTTCTTCACAAATACCCCAAGAACCATAGCTGTGAGTGCAGACAAACACAGTGCTGTGGTGGTGAGAGCCATCCCCAAGGGGTCTTCATGGGCTAGAAAACTCACAGTTTTCTCCAGGCATTGTTTCTTCTCTGCATTTGCATACTGACTTTCTGGACACTTCACACATTGATCTACATCTGGTCAGAAATGAAGATAATTGTGAGACATTGCTGCTTTATTTCTTTTTATACAGAGCCATGTCTCAGTACCTGCTCATTGGGTTGCTAGCTAATTCATCTTCCTTTGTATTCTTATAGTAAAAAAAAATAAGCACAATATAGTGATTTTAATTAGTGCCAAGGAGGAATTGTGGCCACTTGCTGATGTTCAAACAAGTGGCTACAAACTTCCTGAGCCATCTTTATTTATTCAGCCTCAATGGCTTGCTTGAACAGTTTACAACCTGTTTTACTCCGTAAGTCTCTAAAAGTCATTACAATAATTACTGATTGTTCCTTGTCTGTTTTCCCTTCTGTCTCCCTATTAACCCACTTATAGCCATGATATTTTAGATCTATATCTTCATAATCAGAAGTATAGGCAGTTTTTCAAGCTACAAAGGAACTTTTCAATCTAGGCACATCTATAGGTAGAACAGTATTCCAAGTTGGCAACAAGTGCAGTTACAGCATCATGGAGTTTGAGAGGCAGTTTTGTCTCTAGGTTAATATTTATCAGAGGATGTAAGGTCTGTGTTCTTGCAATCAACTCACCTGTCAGAGCTGGATGAATCCATTCTACATTTCAGATGATTCTATTCCCTCTGGGGGTATATCAGATTTTTTCCTTTATCTTATAGGTAATATAACTTAAACACTTACTCTTAACAGCTGGCATTACTTGTCTCTTGTCCTTATGTCTATATCCCTTAACTTCTTGTAGTATTGGCACAGTTATTAGAAATTAGGGAATAGTGTGTTTCTGTGGTTCTATTACATTCCCTGTTTATGAGTGTCCCTATTAACTCTTGATATCATCTCTTTCACAGTATTTCTTATTTTCATTTTTTATTAAGAAATTTTCTTTTCAGTTTATATACCAACCATAGATCCCATCAGTCACTGGATAAAGTCTCTATGATGACCTACCAACAGAGTAGACCTGTCCAGGCACACTCTTGATCATTGCCATTAGTCCAAGGTGAGGTCATCCTTGTGGATTCCTGAGAGCTTCCCCCCAGTACCCTGGCTCTTCCTATTCCCATGATGTCTTCCTTTATCATGGCATCTCTTTCGTTGCTCTCACACTCTGTCCCTGTTCCAGTTCAACCCTCCCATTTCCTTATGTTCAAACCCCCATTCTTTACCCTCTGTTATACCTGCCCATTCCCAGTTTGCTCATGTAGATCTCATCTATTTCTCCTTTGCTGAGCTATCTATGTGTCTTTCTTGGGGTCCCTCATTGTTAGCTAGCTTCTCTGGAGCTGTGGGTTGTAGTCTGGTTGTCTCTTGCCTTAAATCTAGCTTCCACTTATGAGTGAGTACATACTATGTTTGTCCTTCTGAGTCTGGGTTACCTCACTTGGATGACATTTTTGAGTTCCATCCATTTGCCTGCAAATTTCATGATATCATTGTTGTTGTTGTTGTTCATTTACTATTATAGCTTTTCCTTAAAGCTTTTATGGTTAAAATAATTCCATAGAGAACAGTTATGCAAATATTAAATATTACACTTCATGATACTGTGACTCATTATGGCAGCAGTGTGGCTAGCATAGTGAAAACAAGGAGAGCACATAGCACACATGCTGCTGGAGTCATGCCCAGAATTATGCAGTGTACTATATGTAAGTCCTTACCAAGTGGGTCACTGTCTCCAGAGGCCTTGCCCCAAGGAGAGCCACTCATGCTATCCTCAGTTGTTGCCCAATGAAGTGTCATGCATGGATCCTGCCACTCTCCAATTTTGTTCAACCGTTTGTTGGAACAAGAGGGAATGGGCATTATCATATACTTGAAACTTGAAAATACTCTGTAGTGAAACTGTTTTCAAAACATTGTGGATAGCTCTAGCTGGAGATTTTCCAGTCTTGCCATGCGTTTTATTTATCAACCAATCAGAGCAACACATTCACAGCATACAGAATATCCACAGCAGATAGCATTCATTTTCATATTGATGCAGATGTATTATGATATTTTCAGTATTCACAAATCTGTTTTTCAAGCTCTGCAATGAATGTTTTTATTTAATCTTGAAATTAAAATATATACATATTGATTTATTCCTGCCACATTTTCATTATATTTAAAGCTTTTGGTACTTTTAAAAGACTAAACTCATCATCAGACTTTCCATATTTTATTTTGTGGATAAGGTTTTCAAGATATTGTCAAATTTGATTTTAGTTGAATTTTATTTTTTCCAGTACATTTTACTGGATGCACATTGTAAGGGTGGGAAGAGGAAGGCACATTGTAAGAGTGGGAAGATGAGCATAAAAGATTCAAACTTTCATCTCTTGTGAAATACATGGCCATTGCAATCACTCATTCTAAGAGTTATGCATGATTGCAATGTATCTGTACAAGTATGAAATGGCCAACATTCAAGAAACAATGGTCAATATTCAAAGAAGAACTCAGAATACTGTATACCTCACTGCTAAAAATTTTTCTATTAATATATTCAGTGAAAGGCAGACTCGGTGTCTTCAATTCTATTCCAATCTGGTGAACTCAGCAGTCTCCCAAGGACAGTCCCAACCGAAGGATCACACCAATGACTGTTATTAAGCCAGGTCTCTCTCTCTCTCTCTCTCTCTCTCTCTCTCTCTCTCTCTCTCTCTCTCTCTCTCTCTCTCTCTCTCTCTCTCTCTCTCTCTCTCTCTCTCTCTCACACACACACACACACACATACATTCAGAATCATGAATCTGTAAAAAGGATGGGCAAGGAGAGGAGGCACTGTTATGTGTGAAAACTAGATATGAAAAGATGAATAAAAGAGCAAATAGGGAGCAGTCTATCCATTATAAAAGCATTACAGAACTTATTTAAACAAAGCCCAAAAGTTTTGCAATGGTACTATTTAATTACAAATGCTTTTTAAGCATCACATTATATTGGAGTCCCCTTGAAAATAGAGATATGCACAGTAAAAATTTTAATTCCTGAAATTTGTAAGAATCTTCAAGACAATAAACATTCCTTTAACATACAAAATAAAATAACTTCCCAATTTAAAGTAATTTTATTCAAAGTATTAGCATTTTCCAGCGAATAAGGTTGTTACACAAAGATACAATGTGTAAATATGTAATTTACATATGTAAATATGTAATGTCACAGATGCCATTTATTGAGAATTGTTTAATTCGCTACCCAATACCATGTGTTAATGTTCATTCTTATATTCTCTGGTTTTAGTTACCTTATTTCTTATTCATGTTCCTGAAATGTATTTTGACAGAGGTTTTCAAAATTTTGCTAATAATGGACAGGAACTAATGATTTCTCGACTTCATAATCTAGAGTTCCTCTCAGCTCATATTCATGTAGTTATGCCTGGCTTATTAGTTCTCTCATTCAACAAAGTGGTAATGATTTTACCATTCATTTACATATTATAAGGTGTTATGGTACACTTTATCTACTTTATATGTAGTCATTATTTTACTAATAATACTTGTAAGCTATAATCATATTGATATAAATTAATAAGTATTTTAATATTTTTTCAGTGTTTGCAAATCTTTGCCTATGTTGCTGAGGTTTGTGGTAAAGGTGGAAAAAGGTACCATTTGCCACTGTGATATAAGTGTAAAATGGTAATGACATAATGGAAATCAGTGGTAATATTTTCCAAAAAGCTGGAAAGGGATTTATCATGATTCATCCATGCCAGTATAAAAATGAGAGACATTTATATACTGTAATGATATTAAGATGTTAAGAAAAAAAATAACTCAATTCTCATAAAAATTAGATGGAAGAATATTTGTAGAGAAGTAACCGAGACCCAGAAAGAAAAATACTGCATGTATGTTCACATTTGTGCATTTTAGGTTAAGTCTTTAGACATTTGTGCTTTATTTGTAATATCCACAGAGTTTAGGAAATGACTAAGAAGTCACACATTAAAGTGAGTCTTAAGCCAAGTATGGTAGAAAGTGGTATACAGTGAGACAGGAAAATGATAGAAAAGGAAACAGAAAGTGGTGTGGGGAATGGGAGGTCAGTATAGAGGAGAACACAGAGAGAGACTAACTCTCCTGGTAAGAAAGGCCCACTGGTAAGTTAGTAGTACCAATTTTATGGGAGAAATTAGTCACTCAATTAATGCCCAACCCACTTGATGGAAATTGTACCTGAATCCATATTGTAACTAAGAACATATGGCTAAATTGACCATAGCTCCCAAGAAAAGCCTAATATTATTATTCTGGTAAATGGATATAGTATTATTGTCACTGAATTACTTATGGTGAAAAATTGTGAGAAACAAACACTGCTAAAGCCTTTTAGAAAAAGTTGTGTGGAAACCTACTACTGTAGAATCTTGCTAAGACATACTAATACACATATAAAAAGACTTTAAGTGTAGTTATCTAATAAGGGGAGAAAATACCTCAAAATATTTCACTTAGTGCTAGAAAATGAATCACCAATAGCAAGAGTGGGATACCTCTATTTTAGTCATTGGCCTGTGGGGTCCCATAGAATGAAAACATTATAAGCTATTGCCCTTAGTTTTTGTTGTCCTCTAGAACTTAACAGAAAACCACTATTGTTGAAGAAAGGACACGCTTGTGTCACAAAAGTAAATCATCTAATGACGCAGAATGTTTGTTCCTCCTGGCTTGTTTTCATAGTGCTGGAAAATGCTAAACATATTACTGAATGTGAAAAATATTCATGAGTCTATTTTAGTCATATGAGTTACAATAATGACTGTCTCGGGAAGACAGGTTCATTGATTAAATAATGGCACCAACATTATGGGCATAATTAATTACTCTGCGATTAGATTTAAGGCCAGCCCCAGTGGATGGAACCTATACCTGGCCATTATTGAGACCAAATATCTACGGATAGACTGATTTTAACCATTACCTCCCCCCCAAAATAGTGTTAAAATATCACTGAGTATATTGCTATACACAGAGTTGGAATAGTTAAAAAAAGGGGGATGAGGAGCTGAGAAAACAGGGTGAACATGATCAAAACACCAAAGTTTTTAAATCTCAAAGAACTAATCCATGTATTATTTTAAATGTTTTTCAGAATCAATACAACTATAGATTCAATGTAATTAACAGATACTAATGTCAGTAGACTTCAGTAATTTTACTTTACAATGGAAGACACCATGAATATGTGTATGACTTATTCTTCTTAGTAGAGATTCTGTAGTCTAAAGCAGCCCTTATGTCTTTTCACTTCTCTGTACTGCAGACTGTTCACATTGTCTGAAGATCATTCAGTAATATAATGTTTCTTTTGTGCTCCTGGAGCAGGAAGGTGGGGAAAAATTCAACTCACTGTGTACAAGGTAGCATTTAGTTATTCTGGACAGCAAAAATATGTAAACTGGGGAAATCAAGCAAAGCTTTCCTATAAGCTGTTCTGTAGTAAATACTGTATTGAGGAGAATCATTATGAAGATAAAAGAAATTCAAACATGGAGTGAGAACTAAATGTGATTTAATGAGGTTTGAACAGCAAAGAGCTAGAAGTTAAATAACTTGTGTTAAGTTACATGGTGAAAGGACACCTGAAACTCTGTGTTGTAGGAAGTAGTTTGTGGCAACAATGTTTGCAAGATGTATGGGAGGTAATAGAGGGAGCTAAAATTGAGGGTCTTTTGAGGAGTGTCATGTCATAATACAGTTGAAACTTTTTAAAATACATACATATTTGAAGGTGATCTAAGTGAAGTTGCTCAATAATGAAGGAGACAGAGTGCAAACTGGCCATCTCTTGTCACCAAATGAAGCTTCCAGTACCAGGTGTAAGTTAAAGCTAATTAAGTAGTTGTACCCTGGGACACCATAAGTATCCCCAGGCACATCAGGCTGCTGCCAAGAAAATAGGTTACTCTCCACAAATTGACAGCAAGGTCCCATTGATGAAGACAACACTTATACAATTCATTGAAGATGGAGATGCAGAGCTGGTGCATATAGAGCCTTCACCCCTATGCTCCAGCATCTTTGGTACAGGAAGGTACTGTGCATGTTATCAAAATAGAAACTCAACACCAAACCAGTCATAAATCATTCATCTTGAGTATAGTGTGTGCAAGATATGTTAGAGCAATGCTGGCACCAAGCTTGTGGGAATAATCACCCAACGACAGATTAGAAATAAGGCCCACTTCAGGAGGTAGAACCAAAACTCAAAATTGTTTGAGTGACCAAGGATCTGAGACTAGATAGCCCAGGGTACTAGGGTAAAACCAAATAATAGTCAAATAAGACATGAAAAAATGTAGTGATAAAATGACAAAAATCTCTAAAAGAGGATGTACAAAGTGCATAAGAACCAGAGAGGACAGAGAATACCAAGAAAACTACCCCGTCGAAATCAACATGATTAATGCTCAGATGAGCTCACAGGGACTGAAGGAACATGCACAGGGCCTGCATGTATCTTTACCACATTCTCTTTGTATATATTATGGCTTCCAGTTTAGTGTCTTTATGAGATTCCTCAGTGTGCATAGCGTAGGTTTCAAATTATTTTGCCTTCTTTCCTTCTGTTGCCTTGTCTTGTCCAACTTTGTTGTAATAATTGTTGGTTTTTTATTATATCTTATTGTGGTGTATTAAAATGAGTTAAAACCATTAAATTAAAAATGAATTAATGCAAACTTAGCCACTAGGGCAAAGGTTAATGCCTGAACTGTCATGTATACCTGCTGAGAAAGGTAAAATCAATTTTTTCCTATAGAGTGACACTAATATCAACCACTCCAGGACAGATCTTATATTCAGAAGTAATGGACCAGCATGGAATGGACTCCACAGTTTTTTGGTGTTCTGTTATTTGGTTATAGATTGGTGGGTTTGGGGGGTTTGTGTCTTGTTTTATTTGTTTTCTTGGATTTGGAGGCTATCATTTCTTGCATTGGCTTTTTGGTTTTCTTTGCAAGAGAACATAATAGTGGGTGGAGAGAGGGGAGTGAACACATTTTGGAATCTAGAAAATAGAAAGTTATTTAATTTGTTGACTGATTATTCTTCTTCAATTAGTGAACTCAATCTCTGACCACAGCTAAGTATATAGAAGAACACAAGCAGGCTGGGCAAGAATATAGAAACAGGGATAGAATGTGCTTCTTTGTAACACTTTTGAATTCAGTAGTTCTTTTTCTTCTTTCTTTCCTTTTTATTAAGAGATTTTCTATTCATTTCACATATCCATCATGGATTCCCCTGTCCTCCCTCTTCCCACCCCCCAGCCTTACCCTCTGACCCACCCCTCCATTCTCACCTCCTCCAAGGGAAGGTCTCTCCTGGGGAGTCAGCAGAGCCTTGTACATTCAGTTGAGGTAGGTCCAATCCCCTCCTTCTTGCACCAAGGCTGAGCAAAGTGTCTCAGTGTAGGCACTAGCACTGAAAAACCTAAGGACAGGTCTCAGTCTCAGTGCAAGGGGGGGTCAACCTAAACAGTTCAAGCTAAACAACTGTCTCACTTATCCAGAGGAATGAGTCCAGTTCCATGGGGGCTTCTCATCTATTGGTTCACAGTTCTTGTGTTTCTACTAGTTTGGTTGGTTGTCTCTGTACTTTTTCCAATCATGGTCTTGATAACACTTGCTCACATAATCCCTCCTCACGATCATTGATTGCACTTTTAGGTCTCCACCATCAGCTTGGCTGTGGATCTCTGTGCCTGCTTCTACCAGTCACTGGATGATGGTTCGATCATGAAAGAGTATTTGGCCATCTGATCAAAGACAGTAGGTCAGCTCAGGCACCCACTTGCCTATTGCCAGGAGTCTATAGTGAAATGATTTTTGTGGATTCCTGGGGACCTCTCTTGCACTCTGCTTCTTGCTATTCCCATGGGACCTTCATTTATCATGTTATATCTTTCCTTCTTTTTCCACTCTGTTCCTGATCCAGCTAGGACCTCCCTCTCCCCTAAGCTCCCTTTCCCCCAATACTTGCCCTCCATACCCCTCCCCCTGTTTGCTCATGTACATCTTATCCATTTCTCCATTACTGGGCAATTCCTGTGCCTTTCCTAATGTCATCTTTACTAGCCAGCCTTTATGTGTGAGTACATACCATCTTTGTAATTCTAAATCTGGGTTACCTCACTCAGGATGATATTTTCTGGCTCCATTCATCTGCAAACCTCATGTTGTCATTGTTTTTATTTGCTGAGTAGTACTCCAATGTGTATATGTACCATATTTTCTTTATCAGTTCTTCAGTTGAAGGGCATCTAGGTTGTTTCTAGGTTCTGGGTATTACAAATAATGCTGCTACGAACATAGTTGAGCATGTTTCCTTGTGGTATGATTGAGCATTTCTTGGGTATATGCCCAAGTGTGGTATAGCTGCGTCTTGAGGGAGATTGATTCCCAGTTTTCTGATAAACCGCCATACTGATTTCCCCAGTGGCTGTACAAGTTTGCATTCCCACCAACAGTGTAGGAGTGTTCCCTTTGCTCCATATCCTCTCCAACATAAGCTGTCTTCAGTGTTTTTGATCTTATCCATTCTGGCATGTGTGAGATGGTATTTCAGAGTCATTTTTGATTTGCATTTTCCTTATGACTAAGGTTGTTGAACAATTCCTTAAATTTCTTTCAGCCATTTGAGCTTTTTCTGTTGAGAATTCTCTGTTTATCTCTGTAGCCTATTTTTTAATTGGGCTGTTAGGTATTTTGGTGTCTAGTTCTTTGAATTCTTTATATTATATATTCTTGATATCAGCCCTCTGTCAGAGGTGGGGTTGGTGAAGATCTTTTCCCATTCTGTTGGCTGTTGTTTTTTCTATTGACTATGTCCTTTGTCCTACAAAAGCTTCTCAATTTCAAGAGGTCCCATTTATTAATTTTTGCTCTCAGTATCTATACTACTGTACTATATTTAGGAAGTGATTTCCAGTGCCAATGCATTCAAGACTACTTTTTAGATTCTCTTCTATCAGGTTCAGAGTAACTGGATTTATATTGAGATCTTTGATCCACTTGGACTTAAGTTTTGTGCATGGTGTTAGACATGGATCTATTTGAAATCTTCTATATGTTGACATCCAGTTATGCCAGCACCTTTTGTTGAAGATGCTTTCTTTTCTCCATTGTACAGTTTTGGCTTCTTTGTCAAAAATTACATGTTTATACATGTGCAGATTAATGTAAGTGTCTTCAGTTTGGTTCCATTGGTCTATATGTGAGTTTTTATGCCTCAGTAGTTTTTTAAATGCTATATTTCTAAAGTCAGTTATTCACAAATTTTTGTAATCTTTGATTTGGATTAGGTCAGAGTTCTTTCCTAGATTCATTAAGTTTTTCCCTAATTATTTTGGTCAATTTACAATCATCTTCAGTTGCTGCATTTGCATTTAATTATGGGGCTTCTACTCAGAGCTTTATAGTTGCTACACAAGTGTTTCACAATGAAGCTGTACCCACCACTACTTTTCATCCATCTCTGAGAGTTGAAAAGTCATTGCTGAATTCTGTAGTTTATAATAAAGACTTAATGAAGGGAAAATGAGAATATTTGTGACTATTAAGGCTTAGAGTTTGTTATTCTAAGGGGAAATGGAATGAAGTGTAGCATCTAAATTCCTAAACAAAGGAAAACACATTTTTCTCTCTGACTTTTCTCCAGGCATCTCAGCTGCTTTAAAATTTACAGAATACTGTGGAGATTTAAAAGGTCTCTGTAAGACCTACCTGTTTCATTAGAAATCTCATTGTCTGGGCAAGGAATACAACCATAACAGCAGACAACCCTGTTTTCCAGGGCAGTTTTTCTGAATCCAGGCCCACAGCTCTTTTGGCACACAGAATGAGGGATCTGAAAAAAAAGAAAGCTGTTACCAAATGTTCAGGGTTTTATGGAAAGACTAAGTGGAATTTTTAATGTTAAACAATTAGTTTTCAAATACAGTCCCTACAAAAGCAGAAAACTGTTTAGACAGAACTATCCTTCAAAGAAAACCCTCCAGTTGCACTCCAAAATCTTCAGCAGAAAACCTGATCCAGTCTACACCTCCTCTTTTGCCCCATGTCTACTGCAGAATGCAAATCAGCTGCCCCAACATTCTTTCCTACTCACTCTGTCACCCCAGCCTCCCACTTCAACCGGTGTTCCCTGGAACTCTGCAAGACACGCCTGTCTGTGAAGTAAGTAGGCCACATTTCCAGATAGGCAAGCTTCACAACTTCTCTTTCCCTCCTACCCTATTAGCATAACACCCCCAACCCTGTGTCATCTCCAGCTTTATAGCAGATTGTCTGGTGAAGCCTCTCCATATTCTGCCCTGATTCTCCAGGACTAAGCAGATCCTTGTGGAAACCCCTGCTATCTGCCAACATCACTCTTTCCTAGTCCATTCTATCATAAATATCAAGTAGCAATACCAAGGAACTCATTTTACCTGAAAGCCCCAGTGGCCACAACAAGCAGGATTTCAAAGCAAATATTTAGCAGGAAACATGAAGTTCCCATCACATCCTGCTAAAAACCAGAAAAAGCAACAGAAATAAAGGAATCACCTAGGCAATAAAGACAATAATTACAAGCAAGCATCTAGAATTACATGTATCCCAAACAGAGATGCCTATTTTTCAACATAAAAATACTATCAATAATAGTTAGAACAATATGTCTCTCTAGAGCCTTGCACATTTATTACAGTAGGATTACAGTAGGCCCTGAGAATTTCAACATAGGTGAAGCATGGGACAAAGACTTAAATATCTTTATTGATATAAAAGAGGCCTTAAAGATAAAATTATCTAACTAAAACTAAAGTAACACATGAAAACACACAAAGTGATAAGACAATGGAAAGTAATGAAGAAAATATTTCAAGACCTTAGACTAGAGATAGAATCAATAAAGAAAACCGAAATTTAGGCAAATGTGGAAATAAAAAAACAAAACCCTGGAAACCAAAGAGGCAAGCCTCAACATTAGAATACAATATATGGAAGAAAGAATTCCAGGGATTGAAGACAGAATAGAAAAAATATGGAAACATTGAAGAAAATGTTAAATCTAAAAATCTCTTGTCATAAAATATCCAGAACATCTTAGCCACCATGCAAAGACCAAATCTAAGAATATTAGGGATTGAGGAATGAAATGTACAGATATTATTTTCAACCAAACCATAAGAAAAAATTCCCTAATCTAATAAAAAAGGTCAAGTAAGATACAAGGAGCATACAGAAAATCAAATAGACTGTATGAGAAAAGAAAGTCTACTTGGCATATAATAACCCAAACATTTAACACAGAATAAAAACGAATATTAAAAACTGCAGGGGTAAGGAATAAATAACTTAAAATATCAGAACTATTAGAAATTCACCTGACTTCTTAGTGGAAAAATTAAAACCCAGAAAGTCCTGAACAGGTATTCTACAAAGACATCCTATATGCCAACCCAGAACATACATCCAGTGAATATTTCAACCACAATAGATGAAGAAAATGTAGACTTCCATGATAAAATCAAGTTTAGGAAATATTTACTTATCGATACAACCCGAGAGATGATGTTAGAAGCAAAACTACAAGTTTAGCCCCAAGAAAACACAAAGGTGAATAATCTCAGAGAAGAAAATCTAAAGAGGGGACATATGCTCATACACACAGACAAGCATACCTCCAAATAAATAAAAAAATAACTTGAATCACCAAACATTGTTCATTGACAACATTCAACATTAACAGTCCCATTTCCCTATTAAAGAGACAGCGATAAAAAGAATGGATGTAAAAGCAGAATCTACTGTGCTTCATCCAATAAATATAACAACATCAAGAATAGACACAACTTGGGACAAGTTGAGAAAAGTTATTCCAAGAAAATGTACTGGCAGGCCCAGCTGCAGGCCAACAGGCAAGACTCCCAAAGGCAGGTCTGATTAGCCCCCAGAAGACCCTGTAATCTACAAGCCCTACTCCATTCCCCAAACCCACCCATCGCCAAGACTGTACCTGCTAGATCCAAATGGACCAAGCACAGCTGCCTTTGATACAAACACCACTTGCATTGATTGGAGGAAGAGATGGGTAGAGGCCAGTGCAAGAATAAATTGAACATAAAGAGCAATATGACACCACAAGAAACTAGTGATTCTACAACAGCAAGACCTGAACATCCCAACATAGAAAAAGCACAAGAAAACAACAAAGATGATAGATGCCTTTAAAGAATAAATGAAAATTTTTCTTAAAGAAATTAAGGAAATCACAAAGAAAAAATTGGAAGAAATTAAGAAATCCCTTAAAGAAAGCCAAGAAAAACAAGAAAAAGCAATCAAACAGGTGAAGGAAACAGTTCAAAACTTGAAAAACTGAAATAGAGGCAATAAATAAGACACCAACTGAGGGAATGCTAGAAATAGAAAATCTGAATAAACAAACAGGAAATACATATGAGAGCAGAATGCAGGAAATGAAAGAGAGAATCTTGGGAATTGAAGATATGATAGAGGAAATAGATTTATCAGTTAAAGAAACACTAAAGACCAAAAAGTCATAATACAAAATGTCCAGGAAATCTGGGACACTATGAAAAGAACAAACAGAGAATATAAGTATAGAGCAAGGAGAAGAATATCAGCTCAAAAGCAGAGAAATTATATTCAACAAAGTAAGAGAAGAAAACTTACTCAACCTAAAGAAGGAAACACCTAGGAAGATACAAGAAGCTTACAGAACACCAAACAGACTGGACCAAAAAAAAAAAAAAAAAAAGTCTACTCGGCACATAATAATCAGACCACTAAATATACAGAATGAAGAAAAAATATGAAGAGTTTAATGGGAAAAGGCCAAGTAACTTACAAAAGCAGACCCATCAGAATAACATCTGAGTTCTCAGTGGAGACTCTGAAAGACAGAAGGTCCTGTACAGATGCTATACAGACACTAACAGACCATGGATGCCAACTCAGCCTATTATACCCAGCAAAACTCTCAATCACCTAAGACAGATTAAAGAAGATAATCCATGACAAAACCAGATTTAAACAATGTCAATCCACAAATCCAGACCTACAGAAAGTACTAGAAGAAAAAACCCAATCTAAGGAAGTTAGATGCACCCACAAAAACACAGGCAAT
The DNA here is from genome assembly GCF_903995425.1 of Onychomys torridus. NCBI lineage: Eukaryota > Metazoa > Chordata > Mammalia > Rodentia > Cricetidae > Onychomys > Onychomys torridus. The sequence goes on from NC_050461.1 coordinate 63,800,395, forward strand.
AAGTAACCACACACTAACAAATCCCAAAGAAGGGAAACACACACACACACACACACACACACACACACACACACACACACAGAGACATACACACTAAAAAAATAACAGAAAAAATCACACTCACTGGTTCTTAATACCCCTGAATATCAGTGGAATTGATTTGCTTATAAAAAGACACAAGGTAACAGATTGGATATAAAAACAGGATCTGTCATTCTGCTGCATATAAGAAACACACTTCAATGTAAAAGACTGACATTCAGAGTGAAGGGTTGGGAAAAGATTTTCCAATCAAATGGACCTAAGAAAATATCTGGTATAACTACTCTATTATGTAGTGATATGTTGTGTACCTTAAAAAAGTTTGCCTGAGGATCAGAGGACAGAGCCAGCCACTGGATAAGACATAGAGGTCAGGCAGTGGTGGCACACACCTTTAATCCCAGCACTTGAGAGCTCATGCATTTGCTTAGGAAGCACACATGCCTTTCATCCCAGGAATTAATATGGTAGGGCATAAAAAGTTATCTAAGGCATGAGGAAACAGGAACTCATTCTCATTAGACTGGGGATTTCATAGTTAAGAACTAGGGGTTTTTTTTTTTAATTAAAAGTCCATCTAAGATTCAAACAACACTAACATCTATCATAATAGACTTCAAAGTAAAATTAATCAAAAGAGTGGAGAAGGACATTCCATATTCATCACAGGGAAAATTCATCAAGATGGAGTCTTGATTCTGAACTCTTATGCCCCAAATACAAGAGCACATTTACATTTGTAAAAGAAACATTACTAAAGCTTAAATCATACATCAAACCCACATACTAATATTGGGAGACTAAAACACCTCACTATCACCTTCTGCTGCATACAAGAAACATACCTCAACTTCAAAGATGGACATTACCTCAAAGTAAAGGGTTAGAAAAAGGTTTTCAAATAAATTGAACTAAGAAACAAGCTGGTATGGCTATCCAAATATCTATCAAAATAGACTTCAAAGTAAAATTAATCAAATGAATTGAGAAGGACATTTCATATTCATCACAGGGAAAATGCATCAAGATAAAGTCTTGATTATGAACATTTATGCCCCAAATACAGGGGAACCCAAATTTATAAAAGAAATATTGCTAATGCTTAAATCAAACATCAAACCCACACACTAATATTGGGAGACTAAAACAACCCACTTGCACCAATAGACAGGTCTGCCAGACAGAAACTTAACAGAGAAAAATGGGAAATAGTAGATATTGTGACTCAAATGGACTTAATAGACATCTATAGACACATTTCACCCCAACACAATGGACTATATCTTCTTCTCAGCCCTTCATGGAACCTTCTCTAAAATTAATCACATACTTGGTCAAAAAGTAAATCTCACCAGACACACAAAAAAATTGGAACAACCCCTTGTATCTTATCAGATCACTATGGCTTAAGGTTAGAATTCAACATCAATACAAATTACAGAAATCCTACAAACTCATGGAAACTACAGAATGCTCAACAGAATCACCACTGAATCAAGGAAGAAATAATGAAAGAAATTAAAGACTTCCTACAGTTCAATGAAAATGAATGCACAACATACACAAACTTATAGGACACCATGAAAGCACCACTAAAATTAAAGTTCATAGCTCTAAATGCCCACATAAAGAATTTGGAGAAATCTCACACTGGTGACTTAACAGCACACTTGAAAGCTCTAGAAGTAGCAAACTCACCTAGAAGGAGTAGAAAGCAGAAAATAATCATATTTAGAGATGAAATCAATGAAGCAGAAACAAAGAGAACTATACAAAGAATCAATGAAACAAAGGGTTGGTTCTTTGAGAAAATCAACAAGACAGACAAAACCTTATCGAAACTAACCAAAAGGCAAAGACAGAACATCTAAATTAACAAAATCAGAAATGAAAAGGGAGATACAACAACTAACAATGAGGATATCCAGAGAATCATCAGGTCATACTTCAAATACCTGTACTGCACAAAATTCAAAAAATATGAAAGAAATGGACAATTTTCTATAGAGGTTCCACATACCAAAATTAAATCAAGATCAGACAATTTAAATACATCTGAAACTCCTAAGGAAATAGAAGCAGTCATTAAAAACTTCCCAACTGGACATGAACTTTCTCAGACTAAGTAGCTGTTCTAAGAAGTGATTTAGAAAGAATCACCTCTCATTTAATGAAAATACAATTATGTAATTTGCAATTAAAATGAGGCTATGGGTCTGTAAATTTAAATTGCTGAATCTCGTAACAGATTGCCTTATATATTTTGTGTTTCCTGTGAGCATATCTCCTCTTCTCTGTGATGCAGAGACCATGCATTAAACTTTTCAAATCTCAAAAAAAGCCTCCCAACCAAAAGAAGAAGAAGAAGAAAAAAAAGCCCATGGCTAAATGGTTTCAGTACAGAATTCTACCTAAATTTCAAAGAAGCAGTAATACCAGCACTCCTCAAATTCTTCCATACAATACAAAAAGAAGGTACATTGACAAACTCTTTTTATGAGGCTACAGTTACCCTGGTATGCAAAAAAGAAAGAGAATTGCAGACCAGTCTCCCTCATGAACATTGTTGCAAAAATACTCAATAAAATACTGGCAAACCGAACCCAGGAATACATAAAAAAATGTGCACCATGATCAAGTAGGCTTCATGCCAGAGATGCAGACATGGTTCAACACAGGAAAACCTGTCAGTGTAATCCATAATATAAATAAACTGCAAGAAAAAACTACATGATCATTTTATTAGATGCTGAAAAAAATCTTTGACAAATCCAATACCTCTTCTTTTTTATTATTAAGAAGTTTTCTATTCATTTTACCTTCCAACGACAGATTCCCCTCTCCTCCCGCTTCCTGTCCCCAAGAACCCCAGCCCCACCCCACACTCTCACCTTCTCCAAGGCAAAGTCTCCATGGGGTGTCAGCAGAGCCTGGTACATTCAGTTGAGGCAGATCTAAGCCCCTCCTCCCTGCACCAAGGTTGTGCAAAGTGTCCCTTAATAGGCAGTAAGTTCAAAAAGCCAGCTCATGCACAAGGGATGGGTCACAATCCCACTGCCTGGGGGCCCCCTAAGCAATTAAAGCTATACAACTCTCTCGCCACTCTAGATGGCCTAGTCCAGTACCATGGGGCCTCCTCAGCTACTGGTGCACAGTTCATGCATTTCCACTAATGTGGCTGTCCGTCTCTGTACATTTTCCCTTCATGATCTCGATGTCCCTTATAGAAGCCCTCCTTTCTCTCATCGATTGGACTCCTGGAACTTGGCCTGTAACTGGGTCATGGATCCCTGCATCTGCTTCCATCAGTCACTGGATGAGGGCTCTAGGATGGCAGTTAAGGTATTCAGCCATCTGATCACCAGATTAGGCCAGCTCAGGCACACTTTTGACTATTGCCAGTAGTCTAAAGTGGGGTCATCCTTGTGGATTCTTGGGAACTTACACAGTGTTTTCCCTTATTTCCATATTGTCTTCATTTATGATGCTATCTCTTTCCTGCTCTCTCACTCTGACCCTGTTCCAGCCTGAACCTTTTGTTTCCCCTGTTCTCATCCCCCTTCCCTTGCCCTCCATTACCCCACACCCCTTACCCCAGGTTTGCTCTTAGAGAACTCATTTATTTCTTCTTTACTGGGCAATTCATGTGTGCTTCCTAGGGCCCTCCCTGCTAGCTAGAAAAACAAGGACTTCATGAAATTAGATAAATAGATGGAACTAGAAAATATCATCCTGAGTGAGGTAACCAAGACCCAGTAAAACAAGCATGGTATGTACTCACTCATAAGTGGATACTAGAGGTAAACAAAGGATAATCAGACTATCACCCACAGTTCCAGAGAAGCTAGAAAACAAAAATGACCCTAAGAGGGATACATGGATCACCTTGGATTGGGGGAAAAGATAAGATCTCTATCAGTAAACAGTGGATGAGGAGAGCAGGAGAGGGGAGAGGATGGGGCTGAGAACAAGATGGAATGGGATGTGGGATTGAGTAGAAGAGCAATGAAATAGATATCTGGATAGAGGGAGACATTACAGGGTAAGGGAGAAACCTGGTGCTATGGAATTTCCCATGATTCCACAAGGATTTCCCCAGTTTAGACTATGAGGAATAGTGGAGAGTGTGCCTGAATTGGCCTACAATGGTAATCAGTTGGTGACTACTCTAACTGTCATCATAGAGCCTTCGTCCAGTAACTTATGGAAGCAGATGTGGTGATCCACAACCAAGCACCAGGCTGAGCTCCAGAAGTCCAGTCAAAGAGAGGGAAGATAGATTTTATGAGCTAGCAGTCAAGATCATGATGGAGAAATCTGTTTCTTATGAACCAAGCTTGTAAGAACTCATGATCAGCAGCTGTGAAACATGCTGGCCAGACTAGTCTCTCTGCATAGGGGAGACAGTTTTGAAGCTTGGTCTGTTTGAGGGGCTCCTTCGCAGTGTGATTGTGATCTATCTCTGGTGCATGAGCTGGCTTTCTGGAGCCCATTACCTATAGTGGCACACCTTGCTCACTGTTGATGCAGGCAGGAGCCTGCCTCAACTGAATGTTCCAGATTTTGCTGACTCCCCATGGGAGGCCTTACCTTTTTAGAGGAGGGTATGGAGAGGTGGATTTGTGAGGGAAGGGTGGGGAGGAGCAGGTGGAGGGTTGACAGGTGGGATATGTGTTTGATATGTAAAATAAATATTTTTTTTATGTAATTAAAAAATGGACTGAAGAAGTAGCCTAGTATGCCCATTTTAATATCTGTTAAAGTAGACTTCAAACCAAAACTGGAACAAAATATCTTCAAACAAGATAGGGAAGGACACTAATTACTCATGAATAAAAAAATCCCCAAGAAGACACTGCAATTCTTAACATCTATGTCCCAAACATAAGGCCACCTAAGTTTATAAAAGAAACACTTCAAAAACTTAAATCACACACTGACCTTCATATCCTGATAGTGGGAGACTTCAATGACCCTCTTTCACCAAACAACACAACACAACACAACACAAAACAAAACAAAACAAAACAAAACAAAAAACAAATGAATAAGAAAAAAAATAAAAATTTAACAGAGGAATTCTGGAGCTGTCTTTTGTGATGAATTAAATGAGCCTGGCAGATATTTACACAACATTTCACATAAACAAAAAAGAATATGACTTCTCAACACCTCCTGGAGCTTTCTCAAAATATGAACACTTATCCTGACACAAAGCAAGTCTTAGAAGACATGAGGATACTGAAATAAACTGCATCCTTTTTGACCCACACAGATTAAAGCAAAAAATAATCAATATCAGAATAAAATCCCAGAAAGCTTAAGAACTTTTGGGAATTGAACATCTTATTATGGAATGAATGACTGGTCAAGAAAGTAATTACAAACAACTTACATAATTGAACAAAAATGAATATTCAACACACCCAACCACATAGGACACAGTTGAGGCAGTTGAGGAATCAAGTGCAAAGCCCTAAGTATCTACACAAAAATCTTGGGAGATGCACATTAGTAACTTAACATTACAATTGAAAGCTCTAAAACAAAAAGAAGAAATCACATTCAAAAGGAATAATGGCAAGAAAGACAAACTCATGGCAGATATCAAAACAGAAAAAGTATAAAAAAATGAAAGGAAGGGCTGTCTCTTAGAAAATATCAATAAGATTCAGAAATATTTTTACAAATTAACTAACAGGCAGTGAATGAATATCTAAATTAACAAAATTAGAAATCAAAAGGGATATAGAACAACAAACGCTGAGGAAATAAAGATGAACATAAGAATATACTTTCAAAGTCTCCATTCCCCCATACAGGTAATCTGAAATGAATTAATCATTTTTGATACTCCCAAATTATCCAAGTAAAATCAAGATCAGATAAGCCATTTTCACAGGCCTATAAACTACAGTAAAATTGAAACAGTCATCAATAGTATCCCAACATGTAAAAGCCCAGGACCAGGTAGTTTTATTGTAAGATTATATCAAACTTTAATAGAAGAGTTAATGCCAAAAGTCTGCAACTTATTCCTCGAAATACAAACAGAAGATACTTTGCAAATTCAATTTGTGGGCGTACACTTACAATGATATTCATGCCATATATGGATCCAACAAAGAGAGTTTACAGACCAATTTTTCTTATAAATGATGATCCACAAATTCTCAATAAAATATTTGCCGAAAAAGAACCCAAGAACACATCAAAAAGATCATCTACCATGATCAAGAAGGTTCATACCAGAGAAACATATATGTAAATGGTAAACATTCATAAATCAATAAATCTAACATATACACAGACTGAGGAAAAATGTATGATCATCTCATTAAACACAGAAAAGATCTTCCCCAAGATCCAAGACTTCATGATAAATTTCTTGGCAAGATTAGGGGTACAGAGGACATTCCTCAACATAAAAATAACAGTTTAGAGCAAGCCTATAGCCAACATTAACTTAAATGGAGAGAAATATATAGTAACTCCACTAAAGTCAAGAACAAGACAAAGTTGTCCACATTCTCCATACCTATTCAATATAGTACTTGATGTACTACCTAGAGCAATAAGACACAGGAAGTTTACTAAGAAGATATGAAAATGGGAAAGGAAGAAGTCAAAGAATTCTTATTTGCATACAATATGACCGTATACTGAAAGTACCCTGACAATTCCAGTGGAATGTTTTCCTATAGCTGACAAAAGTTTTGAGCAAAGTAACTTCATACAAACTTTTGTAACAAAAACCTGTAGCCCTCCTATATACAAATGACAGAGACTAAGAAAGAAACCAGGGACCAATACCTTTCACAATAGCCTCAACTATTATAAAATATCTTGGTGGTAAATCTATTCAAGCAATGGAAAGGCTTGTATAATTAAAAACTTTGAGGCATTGAAAAGGACATCATATTCTCATGCATCATTAGGATTAGTATAGTAACAATGGCCATCCTACCAAAAGCAGTCTACAGATTTTAAGCAATTAGCATCAAAATTCCAACACAATTCTTCAAAGATATTGAAAGGACAATTTTCAGTGTCACAAAAATTAAGAATAATACAATATAGCTAAACAATGAGCTGGCTTTCTGGAGCCTATTAACCTATGGTGGCACACCTTGCTCATTCTTGATGCAGGAGGGAGCCTGCTTCATCTGAATGTACTTATATTGTCTATATTCCCTTATATGTGGATATTAACTGTTAAATAAATATATCCAAGATAGAATCCATAGAACCTCAAGGCTTATGTATTGCATGAGGGACTAGGAGTGATAGATCTCCCTAGGAAAGGGAAATAGAAAAAATAGTTCTTCAGGGATGAAAGAGGCTAGAGAAATAATCAAGTGGGAATGAGGAGGGAACAGGGAAATAAGAGTGGGAAGACAGGAGAGATAGCTAAATTAAATGAAGGATAGTATGGAAACCTATTACAATAGAAGCCTTATATATATATAAAGTGTGTGTGTGTGTGTGTGTGTGTGTGTGTGTGTGTGTGTGTGTGTGTGTGTAGAGGATCTAAGTAACATCATCAAATAATGAAGGAGACAGACCCTCACTGAACATTTCTTGGCACCAAATGAAGCTACCAGTACTGGGATTAGATTACTTCAAACTGAGGTGCTGGTCAAAGGGGTCCCATGGGAATCCCCCTCCCGCCCAAAAATAGAGTTTTGACAATACTATTGGTTGCTTTCTACAAACTGACCGCAAGGCTCCTTTGCTCTGATAACACTGTCACAACTCTTCAAATATTTAAAATCTAGGGAGTGTCTACTTTACAGCTTTCACTCCACTCCTGAATACTAGTCTTTGGAATGTAAAGTATTCTGTATTCTACCAAATGAGGAAAAGTAAGTATCAAACCAGCCAGAAACCCCTTTGATATATAATACTGTCATGCCTACAAGATCTGCTATTACAATGGTGTTATAAAACCCTGAAAGTGTCCAACCAGTACCTCATTTGACTTAATCTCCACACCATGAAATGGAAGTCATTCCTAATACTTCTTGACTGATTAAGAATCTGAGACTAGGTGGGATAGGGCCCTAAGGTAAAACCAAATACTACTGTTCTAAACCAATCTAGCAATAAAATGATTCCTAATTTCTGCTATACCCATAAATCAGTGCTTTTGTTCAACCATCTTCAGAGAATTTTCTCCCTGAAGCTGATGGAAACAAATACAGGGAACCACAACCTGATGATATTCAGAGAGAGACCTTGCAACAATCAAGTATAGATAGAATGTCTCTGTAAAATACCTCCCATCAGGACTCAGGTAATCATGTGGAAGAGAAAGTGAAAAGAATGTAAGAACCAAAGGTATTGGGAGACACCAAAGAAACAAGGCCCACTACATCAAGGTGATCAAAACACATCTGAATCACAGGGCTTGAGATAGCATGCTCAGGCCTTGGAAATACAGCTGTACCAGATGAGGTCCTAGAGCTGAAAGGAGAAGTGGAAACATGACCTCATCCCTAGCCCAAAAGCTATATGCAATTGACAACTTCTTTCCAATGAAAACTTCTCTTTATTGTAATTTCACTGGTTGAAACAAACTACTCTTAATTGTTGTATGCATTCCCAGCAATAGATGAACAACAGAAAATGAACTCAAACACCTTTTTGGATGTTCCTTGTTATATAATGTCATGTCAGGTGAAAAGTCTATTCTCTTCTTTTAATCTTATTTTTAATTTTTTAAATTATATATATATATATATATATATATATATATATATATATATATATATATATATATATATATTCTCTTTTAACCTTTCGAGTCCTTTGCAAAGATATATAATGGCTCTCTATTTAATATTTTAGGGTGTTCCCGAGTGTCTGAATGAATGGGAGTCTGCATCTCTATCCGTTTCTTGTGCATTTTCTTGGTCTCTTTTCTTTCCTGTTTGTTTTATCCAATTACAATGTGTTAGTTTGGTTTCATCACTTGACTTTTTCTTTTATTTCATGATTATATCTTAGAATCCTATTTCCTTTCTAATAAGAGACTGAATGTGGGTAAATCCAGATTGATTGTGGGGTATGAAGAAATTGGAAGGAGTCGAAGAGGGGAAACCAGTATCAAGATAAATTATATGAGAAAAAGTCTCTAGTTCTGAAAAAGGAAAAAAAAAAGAAAGAAAGTGATTGGGTCCATTGATCAGAATTAGGGAGTTAGAAAATTCTGTACTTTAGTAGTGGTTCTGCGGCAATCCTTCTTTTCCTTTGTATAGTGGTAGATATGAGTGGCCATCAAAGAATCATCTCCAGGAAAATAATGTTCTTAGTAAGGTAAGTTGAAAGAATTGAGATAAATTACAACCCACCTTTGTAAAGCTTATAGGCCATCTTATCATCTGCTCAGTTAAAGATAACTGTTGTCCCAGGGGAGCATTAGAGGAAAAGGTTCCTACTTTCACCTTTAGTCCAAGACCCTTTGGAAAATTCCAAAAATTGAATATATCATAGTCTGGACCTAATTTCTGCTTCCAATCTGCATCCAGATGTCCTCCCACATGATTGTTTGCATGAACTTTCCTCAAGAAAGGGTGCAGCTGGAAGAGATGCAGGAACCTATATTAAAGTTAAATTGAAACAGATGCATAAATATGTGTTAAAGCTACACTGAAAGAGATGCATGTACCTATGTTGAAGTGGATCCTAGGGGTAGAACAAACCTGTTTCTATCAAAAGCCTCTCATGGTTTTAAATCTTTTATTTGACATGTGGTACTGGGATGGTTAAATATGAATGACCCCCATAACCTCATGAGGTTATGGCTCTAATAGGAGATGTGGTCTTGTTTCAATGGGGGTGGCAGTACTGAATGACGTTTGTCCCTGTGGAGGTGAGCTTTGAGGTCTCACATACACAATAGACCTAGTGTGGCAGTTTCCTGCTGCTGCTTGAGGATCAAGATGTAAAACTCTCAGTTCCTTCCCCAGTATTCTTTGCTTCCATGGTACCATACCTCTTGCCATGATGATAATGGACTAAACCTCTGAAATTATATGCCAGCCTCAATCAAATATTTTCCATTATTGGAGTTACTGTGGCCATAGTGTCTCTTTACAACAATAGAAATCCTAAGACAGATACCAATGTAGATATTAGTGAGGTTGAGCCAATGAAAACTTGGTTGAGTCATATGCTATTCTACCTCAAAAGGTGAGTCAGCTTTTTTTTAAAACCAGGAATGTTTAATTTCTCAAGAATAAAAATTCTAGCATTCTGAGGTCAAACCATGTGACAAAGTTTCAAATGGTAACCCAAAGAGAAGCTCTCAGGCTCCTTTTAATCAGGGTTAGGGGAATTCCAGCTGTGGTTGAATGTGCTTTGAAGTGAATGGGTATTGGCCTTACTGATACAGGAATAACTTTATGATTGGCTCATGAAGGTCAGTCAGCTTTAAGAGAATATGCTGAACCAAGGTCAGGTAAGTGATCAGTGTGTATTTATTGAGTCAATTTTAGACTTGCTTGAAAACTAGTCACACTTATTTCCTTGCAAAATATATTCAGAACTTCAGTGTGGAAATTGAGGACTTTTAGATCCAATGATTGTGTAAATGTGGTCTTTAGATATAAAATCATTGTGGTAGTTATCATTGCTACCAAACCATTAAGAGTCTGTGATTTTCTCTACTTTATTTTGAGAACAATTTGCGGGAATTCATATTGTTTCTCATTAAATCTCTTGCCATGAGAAGATGATCAGGCTCTTTAGGATGCAAACTTAAAATTGATTAAGCTCATTTCCTCCTTTCCACTTGCACCAGATGCATTAGGGATACTATCCTAATGGTAAGCATCAATTTATAGGCAGACAAAATCCCCTGTGGCTATTAAGGACATATCTAAGAATCACCTAAAAAATGGAAATGAAATTACCTGCCAGGGAAAAAATTCCATTTGTTGTTTCCCACTTGTGTATTGTTGTATTTCTACTTGCTGAAGACTCATCTTATGAAGACTGTGGGCCACAGTATACACAGCATTGTATATATTGTAGCTCTCTTCACTCATTACAATGTCAAAAATGTGTCTAGGCAATAAATCCAAAGAAGCATTTGGATGACAGTTCTCCAAAAGGTGACAATCAATCTCAGAAAAAGCACATTTAAAGAACAAAAACCATATCTTAGGAAGGTAATTGTCTTTTGGGTATTTGTAAGGATTAACTGTTCTGATAAAATTTGTAAACTCAAAACTCTCCCCAAGGTGCTGTGAAAAAATAAGACTGCCGTGGAATGAGTCTAAAAGGAAATAATCAGCATGGTTGATATAATCCCACTGAGCATTCAAGACCCACACTTTCCCTGTCATTAACAGTTGCCCAATGTTTCTCATTAAACCTTGCAGAGAATAAGTATCTCCATTAATGATTATCACATTGGCTAATGAATTTTGGATCTCCCCCAGATTTTTCCAGAATTTATTGGAAAGTGAAGTCCAGGTACCTGGAATCATTTTAACAAAAGCTATGCAGATTCTATTACTCTCCAATTCTCTTCTCAATTCTGACACAATATGAGTCCCTTTATGGTCATCTGGGAGAATCAGACCAACCCAGGACCACTTGAAATGAAGCATCAAAGCAACAAGAGCAAGTGATATAGACGTATCCTTTGGGGCCATCTGGTAGAGAGAGTAAAACTGTCTTCTGTCATCCAAGATAGGATCAAAAGGTCCAAAAGTAAGCTGAAGAGAAAACAGAATTGGACACAATAGAAACAATGATGGAATAGATACCATCTCAGTCCTGAGTTAACAGAATAGGATGATCAGTGTGAAGATGGAAGCATTCTGCTTTAGTGGTATAACTCTGAGTAAGGTTTCCAGAAAATTACTAACAAGTCAACAGCTTTGTTAAGCCTCCTTATATGGACTACACTTTTCTTTCCATTGTGAGCAATAAGAATATGGATATATCACTGAGTACTTTGGTAGTTGAATACTGTAAGTGTCTTTCCTTTTCTTTGAGATTTCTGAAATGTCTACAAGGCATACCAAGATCCCTGTTCCACACAACACCCTTTCTCACCTGTGGTGTTTTGTAGAGTTGCATCAGTGTCCCAACTTGGGCAGATGCTGCCAATGCTGTTCCTGTAAGTACAGCAGCTGACTTGCTCTTCTTTCTACAGTTGTAATTAGCAATGTAGTCTTTTATACCTGTTATCCAAATAAAGGCATTCTCAAGTATGTCCCTTTCAGCATATGGTACATTACGAAAATCAAATCCTAGAGATGTGTTGGGTAAAATATGGGGGTTCCTGTTGATCTCCTCAATGGCAAAAACAAGTGCCAGAACAAACTGGTAGTGCTTAAAATTATACCTGCATAGATGGCATAAAAATACACAGGAGGAATACATATATCACACATGTGTGGATTTAATGAAATTATCTTTCTAGTTTAAATGTCTGTTTCTAGGATGTACTCACTTACACATGGACATTAGCTGTAAAGTAAAGAACAATCATGCAACAATCCATGACTCAGAAGGGCTAAATAACAAGGAGGGCACAGGGGGATTCCATGAATCTCTCTGGGAAGCAGAAATAAAATAGAAATTATGGGTTGACTGGGAGTGAGTGGGGACAGAAACAAGAGGAATCAGGTGAAATGAAGATGCATGAAGAGAATACTGGGATAGAAAACTGCAATTGGGAGGCATTTGGAGTGTAAGGTAGAAGCCTAGTGCAATGGAGACCCCCAAAATTTGTGAGTTTGACCCAAGCTAAAATGCATAGAAAGGGACATATAGAGTCTGAACTTCCATTGGACTGATGAAGGTACCAATCCAGCTACAAAACCTTCAGCCTACAATTTTTCCTACCTATAATATGTGCTGTGATAAATGTGGCACAGAAATTGTGGGAATGACCAACCAATGACTAGTCCAGTTGATACCCATAACATGAGAGAGAATCAATATACTGCCTGGAGTGACATGACCTAGAGGCTGGGTTGACCAGAGACCTAGGATAGAACCAGACAAGACTGTCAAAAAAGTCAATGCAATGATGCTTAAGATATCCTTCTGTACTCATAGACTTGTGTCTAGCCCAATTGTCATCAGATATGCTTTATCCAGCAACTGATGGAAACAGATGCAGACACCCACAGTCAAACATGAAGCAGGGCTTGAGAAATCCTGCAGAAGAGAGGGAAGAAGGATTGTAGGAATGAGAGCATCAAGGACACCACAAAACCTCCAAAAATCAACTAACCTGGCCTGACAATCATGAAGCCTGCCTGAGTCTGATCTGACCTAGGTCCTCTTCTCATATGTTATGGTTCCATAGCTTAATCTTCTTGTGAGACTTGGAAGAGTGGAAGCAGGCTGCCTGACCCTTTGGCCTCCTTTGGAGGCCCCATTTTCTCTTACTAGGTTGCCTTGTCCAAATTTAGTAGGAACAATGTTCCTTGTCTTATTGTAACTTGATATGCCATGTTTGGTTAATATCCTCAGGAGACCTGCTCTTGTCTGAAGGAAAACAGAGGAGGAGTAGATGGAAGGAGCCAGGAGGTGGGGCTGGAGGAGAGGAGATGACTGCAGTCAGGACATAATACATGATAGAAGAATAATTTTTTAAGAAAAAATAATAAAGACAAATTTCATATGCAAAGTTACATGTGTTTCTAAATCATGTTTTAGCATATTCCCATGAATACCTGGAATTAGAATGGGCATTCTACATATTGTAGTCTAAGTAAGAGCTTTTGGTATAATACTCATTATTATTTTATTTTCATGAATTTATTTTGTTTGTTTTATATATACAGCAGTTTTATCTACATGTATACCTCTGTAACATATACATACATGCTAGCAGCAGGGAAAAACAAGGTATATTCCGTGGAACTGGAGCTAGAAAAGGTTGTAAGCTGTCTCATGGATGATGAGAACTGAACCTGGGCTTCTGAACCCTCTCTCCAGCACCAACAATCTCAACAAAATGCTCCAAGGAGCTTACTTTATTTGTCTTCCATGTATTACTTGAAGGAATATAATTCTGCTCTAAGCCAAGAAAGGCCCTTAGAGTTATTAAATCTCCTTTTGGTTGGATGGTCTTTCAGCCACTTCAATTATGAAAACCCTGTATTTGTTTCAGATTTAAGGTTTATTTAATATGTCAGTTTTTTGCCTGCATGAGTGATGTTCATCAGATATATTATTTTAGTGAAAGACAGAAGAGGCTGCTGGCCTCCTGGAAATGGAGGTACAGCTGGTTGTGAGCTGCCTTATAGAAATGGCGAATTGAAACTCAGTGTTCTTATGGCAGAAAGTGCTTTTAACTACTTCATCTCTCCAGCCCCAAACACAGTAGTCTTGTTTTAGCCACCTATTTTCTAAGATAATATTTTATAGTATAACACCAAATATATTTAAACCATTTCTCTCAACTTGTCTTTTCTAAATTATTTTTTAAATCTTTCTGGGTATATAGGGATTTGTATGTATCATGAGTGCTTGGACGTGTTGTGTGCCTTTGTGTGTGTGTGTGTGTGTGTGTGTGTGTGTGTGTGTGTGTGTGTGTGTGTGTTTGTGTGTGTGTGTGGAGGTGCATAGATGTTATGGGTGTGAGCACAAGAGAGAGGACAACCTGAAGGGAAAGTCCTAGAAATTGAATGGGGGCTATTGTTTATGGGAAATAACAAGCCACACATTTTCACTCCCCTTCACAAGTTTGTTTGTCTCAACAACACTGGATATTCTTGATCACATGTGGGTGGGAGGTACATAGACAAGAAATAGTCCTGATATGTACTTACCCTTGATTGGACCTGATGGGAAATGCATTGTAGTATGGGTTTTCCTTCTGAAACCATTGCCATAATTGATTCTGGGTCATTTTCCAGTAACCTGACTATGGACCTGGCCAAAGCCCATCTACCTGTATAGTATTTAATTAAAGTTTGCTTCTAATTGGGCATAAGTCATTCTCTTATTCTTTATTGGTGGGGTTAACATTTTCTGGAGGCTACCAGCTAGATTCATACCACCAACCCAAATTTTAAAGCTGGTCCTTCACTCCAGAACTCCAGGCCTAAGGGGCTGCTTCAGGAGGCATGTGCCTTGAGATATTCTAAGACTCCAATGCTGCCTTCAGTTTGAAGACTATCAATGTGAACTGCTATGCTGAGAAAAGCAGCAAACATCCATGGAAACCTCCTGGTGAATCGTAGTTTGGTTCTGTTTTGTGGGAATCCTATCTGGGACATGGAAGGGATTCAATGGGACCCAATACTCCATACCCCAATACTCCAATATTCTCCCATCCTGGGCATATGCTAGATGCAACCTGCACATCCGGTTCTGGTTCTGTCTCTGTTTGGGGAGAGTTATATTTGTCTCTTTGGAAAGTTTTGTCTCTCTGTATTCTGGTGTTTCTGTAAGCTTTGTTGGAAAGTTTAGCTGTCTATTTCTCTCAAGAGTTGAGTCTCTATGTGTTGTTGGAAAGTTTTGTCTGTGTTTTCTGGTGTGTCTACAAGTTTTACTGCCAGTATGAAGCTGAGATAGAAATAGATTGGATAGTTTTTTTGTCTGTGCTGCCAACAGCAACCACTCACCACTGCTGTCATGGCTATATTTATGGCAGGGGCTCAGAATTTGTCTCTGAGTCCTCTGACTGCTGGATTCAGTTTTACAGGAGTTTGACTTTTTTTTTGGTGTAGATAACATAAAAATTGTTTTGTTCTATTCTATTTTATTTGGAAGTTGGCTCTAGAGTTGGTTTATAGCTCTCTTTTCTCTAGACCCAAGTGTACTTAAAAGTTTCATATATGTCCTATGTCAGTCTGAGCCACTTGTCACAGTGACAGGGAAAAGAAGAAAAAAGCAGAATAGCCCAAAAATTTGACTGGGTTTGTGTGAACTTTATGTACCCTGAGATTTCTAAGTTCATTTTGTTGGTTATGGTTAATGATTTTTAAAATCTGAAAAAAAAGTTAAAACTAGTGACACTGGGAGTTGATAGTTAAAAATCTATGCCTGGGTAAATTTAAAGAAACCTTGGGCATGATTCTATTTTAGATTACCCCTATAGTTTGGCAGCTTCAAGGCAGATTGCCATCTTTTATAATGTTGGATTACACCTTCTTTGGGCAGTCATGTGTCTGGCAGCCCTCTTGGCTAGGGTTGGAGACAGTAGATATCATGCAATTTCACCATCTTTGGGGAGCCAAGTGTCTAGCAGCCATCTGTGCTGTGGTTGGAGAGGGCAAATGTCATGTCACTTCACCATCTTTGGGCAACCATGTGATTGTCAGTTATCTTGGATGGGATTAGGAGCTAGATGTTATTTTACTTCACTGCTATTTTGATTAAAGGTGACCATGTGATATGAGCCTACCAAGGAGCCAACAAGTCTCCAAGATATTTTGGAATAGAGTGAATTTTGTATGATAATTCCTGTCCTATCTTTAAAACTAAGTTTATAAAAGATAGGAATGAAAAACAATATTTGTTTAATAAGGTATTAAAACTGCACCTCCATGTTTTCATATGCAAGAATGTACCTTGTTCTGGAAACTTTACAACTTATGAGTCATGCAGGTGATGGTTTTAAATACATGAGGGTATCATGGGAAAATAATTTTGCAAATATTAGGCAGGGTTAGGTTACCTAAAGAGAGCCCAGTAGCAATGGTGTACCTTAACAATTTTGGAAATGCTGATGCCAAGTGATACTCACCAGAAGCTACAAACTTAATGAAATGGAGTAGACTGAGGTCTAGAAGGCAGGTTATGTATTTGTTGATTAGGATGGGGCCAAAAAGAGAAAACTCAAAGAATGATGAGTGATTCTCAGGTTTTGAGTTATAGAATATTCACCCTATTGGAGTATGATTTGGCTTTAAGCAGATTGTGGTTATGCCCTGTTTTCACCTTCTTTAAGTAAAATGTGTAGTTTATTTCTGATGTTGTGGGAACTCACAATTTAGAGATTTCAAACTTTTTTAAAGAAGAAATGCAAGATTTTTACAAAATGTAAATTAAAAATGGACATTTTTAAAGGAACAGATTTAAAAATATTTAAATTTAAAAGACTATGGGATATTTTGTTTATAAAATTTACATTAATAATATTTGAACTTAAAATAAGTAAAATGTTAAAATTAAGTCCAAAGGGAGTAGAACCAAATTCTAAACACTAGAAAATGTGATATTCTTATCTTATGATGCACCAAGTCAATGCAGTCTGGCAAAATGCCTGGAGCAGCTTCTCAGGCTGTGAGTCATTATGCTGACAAAACTGCAGTTGTGAAATAGGAACAGTAATGATTTTGTGGTTTGGGAGTCACTACAACTTGGGCAACTGTATTGATTGGTCAAAGTATTGGGAACCACTGGCTCAGAGAATGTCTTTCTTACCTAAGGTCTGTTTATGCTTAAGAATGTATGTCTAGCTTCCTTGTTTTTTCTAACTTTGTTAAGCTTAAGTTATTTTGATAAACTGAGTCATAAAATAAACTGTTGTATTCTGTAATGGTGTAATATAGAAGGATCAGGAAATTTCTCCCTCACTGTGGACATTGTTCATGTGGATGTTTGTCATTGTTTAGGGGGCCTGGTTACAAGATGATATTGGTCATGGTCAGGGAGGAAAATAAAGGAGATTAGATTCAGAGATCTTTTTTCTAAGAAGTGGGGGTATAGGAAAGGATAGAGTATTGAATCTAGTTTTAAACTAAAAGAACAACTACTAGTCTCAAATATTTCTCATTGGTATAGATTTTTGTATATTGATACAAATTCGAGGTTATTTTTGTTATATTGTTTTGGGTATTATACCTGTGCAGCTCATTTAAAAATGTAATGTATAGTTAAGAAAAACAGATTTGTAGTTAATTATCTATAATAATAAAACTTGTAGTCATATTAGGTATGTTTTCAAGGTTAGGTCTGGTTTTGTTTAGCTTAGATATACTTAATAGATTATGGTCCTTATACTTGCCACAGATATGTTGAATATGGAATTTAAAATGTTTTATTTTATTGAATTTTATCATTTATCTTGCATACCAGTTTCCCCTCTCTCTTCTCTTTCCAATGTCTCCCTCTACCTCCTGTCCACTCCTTCATTTAGAAAGGTTCATGCCTGCCATGGGAGTCTACAAAACATGGCATATCAAGATGAGGCAGCATGGGAAATAGGTTCCAAACAGCCAGGTCAAGTGCCAGGAGAAGGTTCTGAAACCACTGCTAGGGGCCACACAAACAGACCAAGCTACATAACTGTCAACCACATGCAGAAGGCCTCGGTAAGTCCCATGCAGGTTTCCTAGCTGTCATTCCAGAGTCTATGAGGTCCCACTAGCTCAGGTCAGCTGTCTCTGTGGGTTTCTCCATCATTATCTTGACCCACTTGCTCATAAAATCCCTCCTCTTATCTACAACTGGACTCCCAGGGCTTGGCCCAGTGCTTGTTTGTGGATCTCTGTGTCTACTTCCATTAGTTACTGGATGAAGGCTCTCTGATGAAAATTAGGGTAGTTTAATGGAAAAGGCTTACTATGACAGAGACTCCCAGATCCTAGCAGTTACCCTGAGGTCTCCCAAGAAAATTACAGGACACCAATAATTCTCCACCTGGATTGTGGTAATGTTAACCACTGGAAAAGACTGCACCAATGCAGCATCTGCTGCAATTACCCATCCAAACTGTGGGCATGTGGGATACTAAAGAGTTGATTGTTCCACCATACCTGGCCAAAGTAATTAGTTCCCTCCATATCTCTCCTCCACAAGAAAGCCTCTCACCTGCTGGACCTGGCAGCCAAAGACTGATGCTGTCCTACTACCTCTGCCACCAGTGTCATGGAGATCACTGGAGCCTGACATAACCATCTAGTTAATGGACTTGTCTCTGTCATTTTAATCGATACATGGGCCATTTGGATTATACTTTCTGCTATAACTTATTCCCAGATCTCTGATGATATTGCCAGCTAGGCTAAGTATAGCTTTGTCAGCTTAGCAGTATCAGGTAAGCAAGTACTTCCCAAAGTCTGCAGCCACCATATTAGTTCACTGCATATGTAAAAATCAAGCTTTTTCTAAAGCTATTAGTTATCTTGTAGAGAAAAGACAGACATATTTGCCTTACTAACAGGCTTCACATTAAAATATAAAAAGGTTTCAGATGGAACTTACTACTAAACTAACAGGATTTGCAATGACTGTTCTAAGTAATAACTATTGTGTCTCTGATAAATGATTAGATGGATAGAAAAAAATGTTAAAATCTATGAAAGATTTGACAGGCTAAGAAAAAGTTCTAAGGTATATGAAGATCTGAGAATCTGAAAGCTTAAATAAGTGCTGAGGATTACAGAAAGTGATTTAAGATGTAAATTTAAGATGTAAGGGTATAAGTACATGATTTTAGTTATGGGAAAATGCAAAAGTTTCAGGTTTATAACTCCTTTTATGCTTTTGTTAGCCTAAGATTGCAAAAGTTCAGAGATTGAACATTGGTCATTCCAGTTCTGATAAACTGGCAGAGCATAGACACTACTTATTGTTCAGCCAAAAGCTAAAGATTTTAGATTTCAAGATGAGAAGATGCCAGCCCACTGTCCAGGGAACAGCATATAATGGCACACAGGTAAAGTCACAGAACATGTGGTAACATACAGATTAACAGAAATGGGCTGAGTTTAAATATAAGACCTAGTCAATTTCAAGCTTGACCTAATTGCCATGCAGTTTTAATTAACATAAACCTGTGTGTGTCTACTTGGGTCACAGCAGCTACAGACCAAGCAGGACACAGGAAAACCTCAGCTACAAATGGTGTATTAGCTTGTGTTTGTGTTTGTTTGGTTCTGAGTGCCTGTGGAACTGGCAGGTTCAGAGTAACTGGATTTATGTGGAGGTCTTTGATCCACTTGGACTTAAGTTTTGTTCATGATGACAGATATGGATCTATTTGCAGCCTTCTACATGTTGACATCCAGTTATACCCCCATTTGAAACAGAAGGAACATTATCAAACTCCTTCTATGAGGCTACAATTACCCTGATTCTTAAACCAAACAAAGATGCAATAAAGAACAAGACACACCAATCTCCCTCATGAACATTGATGCAAAAATACTCAATAAAATACTGGTAAACAGACTCCACGAACACATCAAAACAATTATCCACCATGATCAAGTAGGCTTCATCCCAGGGATGTAAGGGTGGTTCAACATATGAAAGTCTGTCAATGTAATACTCCACATAAACAAACTGAAAGAAAACAACACATGATCATCTCACTAGATGCTGAAAATTCATTTGACAAAATCCAACACCCCATTCTTGATCAGGAAAACAGGGAAAATACATAAATATAATAAAGGCAATTTGCAGCAAGCCAACAGCCAACATCAAATTAAATGGAGAGAAATTCAAAGCAATGCTACTAAAATCAGAAACAAGCAAGGCTGTCCCCTCTCCCCATACTTATTCAATATAGTACTTGAAGTTCTAGCCAGAGCAATAAGACAATACAAGGAGATCAAGGGGATACAAATTGGAAATGAAGAAGTCAAGCTTTCACTGTTTGCAAATGACATGATAGTATACATAAGTGACCCCAAAAATTCAACTAAGGAACTCATACAGCTTATAAACACCTTCAGTAATGCAGCAGAATACAAGATTAACTATTAAAAGCAGTAACCCTCCTATATACAATTGACAAACAGGCTGAGAAGGAAATCAGAGATACATCACCCTTTACAATAGCCACCAATGATATGAAATACCTTGGGGTAACTCTATATAAGCAAGTGAAGGACCTGTGTGACAAGAACTTTAAGTCCCTGAAAAAAGAAATTGAAGAAGATGTCAGAAAAGGGAAAGATCTCTCATACTCATGGATAGGCAGGATTGACATAGTAAAAATGGCAATCTTACCAAAAGCAATCTACAGATTCAATGCAATCCCCATCAATATACCAACACAATTTTTCACAGACCTGGAAAGAACAACACTCAACTTCATATGGAAAAACAAAAAAACCTAGGATAGCCAAAAGAATCCTGTACAATAAAACAACTTCTGGAGGCATCACGATCCCTGATTTCAAGCTGTACTATAGAGCTACAGTAATAAAAATAGCTTGGTATTGGCATAAAAACCAGCCTATGGACTATTGGAATCAAATTGAAGACACTGACATTAATCCACACACCTATAAACATATAATTTTTGATAAAGAAGCCAAAAACTATAATTGGAAAAGAGAAAACACCTTCAACAAATGGTGCTGGCATGATTGTTATGATTTTCAATGATCAGACCTCAGCTCCCTTAATATAATATTGCCATTCTTTTTCAAAAAGCATTATGTGTGCACAGAGAGACTGTCCTTTTCAGGACTGTGCATTTTCAGTTTTGTGATGATAAGAAGATCAATAGACATGAGCCTTCCTTGACCTTTTAATTAGCCCTGATGTCCCACCATGTAGTTGCTTCACTCCTGGAATGTGATTTTCAATGGGAGATGGAAGTTTTTCAGAGAACTGAACTGTGGGACAATGACCTTTTCCTCATCCTGGACCTACTTTTAAAATCTGAGGGTCTGGATTAAAAGAAGAGTATCGAGTTTGTAGTCAAGATGAGGGGTACAATGAGGGTTGCAAAAGACTCTAAAGGTGGCTTTAATGGAGAGAAAGAACAGTCATAGAGTAAAACCGTCTGTCTGGAAGATCCCATGAAAGCTGTAATTCATCAGCAATTGATAATAAAGTCACTCATTCAGACACATATGCAACCAAAAAAAGGATTTTAGATTTCTTTTTGATGTCTTGTAAGTATAAACTTAAACATGCTTTTAATTGGGCTAAAGACATTTTTCCAACCTGTATCTGGCTCTCTGAACAGAGCAAAAGTGTTCATGCTTTTTATCCCAAATTTAGAGCTTTGGCTAGAAGTCAAATGTGTGAGTCTATTCCAACTGCTTTACAGACAACAGTTACCTGCTTTTTCTACTATGTAGATTACTGTTGATTAATCCTCTAGTACACTGTAAAGATTTGTCATTTGAATTCGTTTAGTAAAATATTGATTGGCCAGGCAGGAAGTAGAAGTGAGGTGGCCAAACTGAGAATCCTGGGAAGGAGATGGGTAGAGTCAGGAGTCACCAGCCAAATAAAGGAGGCAAGATGAGAATGTTATACCAAGAAAATCAAGCCACATGGCTAAACAGAGCAAAGAATTCTGGACTAATTTAAGTGAAAGAACTAGTTATTAATAAGACTGAATTATGGGCTGAACATTTATAAGTAATATTAAGCCTCTGATAGTTATTGGTGAATTGTCAGGTGAGAGAGAACCATATGCCTACACTGGATTTCAGTACAGCTTGGTATACATGCTTTTTCTAACAATATGCATTTCAGTACTGATTGGTAATGCATATCAAAAATTGGTATGGATTTTTTTGTAAACTAAGAAAAACATCATGTAAGCTTCAGAGAATGTGGGGAGTGATAAGATTTAGATACACCTTTCACAGTTCAAAGGAACTCCAGATAAACACAGTCTAACTTTCCCTACCTGTCTATTCCCAAAGATGGAATCTCTCTCTCTTTCTCCCTCTCTCTGCTAGTCCTTGGGCTGCCTCCCATTCTCTAACTACTAGGATTAATTGTCCAGAAAATTCCAAATGTAAGATCTTTTCTTTAATTTCCTAAGTTTTAACTTCTGTCTCTAGTCTATATCTGTTCCAACAGATTTTCAACTGGGTGACAGATACATCCAAGCATCAGCTGCTGACTGCAACCTACTCCAAATGACTGCAAGCCCTGGACTTGCTGAAATCTGATGTGGTCCAATCCAGCTGATGTGAATGCTTCTCTCCAGATGGGTTAGAAAAGCTGAAGTTTCTGATGAATGCTCCATTGCCTGAATTCTCACTTTGCTTTGAGTAGCATTTTAGCCTTCTTAGGCCTCGAAGACAATGTCCTAGTTTCAGCAGGAAGTAGTTACAGAATAGAATACACCAACCCTTGTTCCCCAAAAGGCTGGAATGTTAGATCAAAAGGAAACTCCCTGGCATAAGGGACAAAATATCTACCTATAGTGCCCATTGTCATACCAGAAAGGGTATATATTAAAACCAAGTAGACTCAGATCTGTCAACAGGTGGATTCATTAGTTTCATTACTTGTATAGGGTTATGATTGGACACTCAATCTGCTCTATTTAAAACAGAGAGGTTATTATATAGCTTTAAGAGAAAATCATTGTTTCTATACAAACTACTCAGAAATCAATAGAAATAATCCAAATGTACTTAAATAAAACATTATAAAAAAGGGTACCTGAGATGAAGTAAATAAAAAAATCCACATTCTCTGTCAGCCATCACAAGGCCCTTTGGACATTCTACTTCTGCTGATTGCCATTTGCTCTTGCATCAGTGATATTTTCAACTAAATAATAATTCCTGTTTGGGTATCATTAATCTGATTGTTATTAGATCACAATATAGACAGGTACCTATCACAGAGTCAAGGATTTGACTCAAGAAACAACTCAAGTGGAAATGTGAGAGCCAAAGTTACGTTTTAAGTTTTAATTACTATGCCTTAGAAATACACTAAACAAAAAAATGCCTCTGATCTACAAGCCCTTTGCCCAAGTACAAGTAATTCCCCTCCCCTCCATTCCCATCTCCTCTAGGGCCAAGACTCCCCTGGGGATTCATTTAAACCTGGTAGATTCAGTACAGCCAGCTCCAGTGCCCTCCTTCCAGGCTGAGCAAAGTGTCCCTGTGTCAGTCCAAGGTTCCAAACAGCCAGCTCATGCACTAAGGACAGGTCCCCATCCCACAAACTGGATGCCTCCCAAACAGTTCAAGTTATTCAATTATCTCACTTATCCAGAGGGCCTGATCCAGCTGGGGGCTCCACAGCCTTTGGTTCATAATTCATGTGCTTCCATTCGTTTGGCTATTTAATGATCCTCATTATTAATGCCTTTCCCTTTGGGAAATATTGTGCAAGCTGTGGTAAAGGATGGAAATGTGTACAATGGTAGCTCTCTAAACAAAATAATTCTTTAGAATAATTGCCCACCATTTCAGAACCAGAAACCCCTCCTAATTACACCAAGAACAGGAAAGTTATAGATTTACTAGACACACCTGTTCCAAAGGTTGAAATGTTTACAATTCATGTCTAGACCCTGGTACTATTAAGGGCAAGAGTTCAGTTAATAAATATAGGAAAATCAGAATGGCACCATATATTGTAAAAAGAAAAAACAGTAAGACATCAGGACCTTCCCCAATGGGAGTATTATGAGGATAACAGGACCATTGAGTAAGACTAAGAAATTTTAGTATAGCATCTGGTACCCAGAAGTCCTTTTTCCAAGGTCAGGAGTTTAGATAAGGGTCTACATTTCTCTAGGCACCTGAGAAAATTTTCTGCTTGCTAAAACAGCCATTCTCCTACCTCAGGTAAGGGGAAATTGTAATTTTTCATTAACTTATGACTGGTGCTTATTGTCACAATCAATGCAAGATTCCTCAACCCCTGATCTCAAGCCATATCCCAGCTCAAATGCCCCTTTTCTCCTATTCAATTCTATGTGCAAATGTAGACCATAAAATGTGTATTCTTTTTTTTTCAGTTAAATGCTGATGGAAGCCATCCTGATTCACACTCAGATTATGTCATCTCTTCCCCTACCCAACTCTACACATTCACTTTGTGACCCATAGAATCCTCAAGCAAATCTTTAGCAGATCATTCATTAGATGCAGAATACTCCTATTACAATAATGCAACATCCTTTCATGACAAAAGTCCCAGAGAGATTAGTGATAAAAGGAACAACAATAAACACAATAAAGGCAGTTTACAGCAAATACCCAGCCAACATCAACCCTAATGGAGTGAAACTCAAAGGAACTCTGCTAAAATGAAAAACACATGGCTGTTCACTTTCTCCAAACATACTCAATATAGTACTTGAAGTCTTAGCTAGACCAATAAGGTATCAGAAGTACATTGAGGGGAAATAAATGGGAAGGGAAGAAGGTAAATTATCTTACCTGCAGACAATATGCTAGTATATTAAATGGACCCTAAAAATTCCAATGGAAATTTTTCCTACAGATGACAAACTCTTTCATCAAAGTAAATGCATACAAAATTAACAGAAAATTCAGTAGCCATCCTGTATAAAATGACAGATGATATAAGAAGGAATTCAGAGAACCACCATCTTTCACAATAGTCTCAAATCATACAAATATCTTGGGGTAACAACCAAGGAAGGGAAAGACGTATATAATAGAAACTTAAAGACATCTGAAGAAAGAAAATGAAGAAGATACCAATAAATGGAGAGATATTCCATCTCTGATTGTTAACCAGTAGGACTAACATACTAAAAATGCATATCCAATCAAAAGAAATCTACACATTGAATGAAATATCCAACAGAATTCCAACACAAGTCTTCAGAGAACTTGGAAGGAAGATTTTAAGATTTATGTGAGAAAACAAAACAAATGAAAGCAGGATAGCTAAAACAATCCTGGGTAATAAAAGAATAGGCACTGTCCAGATTTCAAAGTGCCTTAAAAGCTGTAGTAGTAAAAACAACGTGAGATTGGAATGAAAATGACACTTTGATAAATGGAATAAAATTGAGCAGTTAGTCATTAATCTACACATGTACAGACAACTGCTTTGGATAAAATGGACAGACACACACACCAGACAAAGTACTGCAATGATGTGGGTAATACTGGGTGGCTGCATGTTGAAGAATCCAAATAGATCCATATTTACCACTATTTACAAAACTCAACTCCACATAGATCAAGGACCTCAATCTAAAATTAGATAAACTGATCTGATCCATATAGAAGAGAAAGTACGGTACAGTCTTTAACTCTTTGGTACAGGAGTAGACCTTCTGAGAATACCATTAGCATGGGCACTCAGATGAGCAATCAGTAAAATGAAACCAAAAACCTCTACAAGGCAAAGGAAACCATCATTTGGACAAAGAAGCAGCAAATACAATGTGAAATTTTTTCTATCAACTACACATGAGGTAGAAACTCAAAATAACTGGATATCAAGGAGATAATCCAATTAAAAATTGTTGTCAGAATCTTAACAGAGAATACTCTCTCATTTTGAGTTTTTTGTTTTAGTTTAATGAAAATAGGTAATTTTCTCATACAACATATCTTGATTATTGGCTACTCTCTCTCTACTCCTCCTAGTCCTTTATCCATTCCCTTCCCCTCAGGATTCACTCTTATTCTGTCTCTTATTAGAAAACAAACACAGACTTCTAGGAGTTAACAACAAAATTGAGAAATTGAAATATGGTAAGATGAAATAAAAACTATCACATTGAGACTGGACAAAATGACCAAACAGAAGGAAAAGAGACTCAGGAAAAGTCACAAGAATCAGATACCCATTTATTACCACAATCAGGAGTATAAGAACGAGTAATCTGAAAGTTATACTATTTATACAGAAGACCTGGTTCAGACCCATGTAGCCTTAGTTTATGCTGCTGCAGTATTTGTGATTTCATTTGAGCCTGGCTCAGTTGATTCAGAGGGCCTTTTTCTTTTGATGTCTTCCATCCTCTCTGGCTCTATGAAAATGTGGTCTACATGAAATCTCCAAATAACAGGGGAGACAGTGTCCCAACTGGCCATTGCATGTCACCAAGTGAAACTCCAGTATTGAGGTTGGGTTACAACTAACTGAATTGTTGGCCCAAAGGAGTCCCATGGGAACTGAAAAGCCACCTGGGCTATTTCCAAGACAGTGGACTATTTTCCGTAAACTGACGTCAAGGCCCCATTGCAAAGGCAACACCTATACTTATTGAACACACCACACAGAAGTTGACATCATGCCCACATAGAGCCTTCATTCATCTGTTCTAGCATCTTTGGTACAGGAAGTTACTCTGCATGCTACCAAAAATAAATGTTGGCAACCAAACCAGACACCAACACTTTATTTAAAATAGTATATTGCCTGCAAGATATGCCAAGGACAATAATGCCACAAAGCCTGTGGACATAACTGAACATTAACTGATTTGACTTTAGGTCTACTCCATGTGAAAGAACACATACTTTCCACTGTTTATATCACCACACACACCAGAAAAAAAAGATAGTTCTTGGATCTTGGGTCTAACCATGAGATGCTTATCTTAAAAAAGAAAAAAAAATGATAAAATGACTCCTAAAGGTATTCTGCTATGCTCATGGATCAGTGATATGTTCAGCCATTATTAGAGAAGCTTCCCTCTTCAGCAAATCAAAATAAGTACTGAGATCCACAGACAGACATTACACAGAGACCTTGAATACTAAGCCCTTAAATGGAATGTCACCATCAAATTTGCCCCCTCAAAGGTCTGCGAATCCAGTGGAGGAGGAATCAGAAAGACTCTAAGATACAGAGCTGGTGGAGGACACTAAGTAAACAGGCTTTCTAAATCAACATGACCAAAGGTCCTCAGCAAACATATTATGGCTTCCAGTTAACTGTTTTTATGGGATTCCTGAGGTCCAAATATGTAGATCTCTAATTCTTCTGCCTTCCTGTGGGGGTCTTTGTGTTCTGGTGGATTGTCCTGATAAACTTTTATGTGATAGTTTTGTTTTATCTTATGATACTTTATTTTGTCATAATTCAATATTATCTCTTAGAAGTTTGTTCTTTTCTAAGGACATACAGAAAGGCAGTGAGTCCAAATGGGAGAAGAAGTAGGGAGGTCCTGCAAGGAGAAACGGTAATCAGGATATACTATGTGAGGAAAAAAATATTTTCAATAAAAAAGTGGTCATGTATTCATGCCAGCAAGGTGATGTGTAGAACTTTACAAGATCCAGTTTGAGATAAACACTATTTTTCCAATATTTGTTATTTAAATCCTATGCTGCTGCTCATTCTAATGCTTTATTGGGATTTTCCATATCCAATCATTATACACTGTCTATAGCAGTTGGTTTGCCGCAACAATGGGAATGAACTTTATGTGTGATCACATATGACTCTCTGAGCAGAAAATATTTTTATCTTGGCATCTACAAATACATTTCAAGAACTTTATGTATATCACAAGATACACATTTCTGAGCCATATACAGGAAAACTTTATCAGAGAAAAAAGAGAGAAAATAAAAAGACAAACTGACATGAATAAAGTTTGATGGCTAAGGGAAAACATGAAAGGAAAAATTTCAAGGAAATAGAAAAGAAAAAAAGGGCAGAAAACCCTCCAAAAAGATTGACAGCACATTTGCGGACCATACTGTCTATATTCAGAGAAAAGACTACAGGTCTGCAATTCATGAAAAGAGGGAGAACAATTATGATGTCATGACTGATACTGAAGCATAGGGCTAGTCAATATAATTTAGGGGTGGAGACATTTTCATTGTTAACATACAGAAAGGGAGACATGGAGAAAGGAATCCAGGATGGCTTTATTTACATGAGCAATGTTGTGGCAAATCGGCAGTTGTTTCATTCTGTTTTTTTTTTATCCT
The DNA here is from genome assembly GCF_903995425.1 of Onychomys torridus. NCBI lineage: Eukaryota > Metazoa > Chordata > Mammalia > Rodentia > Cricetidae > Onychomys > Onychomys torridus. The sequence continues at coordinate 63,829,023 of NC_050461.1, forward strand.
GAAAATAATATAGCATATATTTAATTGAATATGATTTAGTACTTAATGTGGTGGGTATTGTGTTCCCAAAATATTGTGTGTTCCCCGAAATAAACTTATTTGGGGTCAGAGAACAGGATGGCCACAATATTAAACATGAGGATAGGCAATGGTAGCACAGGCCTTTAATCCCAGGGAGTGACAGCAGAAAGTAGAAAGATATATAAGGCATGAAGACCAGAAACTAGAAGCATTTGGCTGGTTAAGCTTTTAGGCTTTGGAGCAACACAGTTCAGCTGAGATTCATTCTGGATGATGACTCAGAAGCTTTCAGTCTGAGGAAACAAGACCAGCTGAGGAACTGGTGAGGTGAGGAAACTGTGGCTTGTTCTCTGATCTTCTAGCATTCACCCCAATAACTGGCCTCAGTTTTGATTTCATTAATAAGACTCTTTAAGATCCTGCTACAAACTTCCTGACACTCAAAGACCAGCCCCCAGCTCCCATCCACCCAGACACTCATGTGGACCAGAGGTGAGTGCCTGGACTCACACCCAAAGAGGCCCTCACCTAGGTCCCAGCCCTGGGCACCAGCCATTCCAGGGAAGATCTACCCAACTTTGCAGGGCCAGACCCCCCAACCCCACCTGGAAGGTTCCGCTCTCCAAGACTCTCCAGTGGACCCAACAACCTCCATGCCCTGCCCTCACACCCTTCTGCTGGAGACCCCAGCCACTTCCAGAGACTTAGAAACCAGCCCCCAGCTTCCATCCTGTCCCAGAACTCCCATCTGGACCAGATGTGAGTGCCTGTGGTTATAGTCAGAGAGGACCCTGCTTCTAGGCCCCACCCCTTGGTACCAGCCATCCTGGGAAGTCCTGCCCAACTTGGCCCCAGTTTCTGGCCATTTGGCAGGCCCTATGGGAATGTTCCCCTTTTCAAAGACTGCTGGCAGACCCTGCAACCTCCACACCCTGCACTCACATCCTTCTGCTGGAGACCCCAGCCACTTCCTGAGACTTAGAAACCAGCCTACAGCTTCCATCCTGTCCCGGAACTCCCATCTGGACCAGATGTGAGTGCCTGTGGTTATAGTCAGAGAGGACCCTGCTTCTAGGCCCCACCCAGGAGTATTCGAAAATTGATATATTTTTCAGCAGTATAAAAGATAATGTTCCTTGAAAACATAAACTATTTTAATTTTATTCTTTAACTTATGACTTTCATTTGACAGAATTGGATTGCATATCATTATTATTTTAATTTCCTATAATTTAAAATAACAACCTATATTTGAAATAATGATGGACTTTCATGTCGCTAAGTGAGTTCAGATGATTGCTGCCAAGCCCTAAAACCTGAGTTTGATCCTTTGATCCCTCAAATCCACTTGGTGCGAGAAGAGAACTTACTCTCCCAGGGAGTTCTCTGTGAGTGGAGATACAAGTGCAGTAGTACTTGCACGCACTCTTTCTTCTTCTTCTGTTTTCTGCCCTTTACATTGTGCTTAAAAAATCTTGTAATATCTTGAGATATCAAAACTGCCTAAGTGTACCTTTTATCATTTAAAATATTTCACCTTATATTTTTCTTGATATTAATTGACTACCTGAAATTTATTTTTGTGTTTTACCAACTATGCTCCCCTTGGCTTTTACTATTTTGATTGTACAGATAATAACATGACTCAGATATGTCAATTCATTTTAACTATGTGGTTTTAGTTTTATGTCAGATTTTGCTGTGTTGTGTAAGATGCCTTTTTGCCTCAGCAATCCTGACCTGGGGTTACAGGTATGCTCCCCAACACCTGACTCATTATACTTTAGCTGAAAAAAGTAAATGCACCTTCCAACTTGAACTGCCTGTGTGAACTCTGTATTTTATCCAGAATCAACTGAGGATGTTATAGATGCATATTTAGATGCCACTTCCATGCCTTCCATATCTGAACAAAGATTTATCACTGTGATAATGTTTTTATTTTATTTCAATCAAAAGTAGATACTCTGAACTGGTCATTTAGTTAGCATTTTGTATGGTTCCAAAATCCTGTACAGTGAATGCTTTATTTGGAATAATGTTTTGTAACTGAAGAATTGTCCTTCCATCATCTATTGATTACAGCTTACAGGATTACAATTTAGAAGACCATCCCAAAGCACTTTCAAATAAAACAACCATTCATACATTCATCCACAGCATACTCCAGAAGTGTGGGCAGAAGGGACATACTGTTTATTATCGGAATAGATTTCTGTAGTAAACAGAGCAGTGTACCACTTCTCATTAAATATCTATAATGTCACTGTGGAGTCTTGATGATTCCACTTTACTGAACAATGAAATTGAGACTTTAAATAGTAAAATAAGTCACAGAACTTAACATAGGAAACAGTAGAAATAATGGAATCCTTCTAATGACATGTTTAGAGAACATTTATCCTTTTTAAAATAAAAATTTATGTTATTCAATATTCTACTAAACAAAGAAAATTTGAAAATTCTCTACAGAAAATTCATTATCTGAGTGGTTATAAAACATGGCACTTATTAACTTGAAGAACAGAACCCACTTAGAAAATTCTCTATCCTTTGTTAATCAATGAGATTATTGTCTCAGATAAACTTGAATTCAATGAAAAAATTTTGATGATATAAAAAAAAGATCCTGCTACAGCTTAACCATTTGCACATCTCAAATAACAAAGTTTTCATCCCTATCAGAACAAAATATTATGAATTTTGATGTATATACAAGGTGCTGCTTTTCCAGCTTAAACATAAACTGTCAACAATTCATGAAAAAAAAGAGGCTATAACTTTCAGACAAAGCAAGGGAGGAAGGGAGGGCTTAGAGGAAGAAATGAGAAGCAAATAATTGTAATTGTATTACAATCTCTCTCTCTCTCTATCTCTTTCTTTCTCTCTCTCTCTCTCTCTCTCTCTCTCTCTCTATATATATATATATATATATATATATATATATATATATGCATTGCCATTATAAAATATTTTTGAACGACATGAAAGCACATATATATGCCATTTAATGTATAAAATGTCTACAAAGGGGTTGTATCTAAAGAAAAATATATAAATTATTAATATCTAATTGTCAAAGATAATCTTATGACACAAAGATTTTTAATCAATCAATTAACTCAAGAACTGTATATACAGGTCATTAGATTTTCTATGAAATATCAAGTAAATCACATTTATTTCTGTAAATTTGAAAGAAAAATACTCCCATGGATACATAAAAAAGATGCTATTCAGTTTTGTTTTATAAGGATATGAGTCACTATACATAAATTGGACCATATGAAAACTAGTGCTGTGAAGCATAATGCTAAACCAGAGCTTATATATTTTTGAAGTTATGATAATCATGATAAAAATACTTATGCATGTAGGAAAATATGACAAAAACCACTGATGAAAGAACATACTTATGTGTATGGAAAAATTTGACAAAAAACTAAAGGAGAGACTATCCAGGAAGTGTGTGTGGAGGAGAACAATACTTTTTAAAAAGTATATATAAATTTTTCATACACCTAAATAATACATTTAATTAGAAGCATGAAAGAAGTATTTTACTGCTGTGGATATTGCTCTGTGTAAATAAAGTTCTGATTGGCCAGTGGCCAGGCAGGAAGTATAGGCGGGACAAGAGAGAAGAGAATTCTGGGACGTAGAAGGTTGGACAGAGACACCGCCAGCCACCGCCATGAAAAGCAACATGTAAAGACACCGGTAAGCCACAAGCCATGTGGCAAAGTATAGACTAACAGAAATGGGTTAATTTAAGATAGAAAAGGTAGATAACAAGCAGCCCGCCACGGCCATACAGTTTGTAAGCAATATAAGTTTCTTTGTGCTTTCTTGGTTGGGTCTGAGTGACTATGGGACTGGTGGGTAAGAGAGATTTGTCCTGACTGTGGGCCAGGCAGGAAAACTCTAACTACATTTTACCTTTGCAGGATATATGCCTTTGTGAGTCTCATCCTGTATAACATTATACATTTAGTAAATTTGTTACTGAAAGCATACATTAATCTTTTGTAGAAAAAATTTCCTTACATAAATATAATTTTATTTTATCTCTGATGTCATAAGAAGTCAAGTCATTTGACACACCACTGTATTCTTATACATGAAGAACAAGAAAAGCACTCAAACTCACATAATAGGAATGATTACTTTGCAGTCATATACTCCATGCTGCACAATCAAGAAAGCAATGCACACTGATGCAGATTGGTGAGTGAGCTGGTGACATTAGAGAGTAGAGAAAAAGAGGAGCTATACTTCTATTTAGCAAACTACAAAGCTGAAGACATCAATTCTGGATTTTTGCTATGTCACTTATAATATCCTGACTGTTTACATCTGAACATTTTCTCTCCTAAACTTTCCATGATCTGATGACTTAACATCCTACCAAGGTTTTAGGAAACACACAGTAGGGTCACAATGACCACAATCCATTCTACTACTTGTTTGTTATTGTAATTTTTCATCCACTGATTCTCAGCATGGTTTTGATCATGTGTTTCTTTGTTCCCATGTTGTATACACAATTAATTGTGAGTATCACTATTTCACCTCCAATTGTATGGAACCCTACCTCGGTGGAATCATAATGGAATAGAGAATGACTTATTTCTTTAAAAAAACACCTATGATTATTTCTTGTTAACCAGATCAAGGAATACAGCCAGACTTGGATGACTCTATGACTTAATTTTGCATATATAGGACAGGCTATCAAATAGCCCAGAGCAGTGACCATCAATATGGTATGTCTGATGACTAAATTTATAAAAATGACAAAGGACATGTTAGAAATGCACAGAGCAAGCCTGTAAAATGAAAACCTGCCTGAGAACCAAAGAATATCAGACACAAACTCTGATGCAGGTGAACTGTTTATGCAGAAGTACTCCCGAAATCTAATTTTGACATTTGGAACTTGGTATTAGCTGCATAGAAAATACAAGATTTGTCTTTCAAGCATCACATTAGGCATTTTGAATCCATTGCTTTTAGTGGCATTACCTTGTCTTACTTAAGCACAATTCCAATTTGAATGCCCTGAAGTACTGGTCAACCTTTGTTGAAGTCACCCTTCTTCTAAGCATCTAAAACATAAAGCATATGGCACAATACACACGACAAATTAAGACTATGAGATTATAATTGCCACATGTGGAAGCAAAGATTCATTAAAAAAATTCTTACTTCCCCTCCGAGAGAGAAAATAAACAAGAATACATAATTAAATAAGCATATCAGAATTAAAATGGGATTATTATGCTAAAAAATATCATGAGTATGGGAGTTTGAATTTGTACATACCATACAAAATAGGAATTTTGAACTCTAAGAATAAATAAAGAACAACAGCACTTACTGTAGGTAAAAGTCCACGTAAAAATTTGGCTTAGTGTCATCAGGGAGAGTTTTGCCTGTGTAAAATGTATGAAGAGGAAAAAATGCACCTATCACCACATCTCCTTCATGGTGAAATTCTTCTGTGATTCTGAAATAGCACTCAGAGCTGCTATAGGCCCACAAAAGAGTGGGAATCTGCAGAAGCCAGGGAAGAAAAATCCAGGAGAACATTCTACTAATACATGTGTCTCCACACCCATACGTCTGCTGGATGCAGACCTCTGTCCAGCAGATTTGTACTCAGCTAATATGACTGCGGGCATGTGTACTTCGAACTTTGCTGATGAGTGAGGCTGTCACAATTATTAACCCTAGATCTTTTCACTTCCATTGAGAATTCTGAAACTCTCTCTTCCCTTAGGCTCTGCATCTGGGGCTCTGTCTTTATCTGAAAAACAAGCTGTGAGATATGTTTGTGGATCTTAGTCTGTAGCCACAGGCACCATGATTTCAGCCAAGACAACAGACACGAAGAGCTCAGGGATGACATCCTCTTGGGCTGATTTGACCCCAAGTGTGAAGAAAGAAACTTTTCATGTCAAACCACACAGCTAATGCTAACAGGTTATATTGTAGAATGCCTTCTAGGGGAAAGGACAAGAAAAGATCCATGCTGGGCCTATACAGTAAAAAATAAGCGGATATTCAGGCTCTCCAGAACCAATGATAACCTATGCAACTGTTCTCTGACTATTGTCTGTGTGAGTCTCAGAATTGCCTTCTATGATACAGGTTCATCTGCAGATCAACATGATGCCTACAACTCAATTTCTTTCTCCCTTTGGTAAAATGAACAACTCTGTCTTATTTTTTGTATTCTTTAATTTCAAATGAGCCCCTTACTCTCTGAGCAGAAATCAAGTTTTCTGTTTACAATCTGAGCTCTGAGCTTGTGTACCACAACTGTCTTCTTTCATTCTTGGTAAATGTCCAGTGAGGGCCATGGTCTCATAATCTATCCATGCATCTAGAGGTGTGGGTTCGTTTACCTTTTACCATTTCCTTATAACATGAGGATATGTGAGAAATTCTTGTCTTTCCTCCATCAAAGATAAGAGCAGAAAAGCATCTAAATGCCTTCTACCACCAAATATATTGAATGAAACGATATTGAGCAGGGCTTTACTTTTATAAACTAATCAAATAAGACTTTTTAATGCAGGATTCCCATTAGACTTAACCATGTGTGTATTGGGGAAATGGCCTAGGAACATGGCAGGACACATTATTAAATAATTTTCTCTTAGTGTTTTTCTGACACACCTCTTTTTCAGTGTGTGACATGAGTGGTCCTAAAAACATAATATATGTAGATTTAGGAAAAACTGTACAAGAGGAAAATAGAACTTGGCAAACTGTTGCTCACAAACATTTTTGGATAAATTGGAGAAAAAGTAAGTGTTTAGATAAACAAGATTGACTGTTAATGTGCAACCATACAGCACTGATCTCTTCATCTCTTTAGCAAGGGACAGACCAGGTCTACTCTGTGCTTTCCTTCATGTCTTTAAGTTCTTGAGTTAAAAAAGGTACACTTAAAAGTTTTACATTTAGGGACAGGCATTGGTGGCACATGCCTTTAATCTCAGCGCTCTTGAGACAGAGGGTGATGGAGCTCAAGGTTAGCCCAATTTACAGAATGAGTTTCAAGACAGGCTCCAAGAGAAACCCTGTCTCAAAAACATCTAACTTTTAGGACAGTCAAACTATATTGTGATTCAGACCTAACAAGAATATGCAACTTATAAAGAAATTCCTATCAAAAGATTCTCAAAATTGTGTAGTAGGAGTCTAAAAGAGTCTTGTTAATAAAATTAAACCCGAGGCCAGTTATTGGGGTGAATGCTGGAAGATCAGAGAAGCAGAACAAGCCATAGCTATCTCACCTCGCTAGTTCCTTAGGTGATCCTGTTTCCTCAGGCTGGAAGCTTCTGAGTCCTCCTCCACATAAATCTCAGCTGAACTGTGCTGCTCCAAAGACTGAATGCTAAACCAGCCAAAAGCTCAACTAACTTAGTTCCTGGTCTTCATGTCTTATATATCTTTCTGCTTTCTGCTATCACTCCCTGGGATTAAAGGCTGGATTTCTGATATTAATGGCATGTGTCACCATGCCTAGCAGTTTCTAAATTGGCTTTGAGCTCAGAGATCCACTAGCTCTTCCTCCCAAGTGCTGGATTTAAAGGCATGCACCACCACTGCCCAACTTCTGCTATGGCTTGCTCTGACCCATTTTCTAGCCACCATTTCTGGCTCTGTTCTAGTGGATGTCTGTTCTCTAAGCCCAGATAAATTTATTAGGGTGCAAAATATTGTGGGGAACACAATACCACCACAAAATTGTTTAACGAATCTTTCAAAATTATCCTTTCCTCACTTTGTCGGAAATACTGGATCATAGGTCTGCTTGACGAGTACATTTTTTACTCTTAGAGTTTCAACACATAAAACATCAGACTGTGCTCCTCTGCAGTTCTATGTGGCAGAGAATCCACCAGTGGATTTGCAACTCAAATTTCATGATCATACCCAGTTGCTCCACAGTCCATGGTCAAAAATCTATAGATAAGATCGTGATGTAGAATTGTGTGCATCATCCCTCAAAAGTATATGAAACTTTCCTCCTTGTAATTTTCCCATGTTTCACTAAAGGAGGACACTAATAAAATATTTTAATTAAAAAATATAATCACATAGACACACATACACAGACACACAAACATATAAGTAGATCATGATGAAAGCCACAAAAGGTTATTAAGAATAAGATATAACTTTTACCAGAAAAAAAACTGTGAAATAGCAGGTTTCCTCTACATATATTCCACTTTTGCCATCCTGTCCAATATGGTAATTTCTTCTTATTTTCACTCTGTCTCTTAATAAAATTGCTCAACTCAATTTTAATATAGTTTTCAATTTATTTATTTTATTTGTATGAGTTTTTTGCCTGCATGTATACCCCAACATAATGTTAGCAGGAGCTAAAGAAGATTCCCAAGAGATGTTGGATCTAATGCAACTGAAATTACATATGGTTGTGAACACTCTTGTGAGTGCTGGTACTGAATTCTGACTCTTCGAAAGGTGTTTTTACCACTGAATGTTCTCTCAAGTTCCTTTCAAGGCTTACCAGAAGTCTCCATGTAACATGAATCTTAAAAGTTCTTATAAATAAAAGATCTGGAGCCAGACATTGGGGTGAAATTTGAAAGCTCAGAGAAGCAGAGCAAGCAACCCTCAAGTTCTTACCTCTATGAAATCCTCAAGACAGCAAGTTCCTGCAGGCAGGAACTCCATATTTTTATCATTAATAAATTTTCTATTCATTTTACATACCAGCCACAAATCCCCCTCACTTCTCTACTCCCATCCGTAGGTCATCTCCCCCTACACCATACCCCATTCACACCTCCTCCAAGGCAAAGCCTCCAATAGGGAGTCAGCAGCACCTGATACACTCAGTTGAGTAAGGACCAAGCCGCTTGCCTTGCAACAAGGCTGTGTAAGGTGTCCCACCATAGGTAGTGGGCTCCAAAACCTGCTCATCCACCAGGGATGCATCCTGATTCCACTGTCAGGAGCCTCTTTAAGTGGATCAAGCTATATAATTGTCTTGCCTATGCCAACGTTCGTGCTACAAATTCATGAAAAAGCTACTTGCCTAAGGCCTTTCAGGCCCCAGCTCAGACCCAAGCTACACGTTGTGGTGGCACACTGGTAGGATTTGCTGAAGGAGGCAAAGGCAGGAGGATCTCAAGTTTGAGGCTGGCCTAGAAGGCTTGCTAAGGAGAAGCTTTGGCCAGGGCCAAACCACAAATGGTGGTAACACCATGGTGGCAGAGGCTGCTACTCTGAGTTGCTGGCTGCTTTTCATTGTGTTGGTGACTGTGGTGATGCTGCTACCTGGGATGAAGCGTTTACTACTGCTCATTCAGAGAAGAATTGGCACGACCATTGTGCTATTAGAAAGCATTGGCAAAAGTCAGTTTGGAAATGTTTGGCAAGGCAAATGGTGAGAAAAAATTGCTGTGAAGATTTTCTCTTCTAGGGAAGAATGTTCATGCTTCCAAGAGACAGACATTTATCAGAACATGATTGCTCCAAACCACAGAGGAGGCACACACACACACACACACACACACACACACACACACACACACACACACACACACAAAGAATTTGCAGGGAACCCATGATCATGCCTAACAGCAACTTTGAAATCTTCAAAAGGATGACAGGACCCACAACGATGATTAGGCCAATTAACATCATAGAAAAATCAACTTTGGACTACAAACTGTTTAGGACAATTTCAAGATGCCTCGCTGAGATGATCCAGATTCACAGACTACTCAAACAAGGACTTGAGACAAGCCCTGCACTTTCCCATTATGCAGAGACTGGACAAATGATAAAGCTAACTCTCTCAGGACTTGACAAGTAACCCAAAATTTTTCTTTTCAGGATTCCCTAAAGATGCCTTCACCCTCCCCAGAAAGCAGGAAATAATTTTAAGAAAACAAAGACCACATTCCCAAGAGGTGGGATGGGAGGTTTTTGGTTGTTAAATGAACTATGGATATTGTCATTGTTTATGATGGTTGGTTACAAGTTGTTAATTGTTAATGGTTGGGAAAAATGAGGAGATTAGATTCAGGGTTTTAGTTTTAAGAAAAAAAGAAAAGAAAAAGAAAAAAGAGGACATAAATATGAGGTATATCATTGAATCTACTCTGAAATAAAAAATAAATAATAGAATAAAATGGTCGATCATTGAATTTACTCTGAGAAAAGTGAATATGTAGAAATAACAAGAAAAAAGGTAGATTTTTGGATGTACTCAAAAAAAGAGAGAATATGGATATGATAAGATAAAAAGGGAGATTTTGAATCTACTTTTAAAAAAGAACTACTTGTTTTAAATAAGATAAGTAATGACAATTTTTATCTGAATTTATCAAATGTTACTGGAGTGGACATTGTTAATAAGTATATAGTGGATTTTTTTGTCTGAATCTGTCAAATGTTAATGGACTAGACATTGTTAATGTGTTTCTTGACTGTATATATTGTATATACTTATTGAATATAGTTTTTCTTGTATTTGTTATGTTTTTTTAACTTTAGACAAAAGTGGGGAAATGTGATTGATATATTGTGCACTCCAATAAACTTATCTTGGAATCAGAGAATAGAACAGCACTATTAAACATAGTGGTTATGCAGTGGTAGTACACGCCATTAATCCTAGCATTCCAGAGGCAGAGATCCATTTGGATCTCTGTGAGTTCAAAGCCACACTGGAAACAGCCAGGCATGGTGACTCACACCTTTAATCCCAGGAAGTGATGGCAAAAAGCAGAAAGGTATATAAAGCATGAGGACCAGGAACTAGAGCTGGTTAAGCTTTCAGGCTTTGGAGAAGCAGTTCAGCTGAGATCCATGAGGATAAGGGCACCGTGGCATCCAGTCTGAGGAAACAGGATCAGCTGAGTAATTGTGGCGTGAAAAAGCTGTAGCTTGTTCTGCTTCTCTGATCTTCCAGTGTTGACCCCAGTACCTGGCTCTGAGTTTGTTTTTTATTAAGAAGACCTTCTAACTATTTGTACTGCACCCTACAGAAATTGGTCAACTGTTCATGAGTTCTCAATAGTTTGGTTTGGTTGTCTCTGTATGTTTCCCCATCATGATCTTGATGCTCCTTGGTCATAGAATCCTTCACTCTTTCACCTGCACTCCTGGAGCTCAGCCTGGTGCTTTGTTGTGGATCTCTGTATCTGCTTCCACTAGTTACTGAATGAAGGTTCTATGATAATAGGATATTCACCAGTCTGATTACCAGGATATTCACCAATCTGATTACCAGGGTAGGCCAGTTCAGGCACCCTCTTTAATACTGATAGTAGTCTAAAGAGGAGTTATCCTTGTGGATTCCTGGGAACTTCCCTAGCTCCAGGTTCCTTCCTATCCCCATGATGTCTCTCTCTATCATGGTTCTCTTTCATGACTCTCCCACTCTGCCCCTGTTCCAGCTTGACCATCCCATTCCCTTATGTTCTCATTCCCCATCCGCTGCCCTCCATTGCCCCCTTCACCTCCAGTTTACTTATGGAAATCTCATCTATTTCCCCTTTGAAGTGTGATCCATGCACCCCTATTAAGGTAATCCTAGTTAGCTAGCTTCTCTAGATCTGTGCATTGTAGTCTGGTTATCCCTTGCTTTTCATCTAGTATCCACTTATGAGTAAGTACATACCATGTTTGTCTTTCTGAGTCTGGGTTACCTCACTCAGGATGATATTTTCTAGTTCCATCCATTTACCTGCAAATTCCATGATGTCATTTTTTTTTTTTTTTACTGGTGACCAGTACTCCATTGTGTATATGTGGAACATTTTCTTTATCTAGGGGCATCTAGGTTGTTTCCAGGTTCTGGCTATTATGAATAGTATTGATATGAACATAGTTGAGCATGTGTTCTTGAGGTAAGATTAAGTGTTCCTTGGGTATACGGGTATAAGTACTTAAATTCAATTTCATTTGTATACATGATGATTTTATGCCAATACTATTTTTTTTTTATTATTAGAGCTCTATAGTACAGCTTGAAGTTGGGAATGGTGATGCCTCCAGAAGCTGTTTTATTGTACAGGACTTTTTAAAGCTATCCTTTTTTTTCCCATATGAAGTTGAGTATTTTTCTTCACAGGTCTGTAAAGAATTGTGTTGGGATTTTGATGGGGATTGTACTGAATCTGTAGATTGCTTTTGGTAAGACTGTTATTTTCACTATGTTAATCCTACCTATTCAAGAGCATAGGAGATATTTCCATTTTCTGATATCTTCTTCAATGTTTTTCTTCAGAGACTTAAAGTTCTTATCATACAAGTCTTTCACTTGCTTAGTTAGTCAACACAAAGTATTTTATAATATTTGTAGTTATTGTAAAGGGTGATGTTTCTCTGATTTCTTTCTCAGCCCATTTATCATTTGCATATGGGAGGGCTACTGATTGTTTTGAGTTAATCTTGCATCCTGCCACATTACTAAAGTAGTTTTTCAGCTGAAGGAGTGCCCTGGTTGGATTTTTGAGGTCACTTATGTATACTAACATATTGTTTGCAAATATAAGTTTGACTTCTTTCTTTCCAATTTCTATCCTCTTGATCTCCTTTTGTTGTCTTATTGCTCTAGCTAGAACTTCAGGTACTATGTTGAATAGATATGGGCAGAGTAATCAGCCTTGTTTTGTTCCTGATTTTAGTAGAGTCACTTAGAGTTTGTATTCACTTAAGTTGATGTTGCCCTTGGTTTGGTATAAATTACCTTTACTATGTTTAGGTGTGTTCCTCATATTCATGATCTCTCCAAGATCTTTATCATAAAGAGGTAATAGATTTTGTCAAAGCCTTTTAGCATCTAATGAGATAATTGTTTGTTTTTTCTTTCAATTTGTTTATATGGTATATTTCATTGACTGATTTTCATATGTTGAACCATCCTTGCATCTCTGGGATGAAGCCTACTTGGTCATAATGGATACATTTTGTGATGTGTTCTTGGATTTGGTTTGACAGTATTTTATTGAGTCCTTTTGCATCAATATTAATGAGAGACATCGGTCTGTAATTCTCTTCCTTTGTTGCATCTTTTTGTTGTTTGTATATCAGGGTAACTGTAGCCTCATAAAAAGAGTTTGGTAATATTCCTTCTGTTTTTATTGTGTGGAACAACTTGAAGAATATTGGTATTAGGTCTTCTTTAAAATTCTGTTAGAATTCTGCACTGAAGTCATCTGGTCCTGGTTTTGTTCTTGGTTGGGTGACTTTTAATGACTCTTTCTATTTTCTTAGGGGTTATTGCTCTATTTAAGATGTTTATCTGGCCTTGATTTAATTTTACTATGTGGTGCCAGCCATAAACATATCTATTTCTTTTAGATTTTTCCAATTTTGTGGAGTACAGGTTTTTAAAGTGTGACCTGATAATTCCCTCTATTTCCTCATTGTCTGTCATTATCTCTCCCTTTTCATTTCTGATTTTTAAAATTTTGTTGCTCTCTCTCTGCTTTTCAGTTAGTTTGGATAATGGCTTGTCCATTTTATTGATTTTCTCAAAGAACCAACTCTTTGTTTCATTGATTTTTTTTTTTTTTACTTTTCTCCTTGTTTCTATTTTATTGATTTCAGTCCTCAGTTTGATTATTTCCAGGCATCTATTCCTCCTTGGTGAGTTTGCTTCTTTTTTCCTCTAGAGTTTCATGCATGCAGATAAGTCACTATTGTCAGATTTCTTTCAGTTCTCTATGTGGGCATTTAGTGTTATGGATTTTGCTCTTAGTATTGCTTTTTCATAGTGTTCCGTAAATATGGGTATGTAGTACTTTACTTTTCATTCAATTCTAAAAAGTTTTAAATTTCTTTCTTTATTTCTTCTTTTACCCAGTGGTGATTCTGTTGCGTATTATTCAATTTCCATGAGATCGTAGGCTTTCTGTGATTTGTGTTTATGTTAGAATCTATCTTTAAGCCATGGTGGTCAAAGAAAATACAGGAGGTTATTCCAATTTTTTGTATCTGTTGAGATTTACTTTGTGACCATGTACATGGTGAGTTTTAGAGAAGGTTCCATGGGTTGCTGAGAAGAAGGTATATTCTTTTGTGTTTTGGTAGAATGTTCTGTAGATATCTATTAAGTCCATTTGAGTCATAAAATCTGTTAGTTCCTTTATTTCTGTGTTAAATTTCTGTCTGACAGACCTGTTCATTGGTGAGAGTAAGGTGTTGAAGTCTCCCACTACTAGCATGTACAGTTTGACGTAGGATTTAAGCTTTAGTAATGCTTCTTTTACAAATGTAAGTGCCCTTGTATTTGAGGCATAAATATTCGGAATTGAGACATCATTTTGGTGGATTTTTCCTGTCATGATTTTGTAATGTCCTTTTTGATCTCTTTTGATTAATTTTAGTTTTAAGTCTATTTTGTTATATATTAGGATAGCTACACAAGCTTCATTCTTGTGTCCATTTGATTGAAGTGACTTTTCCCATTGTTTTATTCTGAGGTTGTGTCTGCCTTTAAAGTTGAGTTTTGTTTCTTGTATGCAGCAAGAGGATGGATACTGTTTACTTACCCATTTGTTAGTCTTTGTCTTTTTATAGGCTTATTGAGTCCATTGATATTAGGGGATATTAATGACTAGTGGTTGTTAATTCCTGTTTTTGTTTGTTTGTTTGTTTGTTTTGGTGGTAGTGTTGCGTGTTTCCCTTCTTTGAGATTTGTTGCTGTAAAATTTATTGACTATGTTTCATGGGTTTATCTAACATTTTTTAGCCCTACAGGAAACACTTGACGGAAAAATCTAACCTAAGGAAGCTAGACATAACCATGAAAACATAGGCAATAGATAAACCCAAACTAACAAATACCAAATAATGGAAACACCACCACCAAAGAACAGGAATTAACAACCCCCAGATAAGTTTTATTGGGTTCACACTGTATCACCACATTTTCCCTTTTTTGTCTAAAATAATATTAGAAGGTTATAACTAATATGAGAAAAACTATATGCAATAAGTACAATAAGTATATACTGTATATACAGCCAAGAATTACATTAACAATGTCTAGTCCATTAACCTTTGACAGATTTAGACAAAACTCCATTATTTAGTCTATTTTGGTGAGTCCAAAATGTGCCTAATTCACTTTTTATACCAACTTGTATTATCAACTGAACACTATCTTTAATGTCTTTCAAATTTATACAGTTATATACCTTTTAATGAGTTTCTTTTCTGAATATGTTAATAAGAAAAATTATAACTCTCTAATCTTCAACTCCCTTAGAGACCTGAGAAGAAAATAATATTAACTGATTATAGGAAGTGCAAACAAGTGACTTCCAAAACTGTGAGAAGTGACAGAAACAGCTGACTGTCTGGACAGCACCCAAGGTTTTTCCTCAATGTTTGGGCATCTGTCTTTGTCCTACAGGCCTAATATGTCTGACAGACTCATCTGTGAAGCAGGATTTTCTAAAGGGCCTTCCTTCCTTGTCTTGGAAAGGTTCATCAGTCTTTTCTTTTGTGTCCTGCTTGTCCATTTTGGACAGCATACTCTCAGCAGTTGAGACAAGGGCATTTTCTTGCCCAGTGGCTAACTTTTGCCACAAAGAAAGTAAACTCCATATGGAGCTGCTTCAGTTCCCATCAACTTCTCTAAAGTAGACTGGTGATGCCAGGAGCAGACATACACCATTGTCATAAAAAAAGAAAAAAATCTATGCTATTAAAATCTCTTAAATGTCCCATTCTGTAGATCTCTGAAGTGTTTGAAGATGACCTATATATCTAAGATATATCTCTTGATCTTGAAAACCTATTTAACATAATGACAAGTTTAATTGTAATGACTATTTCATTTCTTTACATCCTAATTAGTTGATAATAATAACTTTCAAGGACTAGCAATTTGCACTACATTGTTAAATGCACTGTAAAGGTACAATAACTTGAACAAGATTAGAAATATATGTACAATATTTTCCAACAAAATCAATCTCAAATTTGTATCAATATACATAACTTGTAAAAAAATATTCAAAATTTCAATTCAATGTAAAATATTTAAAATTAGTAGTTGCTTTTTAAAAGTAGATTAAATAATCTACCTTTTTATCTTATCATATCTATATCCTCCCATTTTTTCTTTTCAGAGTAGATTAAATAATCTACCTCTATCTTTATCCTATGTTTTTTCTTTCTTTCAAAATAAGAACACTGAATCTAATCTTTGTAATTAAACACCTTAAACAATGACCGTTATCCATAACCCAGTGAATGACCAAAAAGCCAACCTCCCTACACTTGGGAATATGGGCTTTGTGTTCTTAAAATTACTTCCTGCTGATCATGGGATGAAGGCATCCTTAGGAGATTCTGAAAAGAAAATTTGGGTTTAAATGTCATGTTCTGGGAGAGTTGGCTAGATCATTTGTTGTCCAGTCTCTGCACAATGGGAAAATGCAGGGCCTGTCTCACATCCTTTGTATGAGTAGACTGTGAAGCTGTATCAACTCAGCTAGCTATCTCCAAATTGTCCTGAGTAGTTGGTAGTCTAAAGCCAATCTTTAGGTGTTGTTTGCCAGCTCAGTGGTATTATCATTGTCCTGATGGAACTGTCATTGTGGGGACCCATCATCCTTTCAGAGACTTCAAAGTCACTGTTAGGTGCAGTCAAGGTTCCCCGTAGAAAACTGATAGAGATTTAAAACCAAAATCATGTACAGTATGCTAGATGAAGCCTTTTTTCTAGGATTAGTTAGTTAAGCCCACCCTGCATTAAATGGGGACAAGTAAGGCCCCATATACAGACTAGGCAGAACAGGTCCCTAACTCCTATACCCCAGGGGCACATTCTGTGTCTCTTCCCCAAGCCATTGGAATCCAATGCCTCCTTGGCAAGAAAACAGCCCCCTGTGACACCAGTGAAAATGGACACATAAGCCCACCCTGCAATGAATGGGAACAGAAAACATGTCTCACCCTGCACAGATTTGGAAAAGCTGCTCCCTGATACAGAGTGCACTGGTGCCCACTGGAGTAAGACCTGCTCCCTGTGACACAGAATTTATCAGCACAGATCCTGGATTAGCCCAAGAGCTCCCATTAGACCAAAAGAGGCTCCCTCAGACATATACACTACTCATACAGAGTGAAGGAAGAGATGGGTAGAAGCTAGTGCAAAATACACTCAAGAACATAAAGACCAACAGAACCTAGTGGTACTTCATCAGCAAGACCTGAATATCCTAAAGCAGAAGAAGTAGAAGAAACAGACTTTAAAAGTGACTTTAAGAAGATGACAGAGGCCTTTAAAGAGGAAATAAAAACTACCCTTAAAGTATTCGAAGAAGGGATGGAGAGATGGCTCAGAGATTAAGAGCATTAGTTGTTCTTCCAAAGGTCCTGAGTTCAATTCCCAGCAAACACATGGCGGCTCACAACCATCTGTAATGAGATATGGTGCCCTCTTTTGGCCTGCATGCATACATGCAGGCAGAACACTGTATACATAACAAATAAATAAATCTTTAAAAAAAATAATTCTGTTGAGAATTCTCTGTTTAGTTCTATAGCCCATTTCTTAATTGGACTGTTGGACATTTTGATGTCTAATTTCTTGAGTTCTTTATATATTCTGGATATCAGCCCTCTATCAGATGTGGTGTTGGTGAAGACCTTTTCCCATTCTGTAGGCTGTCGCTTTGTCTTGTTGACCATGTCCTTTGCTCTACAAAAGCTTCTCAGTTTCAACAGGTCCCATTGATTGATTGTTTCTCTCAGTGTCTGTGCTACTGGTGTGATATTTAGAAAGTGATCTCCTATGCCAAAGCATTCAAGACTACCTCCTATTTCCTCTTCTATCAGGTTTAGAGTAATTGGATTTATGTTGAAGTCTTTGATGCACTTGGACTTAAGTTTTGTGCATGGTGACAGATATGTATCTATTTGCAATCTTCTACATATTGACATCCAGTTATGCTGGTACCATTAGTTGAAGATGCTTTCTTTTTTCCATTGTGCAGTTTTGGCAACTTTGTAAAAAATTATATGATCATATGTGTGCAGATTAAAGCCAGGGTCTTCAATTTGATTCTATTGGTCCACTTGTCAGGTTTTTGTTTTCGTTTTGTTATTTGAAACAGGGTTTCTCTGTGTAGCTTTGTGCCTTTCCTGAAACTCATTGGCAGCTCAGGCTGGCCTCGAACTCACAGAGATCTGCCTGTCTCTGCCTCCTGAGTGCTGGGATTAAAGGTGTGTGCCACAACTGCCTGGTGACACATGTTGGTTTTTATGACAATACCAAGCTGTTTTTATTAATGTAGCTCTATAGTAGAGTTTGAAGTCAGGGATACTGATACCTCCAGAGGTTATTTTATTGTACAGGATTCTTTTGGCTATGCTGGGTTTTTGGATTTTCCGTATGAAGTTGAATATTGTTCTTTCCTGTTCTGTAAAGAATTGTGTTGGTATTGTGATGGGGATGGCATTGAATCTGTAGATTGCTTTTGGTAAAATTGCCATTTTTACTATGTTAATCCTGCCTATCCATGAACATCAGTGATCTTTCTATTTTCTTACATGTTGAATTTCTTTTTTCAGGGACTTAAAGTCCTTGTCCTATAGGTCCTTCACTTGCTTAGTTAGAGTTACAGCAAGGTATTTTATATCATTTGTGGCTATTGTAAAGGGTGATGTAACTCTGATTTCATTCTCAGCCTGTTTGTCTGTTGTTTTTAGGAAGGCTACTGATTTTTTTTAGTTGATCTTGTATCCTGCTATGTTCCTGAAGGTGTTTATAAGCTGTTTCCATTCCTTGGTTGAACCTTTGGGGTCACTCATGTAAATTATCATGTCATCTGCAAATAGGGAAAGCTTGACTTCTTTCTTTCCAATTTGTATCCCCTTAATCTCCTTATGTTGTCTTATTGCTTTGGCTAGAACTTCAAGTACTATATTGAATAAGTATGGGGAGAGGGGACAGCCCTGACTTGTTCCTGATTTTAGTGGTATTGCTTTGAGTTTCTTTCCATTTAATTTGATGTTGGCTGTTGGTTTTCTGCAAATTGCCTTTATTATGTTTAGGTATGTTCCCTGTATTCCTGATTGCTCCAAGACCTTTATCATGAAGGGGTGCTGGATTTTGTCAAATGCCTTTTCTGCATCTAGTGAGATGATCATGTGCTTTTTTTCTTTGAGTTTGCTTATATGGTATATTAAATTGATAGACTTTCATATGTTGAACCACCCTTTTATCCCTGGGATGAAGCCTACTTTATCATGGTGGATAATTTTTTTGATGTGTTCTTGGAGTCTGTTTGCCAGTATTTTATTGAGTATTTTTGCATCAATGTTCCTGAGGGAAATTGTTCTGTAGTTCTCTTTCTTTGTTGCATCTTTGTTTGGTTTAGGAATCAGGATAATTGTAGCCTCATAGAAGGAGTTTGTTAATGTTTCTTCTACTTCTATTGTGTGGAACAATTTAAAAAGTATTGTTATTAACTCTTCTTGAGGATCTGGTAGAATTCTGTGCTGAAACCATTTATTCCAGAGTTTTTTTTTTTTTTTTTTGGTTGGAAGACTTTTAATGACTGATTCTATTCCATAAGGGTTATTGGACTATTTAATTGGTTTATCTGGTCTTGATTTTACTTGGGTATGTGGTAGCTATCCAGAAAATTATCCATTTCTTTTAAATTTTCCAGTTTTGTGGAGTAGAGTTTTTTGAAGTATGACCTGATGATTCTCTGGATTTCCTCATTGTGTGTTGTTATGTCCCCCTTTTCATTTCTGATTTTGTTAATTTGGCTGCTGTCTCTCTGTCTTTTGGTTAGTTTGAATAAGGTCTTGTTGATTTTCTCAAAGAACCACCTCTTTGTTTAATAATTTTTTGTATTGTTCCCTTTGGTTGTATTTAATTGATTTCAGCTCTCAATTTGATAATTTCTTGGTGTCTATTCTGCCTGGGAGACTTTGCTTCTTCTTGTTCTAGAGCTTTCAGATATACTGTAAAGTCACTAGTGTGAGAATTCTCCAACTTCTTTATGTGGGCATTTAGTGCTCTGAATTTCCCTCTTAGCACTGCTTTCATAGTGTCCCATAAGTTTGGGTATGTGGTGTATTCATTTTCATTGATCTCTAGGAAGTCTTTAATTTCTTTCTTTATTTCTTCCTTAACCCATTGGTGATTCATTTGAGCATAATTCAGTTTCCATGAGATTCTAGGTTTTCTGTAGTTTTTCTTTTTGTTGAAATCTATCTTTAAATCATGGTGGTCTGATAGAACTCAGGAGGTTATTCCAATTGTTCTGTATCTGTTGAGATTTGCTTTCTGGCCAAGTATGTGGTAGATTTTAGACAAGGTTCCATGAGGTGCTGAGAAGAAGGTATATTCTTTTTTGTTAGGATGTAATGTTCTGTAGGTATCAATTAAGTCCCTTTGAGTCATAACCTCAGTTAAGTCCTTTATTTCTCTGTTAAGTTTTGTTTTGGGAGATCTGTCCAATGATGAAAGTGGGGTGATGAAGTCACCCACTATTAATATGTGTGGTTTTATATGTGATTTAAGCTTTAGTAATGTTTCTTTTACATATGTTTGTAGTATGAATCTTAAGTGTTCTCATTAATAAAACTGAAATCTGAGGCCAGTTATTGGGGTGAATGCTGGATGATCAGAGAAGCAGAACAAGCCATGGCTATCTCACCTTCCTAGTTCCTCAGGTGATCCTTTTTCCTCAGGCTGGAAGCTTCTGAGTCCTCCTCCACATGAATCTCAGATGAACTGTGTTGCTCCAAAGCCTGAACACTTAACCAACCAAATGTTTAACTAACTACATGCTTTTCTCACTACATGCTTTTATCCTTAGTTCCTGGTCCTCACACCTTATATACCTTTCTCTTTCTGCCCCCACTCCCTCCTTAAAGGTTGTGTTTCTGGGATTAAAGTCATGGGTCACCATGCTTAGCTGTTTCTAAAGTGGCCTTGAACTCAGATCAGATAGCTCTGCCTCCCAAGTGCTGGGATTAAAGGTGTGTACCACTACCACCCAACTTCTGTTATAGCTTACTCTTCCCATTTTCTAGCCACCATTTTTGGCTTAGTTCTAGTGGCTGTCTGTTCTCTGATCCCAGATATGTTTATTTTGGGGAACACACAATATTTCAGGGAACACAATACCCACCACATATGTTGGTGCCCTTGTGTTTGGGGCATAAGTGTTCAGAATTGAAAATCCATCTTGGTGGATCTTTCCTGTGATGAGTATGTAATGCCCTTCTTGATCTTTTTTGATAGATTTTAGTTTGAAGTCTATTTTGCAAGATATTAGGATGGCTATACCCACTTGCTTCTTAAGACCATTTGATTGCAAAATCTTTTCCCAGCCTTTTATTCTTACGTAGTGTCTATCTTTGAAGTTAAGGTATGTTTCTTGTATGCAGCAGAAGATGGGTCCTGTTTTTGTATCCATTCTGTTAGCCTGTGTCTTTTTATAGGTGAATTAAGTCCATTGATATTAAGGAATATTAAGGACCAGTGGTTGTTCATTCCTGTTTTTTTTTCTTTTTATTTTTTGGTGGTAGTGTGCATGTACTTCTCTTCTTTTGGGTTTACTGCTGTGGTATTATCTATTGCCTGTGATTTCAAGGGTGTATATGACTTCCTGAGGTTCGAATTTTCCTTTTAGTGCTTTCTGTAGGGCTGGGTTTGTGGATAAAGTATTGTTTAAAATTGGCTTTGTCTTGGAATGTCTTGTTCACTCCGTCTATGATGTTTGAAAATTTTGCTGGGTATATTAGTCTTGGCTGTCATCCATGGTCTCTTAGTGTCTACATTACATCTGTCTAGGTCCTTCTGGCTTTCAAAGTCTCTATTGAGAAATCGGGTGTTATTCTGATGGGTTTGCCTTTATAAGTCATTTGGCCTTTTTCCTTTACTCCTCTTAATATTTTTTCTTTATTCTGTATGTTTAATTGTTCAATTATTATGCGGCAAGGGGACTGTTTTGTGGTGTCTAGTCTGTTTGGTGTTCTATAGGCTTCTTGTATCTTCATAGGCATTTCCTTCTTTATGTTCAGAAAGTTTTCTTCTATGATCTTGTTGAATGTAATTTCTGTTGCTTTTAGTTGGTATTCTTCTCCTTCCTCTATCCCTCTTATTGTAGGTTTGTTCTTTTCAGGGTGTCCCAAATGTTTTGGACATTTTGGGTCATGACTTTGATGGCTTTAGTGTTTTCTTTGATGAATCTATTTTGCCTAACGTATCTTCCCTGCCAGAGATCTTCTTTTCTATCTCTTGCATTCTGTTGGTTATACTTGCATTGGAAGTTCCTGTTCGTTTACTCAGATTTTCTATTTCCAGGATTCCTTCTGCTAGTGTCTTCTTCATTTTTTCTATTTCCCTTTTCAGGTCTTGGACTGTTTCCCTCACCTGTTTCATTGCTTTTTTATGATTTTCTTTCAGGGATTTATTGTTTTCTTCTGCTTTATTTGTCCATTCCTCTAGTTTTTTATAGTGTTCTTCCCATTTTTTGTTTGTCTGTTCCTCCATTTCATTTTGATTTCTTCTTTATAAGTCTCTAGCATCTTCATGATTTTATTCATAAGGTATAAGGTTGTTTTCTTCTGCTTCTTCCATTTTGTGATGTCCAGGTCTTGCTGTTGGAGGAGGGCTAGGTCTGGTGAAGCTGTATTGCTCTTTATTTTGTTGTATGTACTTCTGCCTTGACATCTGTCCATCTCCGTATGGATTTTTTTTTGTCTTATCAACACTATTGGCCCAGACAGAACTCACAGATTCAGGAAGCTTCTCTCTGGTCCAGATGGAAGCTCTGGGCTGGATGGTAGCTGAGTGCTGGTCTCTGAGTCTCAGGTAGTGGCTGTGGTCTCAGGTGGATGGGTGTGGGGGCAGGTGGTGGAGATTGCAGTTAATGCTGGGGGATCTTGGAGAAGGGGAAACTTGGTGGGGGGTTTCTGTCTGATGGCCAAAACCTGCGGTCAATTTGGGCAGGTCTTCTCTTGGATGGCTGGTGCCCAAGGATGGAACCGAGGGGCAGGCCTCTCAAAGTATGACCCCAGGCATTCACCTCTGGTCCAGTTGGGGGTTTGAGGTTCTGATTCTCAGGAAGTGGCTCAGGTCTTGAGAGGATGGGTGTGGGGGCAGGGCATGGAGATTGGAGGATTTGTGGGGGGGTCTTGGAGAATGGGAACCTTCCAGGTTGGCATGAGGGGAGCCCTGCCATATGGCTAGAACCTGAGTCCTAGTTTGGCAGGTCTTCTGGGAATGGCTGGTGTCCATGGATGGGACCTAGGGGCAGGTCTCTCTGAGTATGACCCCAGGCACTCAGGTCTTGTCCAGATGGGTGGTCCAGGGTGGGATCACAGAAGTATTTTTAACATTTAAAATAAATAAATATATTGACAAGAAAATACCTGGTGAGACAATCTGTGCAGAGGAATCTGATTTTATAATGTATGTAGATACAACTCCTTAGACATAATGTCTACACTACTATATGGGTCCTAGGAAAAGCTAACAAGAGGACATTCTAAAGAAATGCAAACAAATAAATAGAGAAGACAAAGTAGTTGAGGTCAGCAGGTATATTTTCAAATAAATAAAAGGCACAATATTAGTCTGCTGTAGAAAACCTGCAAGGAGGTATGAAATCTGAGAAATGAATATGGGCAATCCATATAGTGAGAGTGATTGGAGAGAACTGAGAAGAAAATATGATATTAAAGAGAAGATTGCTTGTTTGGTGTTTTATATTAGTCTCATGTAGTACAAGCTGTCCTTGAAATTCCTTTGTTCCTAAGGCTGGCTTGATATCCTGATTTTTTCCAAGTTCCAAAAGTGTTGGGGTTATAGGCATTGATGATGCCTCTGTTAAAAACACTGTGATATATTCTGAATATATTGTCCTCTTTGGTGAGCTATCATCCAGAATTGAGTCATCTGTGCATGACTTCAGCAATACTTCATGCAGCACTGGACATTCCAGATAGTCTATTTTGTGTGTACTTCCACTGAAAAGTAAAAGAAATGACACTGTCCCAGAAAATAAATGTAGTTACCTTAGCAACATGAAATAAGTGACAAGATGCTGTGTTGATGAGTACCTAGAACTATCCATGACATTTCATGTGCTGGAGAAAGGACTGGGAACTCAGACAAATCCAATTTAAACCATTCTGTTTGTGATTTAGTGGCATCACTAGAATTTCACAATTTCTCTAAACATTGATTTATTCTTATAGTACTAGAAATAATGAACCCTTTAGAGCTATTAGACAAATTAACATCAGCCCCCTTACAATAATTACATAGCACATAGTCCTTAAGGAAAAGCCCACAGACTCCAAGAAACTTCAAGTCTCATACTCTACCCCAGAAATACTAAACTATGTATCCATGCACACACTTTGCTGCCATTTAGTGAGTAATTTCATTTCTCATAGGGATGATAGGATATGCTAATTGAAGGAAGAGATAGTCGCAAACCTCACTATCTCTTTTACAGAATCATCAGATGGAGCTTATTACCAAACAGTAGCATCAATGGTCAAAATTCTTTTCACTTTGGCCTCAAGAAAGGACAAGGGTTCTCACTCTATAAAGAAGCAGGAGTTGAGAGACCATGCTTAAACCTTGCAGTAAAAGGACATGAAGGGCTTGGAAAGCATTGAGCATTATGTCATTGGATATGGGCATACAAGTGTTTGGTTTAAAAATAACAGCAGCTGTCTTAGGTAGCCATATTTCATGAATTCCTCTTGCAGTTAAGTATTCTTCTTATTCATTTTTAAATTTCATACAACATATCCTGATCCTATTTTCCCCTACTCCAACTTTTCCCAGATCTTCCCTTATATTTCTACTTTCCAACCAACCATGGTCTGTCTCCCTTTTTCTCTTTTTTCTTTAGAAAAACAAGAAAAAAGAAATACAAGAAAAAAAAAAAACAAGAAACACACACACACAAGTAATCCCATAAAATAGTAGAAAAATATATAAGAAATAGCCCAATAATATAAAAATTGCCCAAAGCAATATAAGACAAAATATCTCAATGATACCATTAAGTTTGTGTTGTGTGGACCAGCTACAACTAGAGATGGGGGCTTCATTTATTATAGTTAAAATTTTAAAATTCAGAGTTGGGCTAAGTTTTTTTATTAGGGGTGAAAGCCTTAGAGAGAACAGGGAATTGGGTTAAGCCTACCTCACCAACTGTGCAGCTTTCAAAAGTGAATTACTTCCTGTCTGCCCATGTCTATATGCCTTGCTGTTCTGTCATGAGTCACTCTCTCCAAAGAGCTACAACACTTCCTCTTTCTACACAGTTCTGTCATTTTCTGTCCATCAGTATAGATCTTCAGACCTCCATGGTTAACTAGTTTTGTAATTTAAGGCATGTGCCACTACACCTGGCTCTGTTTCCAGTGTGGTCTTGAAAACACAGAGATCCTGCCTGCCAAGTGATGGGATTAAGGGCATGTGCTACTGCTGACTGACTTCATTGCTTACTTATAATGGCTGGCCTTTTTCCTCTGATCTCTAGCCAAGCTTTATTTACTAAAGTACAAATAAAATATCACCATATTTCAGCACAAATAAAACATCACCACATTTCCCCTTTTTTGTCTAATAAAAAATAAAAAAGTTATAACTAATATAAGAAAAACTATATACAATAAGTACAATAACTATATACAATATATAAGCAATAAATACTTCAGCAATGTCTAGTCCATTTGCATTTGACAAATTCAGAGAAAATATTCCATTATCTATCCTATTTTGGTTAGTACAAAATGTACATTATTCACTTTCTATCCTATCTTGTATTACCAACAGAAAACTATCTTATGATCTTTTTCAAATTTATACACTGTACACTTCTAAGTGAGTCTCTGTAATGAAATGGTTAACAAAGAAATATATAACTATCTAATCTTCAACTTTCTCAGAGACCCAAGTAGAAATAATATTACCTTGTAAACCAGAAAGTACAAATAAGCAGCTTCCAAAAACATAT
Organism: Onychomys torridus; assembly: GCF_903995425.1. Classification (NCBI taxonomy): domain Eukaryota; kingdom Metazoa; phylum Chordata; class Mammalia; order Rodentia; family Cricetidae; genus Onychomys; species Onychomys torridus. Next base: position 63,855,074 of record NC_050461.1, read on the forward strand.
GAGTTTTGACAGAAAAAACGAGCTGCCTGGACAGTCACCCAAGTTTTCTCTGCAGCATTGGGGCATAATCTTCAGCCGACAATCTTAACATATGAGACAGACTCACTTGTGAAGTAGGATGTATGAAAGACCTACAGTTCAACCCTGCATTTGGTGTGAGTATTCCATGTACCAGATAAACTTTAACTTTGCCAGTCTCCTGTCATGATTCAGGATTTTAAATTCTGGAAATAGTTTGTGTTTTTGGAATTAGGTTTCCCATTCTCTTGTGGGTGGCTTCTTCTCTTTTATTAAATGCCAGTCTACCATTGAGAGGCCAGATTCCATCAACCTAATTACTTCTCCAAAAATAACTCTTCCAGCTACTGTTCCACTGCATACCAGAAGCCATCAATGCATTGCCCATTCAGCTGCCTTCAAAGAAATGGGCACTGTATCTTTTCCAGATTGCAAAGTCACTTCAGTGATGGTATCATATTATCCTGGCCTCAGAGGAAGCCTGTTGCCAAAGCTGCAGCTACACTTGTCTTCTCAAGGATTGGTAGTCCTTTGTTTTGTGTCCTGCTTGCTAATTTTGGACAGCATACTGTCAGCACTTTCTTGCCCAGTGGTTAACTTTGCCACAATGAAAGTTAACTCCATATGCAGTTTCTTCAATGCGTATGTCCTTTCTGAAATAGATTGGCGATGCCAGGAGTAGATAAGTTTCATGAACTAAATATTTTTAAAGTGGATATTATTTTATAATAGCTCCTTGATTAGGGATGGAGCCTCTGTCAACTTCAGACTCTCAGTGTAAGGCCCCATCACAATTGAACATGTAAAAGCTATATTCCTGTGAGTTCATATTGCATAATTCCTGTTGTGTATGGAAGACCCTTTCACTGGAGTCATGCATCACCTCTTTCCCTTACAGTCTTTTTATATCTTCTTCCTTATACTTTTCTGAGCCCTGAAGGAAGGTATTTGAACTCAGCTTTTCAACATCCCAATCTTTACATATATTATGGTCTCACTGTTACTTCACATCTATTGAACAAGCCTCTTGGATGATGACTGAGTGGGCACTGGTTTATATGCATAGCAGAATATCATTAGGAGTGATTTTATTACTTGGATCCTTTAGCAGAATTATAGTAGATTTTTCTGAGGCATATGGCCTATCTAGTCTCACTTCTTTGGCTACCCTAGAAACATCATGTATTGGTTCTATTTCATAGAGACAGCTGTAAATTCAATCAGAGACTGATTAGTCACTTAACGAGCATTTGTGTCACTATTGCAACAGCACATCATTCAGGCAGGTCCCCATGGTAGATGACAGTGTTTTTAGCTGATTAATCTTTACCTCTATCCTCTGTTGCATTGCAGTGTCCCTTCTACAGAGTATCATGAACACTACTCAAATGGATTAAAGCCTTTACTTAGGCATGAGCTTAACTTATCTGTTTTTATAAGAGGTATTAATGTGTTGTCTTTAGCAACAGGGCCTTACCATCAGTTCCCGGAGAACAAGAAATAGCCTTAGCAATAGTCTATGATGTTTGAGGGTTTCCATGGGTGCTTTTGGCCACTGGATCAGCACAATGTAACCCATTCCTGAAGTTTCACTTGGACTAAGATGTCAATTTCGGGAAGAATCTCCACATTATTTGATGACTCCATTTAAATTCCTTTCGTATATGTATATTTTTCACAAGTCTTCCATACCAGCAAGATTCCATATGACTCCTCAGTTGTCTTCAGTGTTACTTGTCCCTCCCTTTATTTCCTCCTCTGTGTTAATTTCGTCCTTTCTCTTCTCCTTTTAATCTCCCCAATCCAGGTTCCTCTTGTTCCTTTATAACAGCATTTTCTATTTCTCCTTCTTGGGAGAGCCTACCTACACTCTGTGGTAATGTGGATTGTAGCATTCTTATCAAAATATTTAAAGGTAACACCCACATATAAGTGAATACATACAGTATTTTCACCTTTTGTGGTATGGGTTACTTCCATGAGGAGGATTTCTAGTCGCTCTATTTATTGGTTGTCAAATTTTATGTTTAAAATATCTGAATATTATTACATTGTATAATTGTACCTCATTTTCATTATTCATCCATCAGTTTCTAGAAATCTAGTCTGTTTACAATCTCTGACTATTGTGAATAGAGGAGGTACAATGCACAGATGATTAAATATCTATCATAGTTTATAAAGTCCTTTAGCACATGCTCAAGAATGCTGTGTCTGTATATGAATGTGGATATATTCCCACTCTTTTTAGGAACTGCTGCAATGCTCTTAATAATGGCTGTACAAGCTTACCCTTCCACCAGGTATGAATGTGTTCCTTTTTTCCATGACTTTGCTTGTCATACATTTTCATGTTTAAAACCATTCTTACTGGGGATAGATGAAACGGCAATTTTGTTTTTATATATATATATTTCCCTATGTACTAATGATGTTAAACATTTTAAGTGTTTCTCTGATATTTGTGTTTTATTTATATTTTAAATTTGTATGGTAAAATTTATCCCAAGGTATTTTTTTTTAATCTACTTTGAAAGTACAGGTTCCTTGATTTCTTTCTCCGGCTTTTTTTTCATTTGTGTATAGGAAGCTCCTTATTTTTACACATAATTTTGTATCCTGCTATGTTTCTGAAAGTGTTTATCAATTGTAGAAGTTGTCTGATTTAGATTTTAGAACTTTATGTATAAAATCATATCATTTGCAAATAAAAATATTTTAGCTCCTTCCTTTGCTCTTTTTTATTACTAAATTTTATTCATTTTAACATAGCAACCACAGATTCTCCTCTCTTCCCTCCCTCACCCCCCAGTCTCTCCCCGTACCCACCTCTCTTCCCTTCTTCCAACAAGGAAAGGCACTCATGGGGAGTCAGCAAAGCCTGATACACTCTGTTTAGGAAGGCCCAAGCTCCTACCCCTGCATCAATGCTGTGCAAGTAGTCCCACCATAGATAGTGGTCTCCAAAAATCCAGCTCATGTACCAGGAATGGATCCTAATCCTACTACCAGGGGCCCCTTAAGCAGATCAAGCTACACAATGGTTTCATTTATGCAGAGATAGAAACATTATTCAGAACAGATTGGCTATGCTCTTGTAAAAAGCTTGTGCTAGACATGGAATTCTGGAAAAGTAGAGGATTCTACTGTAGTGGATAGCCAGCCCAGCATTGGCCTGTAAGTTCCAACCCCCATTGAGGCTTCAGTAATGATCACGCCCACAAGGCGGGGCAGAGGAGGTAGCCTAAGACCGAGGATCAGGAGGAGGTCACTCTCTTGGTTCGGGGACGCTGGACGCTTGAGGTAGACTGAGCAGAGTTCTCCAGAGAACACCGCCGGACTGTGCTATACCTTTGCCAGACCCTGCAACCTACCCCTTCCTTTGTAAGTTACCCCACAAAATAAACCTCCCTTTTAACTATGTGGAGTGGCCTAAATAATTTCACCAATATTCTACTTTTGGGGGGTGGTAGTTTTGAGAAAGGGTTTCTTTGTGTAGCTTTGGTGCCTGTCCTGGAACTCACACTGTAGCCCAGGCTGGCTGTGAACTCACAGAGATCCACCTGCTTCTCCCTCCTGAGTGCTGGGATTAAATATGTGTGCCACCACTGCCTAGCAAAGTTTTTTTCAGTAAGAAATTTGCTGTTCATTTTACACACTAACCACAGATGTCCCTCTCCTCCCTCCTTCTTCCTCCCTCAGTCTTCCTCACAATCCACCCCTCATTCCCACCTCCTCCAAGGCAAGGACTCCCATGGGAATTCAGCACATTCTGGTACATTCAGTTGAGGGAGTTCCAAGCCCCTCCCCCTGAACCAAGGGTGTGCAATGTGTCCCACCATAGGTAAAGGGCTCCAAAAGGCTCGCTCATGTACCAAGGATGAATCCTGAGTCCACAGCCAGGGGCCCCTTAAACAGGACATGCCAAACAACTGCCTTACCTATGCAGAGGGCCTAGTCCCATCCCATGGAGGCCCCACAGCTATTGGTCCACAGTTCATGGGTGCCCACTAGTTTTGTTTGGTTGTTTCTGTAGGTTTCCCCATCATCATCTTGATGCCCCTTGCTCTTAGAATCCCTCTTCTCTCTCTTTATCTAGACTCCCAGAGCTTAACCTGGCACTTGGCTGTGGACCTCTGCCTCTGTTTCCATCAGTTACTGGATGGAGGCTCTACAATGACAGTTAAGTTATTCACCAATCTGACCACTGGTGTAGGTCAGCTCAAATACCCTCTCTACCATTGCTAGCAGTGTAAGGTGGAGTCATCCTTGTGGATTCCTGGGAACTTCCCCAGCACCCCATTTCTCCCTGTTCTGTTGATATCTGCCTCTATCATGGCATCTCTTTCTTTGCTCTCCAATTCTGTCCCTGTTCCAGTGTTTCCATAAGACCTCTATCTTGTTCAGTATTCATTCTTACAGATAGATTTTCTCTAATTAAACCTCTTCACATGCTGTATCCTCTTGGGTCATCTGAGTTTGCCATATACTGTCTGAAAGATGACATTCTAAATTTCAGTTCAAGCTTCCATGGGCAGCTAACTATGGTTTCTTTTATGTCTGCTGACTATTATCATGAGGGAAACATTGCTGCATTTTACTTCTGCTCCAGCTATAGCCTGGCATTATGTATTGTATTTTCAGTGGCTTCTCTGTCTTCACCAATAGAAATATTTCCTTAGTTGTCCCCTTGCATGTAATCATTTGATTATCATTAAGGTTTGGCTCTCCCAGGAAGTTTAATTTTCATGTCCTTGAGCATTCTTTCTTTGGTATCCTGCTATCAAGGTATCTTTGCACTTGGTTATATGCAGAACCTGAATTTTCTTTTCTTTTTCCCTTTTTCTTCTTTTTATAAGGAAGGATGTGTTTAGTTCAGCTCAAGATTTAGTGGGTGCAGTCCACCTGTTAGCTAGAGTCATTAGGTCTCTGTTAGAGAGCAAACAGAGAGGGAACCAGGATGTAATCTTCAAGGCCCACTAATACTATATATCCAGTGGCTTGCCTGTACAAGATAGGCCCTGTGTCTCAAAGGTTTCACAATCTGCCAAGTGTTGTCAGCAGACTTTGTAATGTTCAAACACAGAAACCAGTGATGAATATTTCTGTCTCAAACCATTACAGCCATTGAGCAAAAGTCCTTATGTCTCTTTGCAAATGGCACTGGAAAAGCACTTTCCAAGTACTTCCGTCTGGTCATGTTTAAAGTAGAGTTGGGGCAGCTTTCTTGTTCAGGTTGTTGCCTATTCCTAAATTTTCTCTTTCAACTCCATCATAATGGCTGGGATCCAGGATAGGGACATCTGGGTTTGTAGATTCTCTGGTGAAGAGGTTATAGCATAGTGACTTCAGGGGCCTTGAAAGTGGCCTCAAGACTACTGCAGGTTGAGTGAGGCCTGTGCTGAGTTGCAAATCTTTGGCTATACTGGCTACAAGGTGTGTGTGTGTGTGTGTGTGTGTGTGTGTGTGTGTGTGTGTGCACTTTGTACCATAAGCACATCAATGCAGTGTGACCATGTGAGCCCAGTGTTGCTGAACCTTCCTTATTTTTTCAGAGGCTGTCAGAAATCTCCATTTTCATGTAAAATCTCCCAATTGTACATGTTGGTAGTCAATTTGAATTTATTTTTGAAAATAAAATCAGCCGAGGGATTCAATCAGTCCTGTGGTTACAAGTCAGTGACAGTGGAAAATAGACAATTTTTGTTAATGACAGGTGGAAGTCATCCTAGCACCTACAGAGCAAAGGACAGTGTCCCAGACAGGAGGTAAGACACAGAGAGCCGTTTCCTTCTGTGTGTACGCACATCCTTAGAACTTGAATTTCCTATTTGATGGTGCTCATTTCTGTCACATTTACAAATGGCAGAAACTTTGTCTGCAACTTTGAAATTCCTCTTTCTTTTACTACTAATTTTCTGCTTTCATGATATTTATTTTAACTTTTATTTTCCCTGTCATCTTGAATCAAGGTATTGAGATGCTAACATTTCCTGTCTATTGTGGTCCTCTTTTACACTTTCCCTTTCCAAATTTTTTGAAGTCAGTGTCTCTAAATCTATAGACAAGTGCAGAGTAATAATAGAACATGATGGTCATGGAGACATCCTACCAGTTGAGATCTTGGCTGTGAAAGTCTGGAACTCCATATTTCATCCACGGATCCTGCATAAGGGTGTAAGAAGAAACCAATCTCAATATAGATATCCTTGAAACTCTTCATGTCCCCTGTGACTTTCACACATCCACATAAACTTATTATTGACACACAAATTAAATGTGACTCAAATGTGAATTTGTGCCTCCTTTTAGAAAATGTAAAACCAGAAATACCATAAACCCTGATTACCAACTCTCAGGCAATATGTACCATTTTTCTAGCCTCTCCCTCTTTGAATACAGAGATCAGAACTTTCCCTAAAGTTCTATGTACTTTGTACTCTAGAGACTCTATGTAGTGCACAATACATTCCAAAGAGCATGGGTAAAACACTGTACCTTTTTGCCATATCTTTTCAACCCACTATGTTGAACTTGGCCCTTTCTGCACAGTTTGGATATATTTCATTTTTATGAAAATATGGCTGACATCTGGTCATTAATTAAGCATTTCTTTATATCCTGTTTAGGATTCTATAAAGCCACATCTTCTTCCTTGAAGAGACATTTTAGATTTCCTCTATGGCCTAGAATTCGAATATCTCCTCCTCTTTTTCTTACCAAGGCCCTCAGGACTGCCAAAGGGAAAAAAAAAAACCCAACAAACAAAAACAGAAACCAAATCAAACAAACAACAGACAAAATAACAAATACCTACTCACTTATGCCCCCCTTTGGCACCTTCTTTCAGCTCACTATTCTCGATTCTTCTTTAACACAGGACACTGTATGTCTAGACACCTGCTTCCCTTTTCTCAACACTATATATTTCACACTCATCAAAGTCCCACACATGATATCCATCTGGGTATGTCCACCTGTTGGCCTAAGGTTTGCTAAGATAAGGAGTCTCAAAAATAATGTGAACAGGTATGGAGCCCAAATATTTGACAAAAGTATCAAGAATATGCCCTGGAGTAAAGACTCTGTTAAATAAGCTTTGTTAAGAAAACTTCAGGTCACATAAGGAATGAAATTAAATCAGTTATGTCATACTGTACAGAAACCAATTCAAAGTGGAATGGAGGTATTCACTCAAATCCTGAAACACTGAAACTTCCAAAAAATTAAGAGTACATATGAAATTACAGATAAATGAGGGACTCTCTGAAAAGGCTTTCAATACCATGGGAAATCTCTTCAAGAATGAAGAAATTAGTGTACATGAAACTTGTGAATGTACCCAGACTCAGATAGACAGAATCTTCATATTATACAAGAGATATCTTGTATAACAATGTTAATTTTTAATGTTTATGAGTAAAGGTATGTGAAAGTGGGGACAGACTATGAAACTCCTCCAGCAGGAAACCACAAGAGGGGACAGAGAGGTGTTGTGAAAAGGAGGGAGAGTGAAAGAATAGTTTCAACATGGCATTAAAAGAGAACAGGTTATCACATATGGGAGGGCAATTGGAAGAGAGGGGGATTTGGATAAAAGGTTTCCAGAGAGATAACATTGCCATGGGATGTTCTGTATGTTAAATGTGTTGTTCTGATTGGTTAATAAGTAAACCACTGATTGGCCAGTAGCCAGGCAGGAAGTATAGGCAGGAAAGGAGAGAAGAGAATGCTTGGAATTTGAAGGCTTAGGCAGACAGCTGCTGTCAGCTGCTGCCATGAAAAGTAAAATGCATGGTACTGGTAAGCCACAAAGCACAACATCTTATAGATTAATAGAAATGGGTTAATTTAATATATAAGAACAGTTAGCAAGAAGCCTGCCATGGCCACAGAGTTTATAAGCAATGTAAGTCTTTGTGTGTTTACTTGGTTGGGTCTAAGTGGCTCTGAGACTGGTGGGTGAGAGAGATTTGTCCTGACTGTAGTCCATGCAGGAAAACTCTAGCTACATAACATAGTGAATTTTGTTTGAAAATTACCATAATGACTTTTGTCAGGGGAGCAGATAGGATAACTACAGTTCTTCATACCTATGGACCCTTCATTTCCACAGAGCCTATCCCATTCCAAACAATCAGCTACCAGTACTCAGAAACTCATTTTACACAGAACCCACAATGGCTACATCAGATCCCTGAAGAATTTCCTAACAGGCAACACACACTTTTCCATGAACCAGAGAGGGCAAACAAACCAAGGCACATCTCCTAGAATCATACACAGACTTCCCTATCCCAAGTGTCTACACTATAGCATAAAAACACATTCAATAAGAGTAAAGGAAATATCTCCTTACTGGAGCCCAGCAATCCTTCAAGAGAAGGCTGAAATAGCTTAGACATGAGAGAAAGCCCTTAAAATAATCCTTTTAAGTATGATAGAGGGCCTTATACAGGAGCTTAAAGTAATCTAGAAAAAACAAACTGTTGGCAGAAGTTTCTGTCCTGCCAGCAACTCCCAAATACCCTGTAGCCACTTCCCAAGTAATTGACTCACAGGCTTAATATTACCTATAAATGCTCAGCCAGTAACTCAGGCTTACAACTACCTAGCTCTTACACTTAAATTAACTCATAATTTGTATCTATGTTTAGCCATATGGCTTAGTACCATTTTCTCATTACAACATTCTCATTTTGCTTCCTCTATGTCTGGTGGGTGACCCTGCTACCCTCTCCTTCCCAGCATTTTAGTTTCTCTTTCCAACTTAACATCCTGCCCATCTACTGGCCTGTCACCTTTTTATTAACCAATGAAAGTAATACATAATTATAATGTAGAAAAGAATTATTCCACAGTATAAACAGCAGAAGGAAATAAATAAAATATTTCATACCTGAAAGTGAGAATAAACTCAATGAAAAAATCCAAACTGAGGAAATTCTGGAAATCAAAGTTTAGGAACTCAACAAGGAACTTTGGGTACAAATCTTGCCCACAGAACATTCTAGATGGAGGACCTCATATACTCTATTGAAACATGGTGGAAGAAGTGAATGCCTTGGTCAATCAGAATGGGAAATGTAAACATCTCTTGACACAAATAATTCAGAACACCTGTGGTACAATGAAAACTCCAAATCTAAGTATTAATAGGACTAGAGGAATGGGGAGAAGCCCAGAGTAAAGGTACAGAAAATATTCTCCATGAAACCACACAATAAAATTTCCCTATCCCCCAAAAGGAGATGGCTGTTAAGATACAAGAAGCATTTCATAGCAATAAAAGACTGGACTAGGAAAGAAGTCATCTCTGCACATAATAATCAAAGTATTAAACTTACAAAACAAAGAAAAAATTAAAAGCTGCATGGTAAAAAAAAGAAAAGACCAGGTAATATATAAATCCAGACTTCATAGAACAGCTCCTGATTTCTCAACTGAGAGTCTAAAAGCCAGAAGTTTCCATAAAGATGTGCTTCATAGGCTAAGAGAACACAGATATGAGGACAGACTATTATACCTAGCAAAACTTTCGATCACTATAGATGAAGAAAATAGGTCATTCATGATGAAACCAAATTTAATCAATATCAACAAATCCATGCCTACAGAAGACACTGAAAGGCAAGCTCTAACCTACCTGGGATAACTACTTTCCCCAAAACACAGAGAGTAAATTATCTTGGACCAGTAAATCAAAAGATGGGAATTATATACATACACACAGAGAGAGAGAAAAAAAAGAAAAAAAAAAAACTACCACCAAAACTAAAGACAATAACAACAAAATAATAATAATAAATAAATATTGCTCACTGATATCTCTCAACATCAATGGTCTCAATTCACCAATCAAAATAGAAGATTAGCAAAATGAGTATGAAAACAAGACCTTGCTGTGGATATCATTCTGTATAAATAAAACGCTGATTGGCCAGTAGCCAGGCAGGAAGTATAGGCAGGATAAGCAGAGAAGAGAATTCTGGGAACAGGAAGGCTGAGGCAGAGAGATGCTGCCATCCACCACATGAGAGCAGGATGTAAAGGACTGGTAAGCACCCAGACATGTAGCAAGGTATTGATTAATAAATATGGGTTAATTTAAGATAGAAGAACTAGGTAACAAGTAGCTGCCCATGGCCATACAGTTGGTAAGCAATTTATAAATCTCTTTGTCTTTACTTGTTTGGGTCTGAGTGGCTGTGGGACTGGCAGGCGAGAGAGATTTGTCCTGACTGTGGGCCAGGCAGGACCAGGAAAACTCTAGCTACAAATGGAGGCCAACATGTTGGCAAGACTTCCCACCTAAAATCTGAGAAAGAAGATTCTAAAACAAAGCAAAACATGACTTCCTAGTTGTCTCTCTCAAGTTAGTGGCAGCCTGCGGGTTCTAGCTACTATGGCAGGTTCCTGGTGTCAACCTTTGACCAGCAGTATGGTGGGAATGAGCTGTCCACAAGGGGCACATTATTCTGCTGTGTGGTGGATTTTAACTTTACCAGTATAAAAAAAGAGGTCTCTGGGCTATAGGCTGCTTTGATAAAAGCATAGACTCACTATTTCTAAGAGTTGATGGTTCCCAGAGCTGGTGGTAAATGTACCACCACCATGTTGGGAAGCTGATGTGGGCGGAGCCAACAGCCACAGTGCCCTTTCAGTCTTAGAATGCTGCAGTTTAAAACAATAGGTTCCCAATAAGGCAGATTCAGTTTACAATGGAATAGCTTACAATGTGTGTAAAATATACATAGGCTTGAAAGAGACAAAAGAGGTGATATATATATATATATATATATATATATATATATATATATATATATAACTATATATATATATAGTTATATATATAGTTATATATAGTTATATATAGTTATATATAGTTATATATAGTTATATATATATAGTTATATATATATAGTTATATAAAGAAATACATAGTTTTAAAAAATGAAGTCTTTAAAGAAACAGTAAAATTAATATAAAAAGTAAGCTACATAATGATGGAATCTGGATTATGTTGTCTTTGATATTCTTAAATGCAGAAAGACATTTGAATGTAAAAGCTGTTGAGTTAAGCCAATATGTATATTTAAAGGTACCTTGACTTCAAAATTTGGATCTTAGGATATGTTGCTTTGGAAAGGAGGATCTGCTTCTGTTTCCACAGAAATCCAGAGGCTATGGATTTGTTCCAGATCAAGCTACATCAGGTTTGACAAGCCAAGACCCCCTGAAAGGTCTCCAATGACACCATGTCCCAGATGATCCAACATCCAGAATGGTTTCAAGGCAACTGGCTCAGAAAGTACACCCTCACGGACTCCTCTATAATCCTGAGAATTTTTTTATGTCCTCTTAAGATACAGCACCCCTTCCAGCAGGAAATAGTAAGAGAAGCTACGTTTAAATTCCCAAAAATACCAAGTGCTGTGGGATGTTCTGTATGTTAAATGTGTTGCTCTGATAGGTTAATAAATAAAATACTAGTTGGCCAGTAGATAGGCAGGAAGTATAGGTGGGACAAGAAGAGAATAATTCTGGGAAGTGGAAGGCTGAGTCAGAGAGATGCTGCCAGCCACCATGAGGAGAAGCATGATGTAAGATACCAGTAAGCCACAAGCCACTTGGCAAGGTATACATTAATAGAAATGGGTTAATTTAAGATATAAGAACAGATAGCAAGAAGCTTGTCATGGCCATACAGCTTATAAATAATATAAGTCTCTCTGTGTGTACTTGGTTGGGTCTGAGTGGCTGTGGGACTGGCAGGTGAGAGAGATTTGTCTTGACCCTGGGCCAGGCAGGAAAACTCTAGCTACAACCAAGCTGGCTTTGGAGATGGAATTGGAATTCCTTCTCTAAACCCAAGCATATCCTAAAATAAAAGTTTAAGAGATTCTTGTGTCCCATATCAGAAGAGCTTTCTGGTGTGGGACAGAGAAAAACCAATATACTTTTTGTAAAACAGGTTGATTATAAGTGAAATCTCTTTCTAAAGGAAAAAAAGGGGATATGATATAGATATGATAGGATGAAAGGGTAGATTATCGAACCTAGTTTTAAAGAGCAAGTTGTTAAAAAATGTTTTACATTGCTATGGATTTTATTTTATTGATATAAACTTAAAGTTAATTTTGTTATACTGTATGTGTATTTTTACTCTTGTTTAAGGTATTATGTTTATCTGCCTTTGATTCTCAAAAAACATAAGCTGATAAATTTTAGTCAAAGTAAGCCTTCATGTGATTTTGAACATTAAATATAAATTTCAAAATTTTTAAAACAAGCATCATAGTGTAACATTTTAGAATTTTTTTCAAGAAAATGTTTTAACTTTTAGTATTTATTGATATCCATCCATTCATATATCTGTAGTAAAAATATCAAAATGAAAAATTTCAAGGGTTGTTTTATTATTAATAGGATACATCAATTTTATCAAGCTTTGATGAAAGGTAAATATTAAGGTAAATAAAACCTAAGTGAGAAGGAAGGTAGAAGATTTTAAAGCTGGAGTATATTTTTATGTGGTCTATACTGTATCTAAACAATACATTTAGAAAATATGTTCTATAAGACAAATCTGATAATCTTTCATAATAAAAATATATTTTTCCTACCATGTATTTGGTTTTGAATTAAAACATAATCCTGCAATTACAGCTGTGGATCCTCAAAATATGATAATTACATAATAATGTATTTATAAATGTTAAAATTGAGGAAACACAATTGAGGAGAGAGAGAATACAATACCATTTTGTAAACATACGTGTATGTCCATGTCGACTGTCCATAGAGCTTCTCCACTCTCTCTGTTCCTTTAGACTCAAACTACAAGATCTTTCCTACAGCTGGAACACATGAACCACAGCCTTCCCTCACCCTTGCCCATGCCTCTATGGATTCCACTATCATTACCCCCTCACCTCCTTCCCCCACATCATAGGTGTTTCTAAGCCCTCAATTCATGTAGAACAACCTGCCCAACTGCTGGCTGTGCCTTTCAGAGGACAAGGTAAATTGCCTGTGGGAATTTTCTCTTTCTCTGTTTTCCCAGATTGGTTTCTTCCTTTCCACCCTGCAGCCTCTCTTTCCTACTATCCATGCCTGCTGTGAATCTCAAAGTCCAATCCCACTCTGACTATGCAATCTTATCCTCCAATATCAAGAAGTACTCACAACAAACTCAGAGGCAAGCAGGCAAGTAAAATAGACATCACACACTCAACATTGAAGAAACAGCAACCAGTAGAGAAAACACCAACTCAAATAAGAAAAACACAGAAATCAGCACCTGTAACCATAATCACACCAACAACAGACAAATGGACATCAGCTTAATAACACAATAAATAACAGGGAAGTATTATGTTTCACCAGAACCAAGTTATGATGTTACAGCAGGCTTTAAATATTTCAACATAGTTGAAGTACAGGAAAAACACCTTAAAACCAAATATGTGAAGATTATAGGTATCTTTACAGAGGAAATGAGTAAATCACATTAAATTATCCAGGAAAACACAAACAAATAATTGGAGTAATCCACACATACATTAAAGAAAGCCGAGCAAAAACAAACAGCTGAAGGAAACAAATAACATTGCTCAATACCTGACAATGGAAATGGAAACAATAAAGAAAACCCATTGAAAGACTGTTGCATATGAAAAATTTTGGAAAGAAAAAGGAAATACAAAGACATGCTTCACCAACAGAATATAAGAGTTAAAAGAGAGAACTTTAGACAGTGAAGATACAAAAGAAGAAATAGAAAAATGAGTCAAAGAAAAATGTTACATTTAAAAAAGGTTCCTGATACAAATCATCCAGGAAATATGGGACACTATAAAAAGACTAAACCTAAGTAATGTAAGAACAGGGGAAGAAGGATAATCCCAGTTGAAAGGCAGATCAAATATATTGAACAAAATTTTAGATGAAAATTTTACTAACCTAAGGAAGGAGAAGCCTACAAAGGTAAGGAAGCTTAGAGAACACCAATTAGATTGAATCAGAAAAGAAAGTCTCTTTGTGACATAATGATCAAAATACTAACCATAAAGAACAAAAAGGAATATTAAAGTTTTTAAGGGAAAACAATGAAGGATCACAAGAGACAAATATTAGAATTTCTGCTTTTTTCTTATAAAAATAAAAAATAATAAAAATATTTATAATTAATATGAGAAAAACTATATACAATAAGTACAATAACTATATACAATATATAAAAGACATAAATACCTCAACAATATCTAGTCCATTTGCATTTGACAAACTCAGAGAAAAAATACATTATCTATCCTATTTTGGTAAGTCCAAAATGTACCTGAATCACTTTCTATCCTAACTTATATTACCAACAGAGAACTATCTTATAATGTCTTTGAAATTTATGCACTTTAGACCTCTTTAGTGAGTTTCTTTTCTGAAATTCTTAACAAGGAAAACTATAACTATCTAATCTTTCACTGTAACTATAACTATAACTCTCTAATCTTCAACATGTTCAGAACCCCAACATGGAAATAATATTACCTAGTAAAACAGGAAGTGCAAGCAAGCAGCTTCCAAAAAAATGTTAGTTGACAGAAACAGCCAGGTGCCTTGACGGTCACCCTAGGTTTCTCCTCAATGTTGGGGCATCATCTTAAGCCTATAGGCTTAGAGTATCTGACAGACTCATTTATGAAGGAGGATGTACACAAGGCTTATATAGTTCCACCTCACATTAGGAGTAAATAGTCCATGTACCAGATAAGCCTGAATTCCACCAGTGTCCTGCCAAGATTCAGCATTTTAAATTCTGGAAACTGCTGATATTCATGGAATTCAGCTATCCATTCTTCTCAGCTTTTGGGTGGCTTCATCTCTTTTATTAAATGGCAGTCTACCATTGAGAGGTTAGACTCTGTCAGCCTAATTACTCTTTCAGCTACTGTTCCACTGCACACCAGAAGCCATCAGCTGTTCATCTGCTTTTGAAGAAAGGGGCACTGTACCTTTTCTGGATTGCAAAGGCCACTTCAGTGAGGGTGTCATATTGTCCCAGCTTCAGAGGATGCCTGTTGCTAAAGCCACAACCACACTTGTCATGACAAGGATTGGTAGTCCTTTGTTTTGTGTCCTCTCTGTCCATTTTGTCCTGTTTGTCAGCAGTCAATGTGAGGGCAATTTGTTGCCCAGTGGTGAACTTTTGACATAAAGAAACTTAACTCAATGTGCAGTTTCTTCAATGCCCATATCTTCTCTGAAGTAGATTGGTGCTGCCAGGAGCCGACATGCCTCATAGTCATAAAACAAAACAAAACAAAAAAACCCTCTAAGTCACTAAAACATTTTAAATGCCATATTCTGTAGATCTCTGAAAGATTTGAAGATGACCTGTCTATATAAAATATATCTCTGCTTAGCCCTGGAGACATACCTAATATGACTATAAATTAGATTATAATGTCTAACTACTAACTTTGATTTCTTTATATCCTAGTAGTTGGTAATAACAACATTCAAGGATTAGTTAATTGCATTACATTGTTAAATGAACTGTATAAGTACAGTATCCTAACAAGATTAGGAAAAAATACATACAGCATTTTCTAACAATATCAATCTGAATATACATAATTTGTATACAATATATAAAAATTCAATCCAATGTAAAGTATTTAAAACTAGTAATTTTCTTTTAAAAGCAGATTCAATAATCTACCTTTTTATCTATATCATTTCTTTATCTTTCTTTTCAGAGTAAATTCAATAATCTACCTTCTTTGCTATCAACTCTATATATCTTTTTTTCCAAACAAGAACATTAAATCTAATTTCCTTTGTTTAGCACTCTTCCTAACCATTAACAATAACAACTTGTAACCAACCGTCCTAAACAATGAAAATTATCCCAAACCCAAGACCATCGAAAGACCAAACACCACCCACCCTACCTCACCTCTTTGGGAATGTGGGCATCATGTTCTTAAAATTGCTTCATGCTGGTTGTGGGCAAAGGCATTTTTAGGGGATTCTGGAAAGAAAAATTTTAGTTAATTGTCAAGTTCTAGGGAAGGTAGCTGTATCATTTGTTGTACAGTCTCTTCATGATGCCAAAGTTCAGGGCTTATCTCAAGTCCTGGTTCAAGTAGTCTGTGAAACTGGATCATCTCAGCTAGCCATCTCAAAATTGTTCTGAGCAGTGTGTAGTCCAAAGCTGATCTGTTCCTGGGACAAGCCTCAGCAGTTTTGGGGGCATTGAATTAAGGTTTGGTTATCATGTAAACATTGTCTTTGTATTTCAGTGTATTGGCCTTCTCAAAGAATCTGATCCTGGGAAATTTCCACACCTCTAGTTCTACATTGATTTTCTATTGTCTTAGCCTCTTCTCTATACCAAGCATGCCATTGCAATTGTTCTCCGGGTTCCAGGATAGCTATCATTAATTTTTTCTAGTCCTGAAGAATAATCCTATTACAAGTTGACCACTAGTTTAACATTTGCTTAACAAATGGAGAATGCATGCCATAGGTTAATATAGTTTCCTTAAATTTTCTCAAATCTAACATTTCACATTGAGTCCAATTAGTTTGTACATCCTCTTGAGCAGGTAGTGCCTGTATGGCTACTGGATAAATTAAGTTTGATTTCTTGAAAACAGGCTGTCACTCTGTGACCTTATAATTTAATCCTGAAATAATTTCACATTTAAATTCTTCTGTATAGGTCTGAATTTATCTATAATTCATTTTAAATAGGTTTTTCTAAAGATTTTAGTTTGGAATTTTAATTGACCAACCTATAAAATACTAAAATAAGGATAATTAAACAAATAATATGCATAATTGATGTTAAATTTATCTCATCAACATTAATTATCCTCTCATTTTATTGTTCCATTTTCAGACAGCCTAATGTGTTATCAAACAAAGACTAATTCCTTTCATTGTAAAGATATTTCCCATTTTTTAATGTGGGAATTTTTTTTCTCTTTTAACTAGTTTCTCCCTTTAAGATCTCTGATATCTTAATTGACTTACCAAGTCTGCACAGAAAATTAGTTGGAGGGAATTTCAAAGTGGTTACCTAGCATGGTTGCAGTGCAAGATTGGAATCCAGAGAGAGAAAGACAGAGAGGGAGGGAGAGAGAATAAAAAAGTGCCTACTGCCTACCGGGAGTAGAAAAAAAAAGATAAAAGTTAAAGTCCAGTCAGTCACATGTTCTGGCCTGAGTTGTTTCTGGCTGAGCCAGGGGTGTGTAAACCCATAAGCAGTCTAGCCACTAGTAGCTCCAGCCCTTTTAAACTCTGGACATGTGAGTTGGAGATTTGGCCCCAAGTAGCTCCAGCTGCATGTTGCCAGTCTGCTTGTAGCTCCATTCAGGCCGGGGGTCCTGTAAACTACATCTCAGGTAACACCTGGCCTATAAGGCCACTAATGGTTTCTTAAAGAATTCTTGTCATGCGGATGCCAATTGTAGATGAAGTTCTTAACAGTCTTATTAAATAAGAAACACAGAGCCAAATATAGAGTTATAAGCCGTAGAGATTGAAGTAATAGCCGCCAACTAACCTTAGCTTACCACCTGGCCATAGCTTCCCAAGAGAGAGCTTCTTCCTGTCTAACCTGCATCTTTATTGCATTCCTGTTCTGCTTTCTAATTGGCTCCAAGCCCAGCCACATCACTTCCTCATCACTACCTGTCTATACAAACCTCTAGGTCTCTATGGTTGGTACTGGGAATGAAGACATGTGTCACCATGATTGGCTGTTTCCAGGACCACATAGAGATTCTGCCTGCTATGTGATCAGAATAAGAGTGTGTGCTACCATTGCCTGAATTCTTCTTTTTTTAATTCTATAATTTAATTTAATTTTACATATCAGCCACAGAATTCCCTGTCTTCCCACCTCCCATCCCTTTCCCTCCAATCCATCCCACATTCCCATCTCCTCCAGGGCAAGGACTCCCATTGGGATTCAGCCCAGCCTGATAGATTCAGTCAAGGCAGGTCCAGCCACCTTCTCCCTTCACCCACGCTGAGCAAAGTGTACCAACATAGGCCCCAGGCTACAAAAAGCCAGCTCATACACTAATGACAGGTCCTGGTCCCACTGACTGAGGGCCTCCCAAAGAGTTCAAGATAATCAACTGTCTCACTTATCTAGAGGGCCTGATCCAATTGTGGCTCTAAAGCTATTGGGTATAGTTTATGTGTTTCCAATAGTTTGGCTATTAGTCCCTGTAGTTTTTCCAATCATGGTCTCAATATCTCTTGCTCAAACAATTCCTCCTCTCTCTCACTGAGTGAAGTCCCAGAGCTCCAGCTGGAGCCTGGCTATGGATCTCTGCATGTGCTTCTATCAGTCATTGGATGAGAGTTTTAGGATGCGAGTTAGGGTGTTTGGCCATGCAATCAACAGAGTAGGTCATTTCGGGCTTTCTCTTGACCATTGCCAGTAGTCTATTGTGGAGGTATCTTTGTGCATGTCTGGGGACCTGTCTATTACTTTGCTTCTTCCTATTCTCATGTGGTCTTCATTTTTCATGGTCACTCTTTTCTTGTTCTCCCTCTCTGTTCTTGATCCAGATGGGATCTCCAGCTCCCATAAGCCCTCTTTCCCCTGACACTTGCCCTTCCTTACCCCCCCCTCCATGTCCAGGTTGTTCATGTAGATCTCATCCATTTCTCTGTCATTGGGCAATCCATGTGTCTTTCTTAGGGTCTGTTTTCTAGGTAGCCTCCGTGGAGTTGTGAGTAGCTGTCTAGTCATCTTTGTTTTACATCTAGTATCTTCCAGTGAGTGAGTACAAACCATGTTTGTCTTTCTGAGTCTGGGTTACCTCACTCAGGATGATTTTTTTCTAGATCCATCCATTTGCCTGGAAACCTCATGATGTCATTATTTTTCTCTACAGAGTAGTACTCCATTGTGTATATGTACCACATTTTCTTTATCCATTCTTCAGTTGAAGGGCATCTAGGTTGTTTCCAGGTTCTGGCTATTACAAACAATGCTGATATGAGCATAGATGAGCATGTGCCCTTGTGTTATGAATGAATATGCCCAAGAGTGCTATAGCTGGGTCTTGAAGGAGATTGATTGCCAAATTTCTAAGAAAGCACTATATTGATTTTCAAAGTGGCTGTACAAGTTTGCATTCCAACCAACAGTGGAGGAGAGTTTCCCTCGCTCTACATCCTTTCCAGCATAAGCTTTCTTCAGTGTTTTTGATGTTAGGTATTCTAACAGGTGTAAGGTGGTATCTCAGGGTTGTTTTGATTTGTATTTGCCTGATGATTAGGGATGTTGAGCAATTCCTTAAATGTCTTTCAGCCATTTGAGGTTCCTCTGTTGAGAATTCTCTGTGGAGCTCTACAGCCCATTTCTTAAAGGATTGTTGGGCATTTTGATTTCTACTTCCTTGAGTTTTGTTATTACACATTCTGGATATCAGGCCTCTGTCAGATGTGGGGTTGGTGAAGATCTTTACCCATTCTATATGCTGTTTCTTTGTCTTGTTGACCATGTCCTTTGCTTTACAAAAGCTTATCACTTTCAAGAGGTTCCATTTATTAATTGTTTCTCTTTGTCTGTGCTACTCGTGTTATATTGAGGAAGTGATCTCCAGTGGCAATGCATTCAATACTACTTCCTATTTCCTCTTCTATCAGGTTCAGAGTAACTGGATTTATGTTGAGTTCTTTGATCCACTTGGACTTAAGTTTTGTGCACGGTGATAGATTTGGATCTATTTGCAGTCTTCTGCATGTTGACATCCAGTTATGCCAGCACCATTTGTTGAAGATGCTTTCTTTTTTCCATTGTACAGTTTTGGCTTCTTTGTCAAAAATTATGTTCATATGCATGTGGCTTAATGTCAGAGAATTCATTTTGATTCCATTGGTCCACATGTCAGTTTTTATGCCAGTACCAAGCTGTTTTTTATTACTGTAGCTCTATAGTAGAGCTTGAAGTCAGGGATTGTGATGCCCCCAGAGGTTGATTTATTGTACAGTATAATTTTGGCTATCCTAGGTTTTTTTGTTTTTCCCTATGTAGTTGAGTATTATTCTTTCCAGGTCTGTGAAGAATTGTGTTGGGATTCTTTTGGGGATTGCATTGAATCTGTAGATTACTTTTGGTAAGATCACCATTTTTACTATGTTAATCCTGCCTGTCCAAGAGCATGAGAGATCTTTCCATTTTCTGACATCTTCAAATTTTTTTCAAGTACTTAAAATTCTTGTCATACATATCCTTCATTTGCTTAGTTAGAGTAACCTCAAGATATTTTATATCATTTGTGGCTATTCTAAAGGGTGCTGTATCTCCTTCTCAGCCTGTGTGTCAATTTCATATAGGAGAGCTACTGATTTTTGAGTTAATCTTGTATCCTGGTATGTTGCTGAATGTATTATAAGCTGTATAAGTTCCTTGGTCAACTTTTTGGGGTCAGTAATGTATACTATCATGTCATCTGCAAATAGGGAAAGCTTGATATCTTTCTTTCCTGCCCCAGCCAGTGGGGTTTCAATGGGGGCGACCCACCTGTGGGAGTGAAAGAAAGAGACAGGGGACATGAAGGGATGACAGCAAAACAAGATTCTGATCAAGCAGCAGATATTATTTTCCTATGCAAGGCTTATATAGCATAGGAGGGAAGGGGAAGAGACATGGAAGGGGTGCAAGATGTGGGAGACGTGCAGGTCGTGCAACTACAAGATGTTGGGTAGGCTAAGGTCACTGGTCAGGGGCCATTTGTTCTGTTGCTAGGTTACCTGACCATGGAATGCTCTTTACATTTGGTTGTCATGGCACCTGACTGTGGAATGTCTTTTTTTTTGGTAGCCTCTGCTTAGTAAACAGGTGTTACTGCTCTGAGGAAGGGCAGTGGTCTTATGACTTGTTCCCTGGCCTAGCTTGTACTTTTCCATGGTTCATGTTTGGTTCCTGACATCTTGGTCCTTGACACTTTCCAATTTGTATCCCCTTAGTAACCTTATATGTTTTACCGCTCTATCTAGAACTTCAAGTACCAATTTGAATAAGTATGGGGAGAGCAGACAGCCTTGTCTTCTTCCTGATTTTAGTGGAATTGCTTTGATTTTCTCTCTGTTTAATTTGATGTGGGCTGGTGGCTTGCTGTAAATTGCATTTATCATATCTAGGTATGTTCCCTATATTCCTGATCTCTCCAAGACCTTTACCATGAGGGGTATTGGATTTTATTAAATGGCTTTTCAGCATCTACTAAGAAGATGATGTGTTTTCTTTCTTTGAGTTTGTTTACGTGGTATGTTACATTAACAGACTTTCATATGTTGAACCACCCTTGCATCCCTGGGATGAAGCATACTTGATCATGGTAGATAATTGTTTTCATGTGTTCTTAGAATCTGTTTGCAAGTATTTTATTGAGTACTTTTATATCAATGTTCATGAGGGAGATTGTTCTGCAGTTATCTTCATTTGTTGCATCTTTGTTTTGCTTAGGAAACATGGTAAGTGTAGCCTCATAGAAGGAGTTTGGTAATGTTCCTTCTGCTTCTATTGTGTGGAACAATTTAAAGAAAAATATTATTAACTCTTCTTTGAAGATTTGGTAGAATTCTGTGCTGAAACTATCTGGTCCTGGGCTTTTTTTGGTTGAGAGAATTTTAACGACTGATTCTATTTCCTTAGGGTTTATTGAACTATTTATATAATTTATCTGATCTTGATTTAACTTAGTTATCTGGTACCTATCCAGAAAATTACCCATTTCTTTTAGATTTTCCAGTTTTATGGAGTAGAAGTTTTTGAAGTATGACCTGATGATTTTCTGTAATTCCTCAGTGTTAGTTGTTATGTCTCAATTTCATTTCTCATTTTATTAATTTGGATGCTCTCCCTCTGCCTTTTTGTTAGTTTTTATTAGGGCTTGTCTATCTTGTTGATTTTCTTAAAGAACCAACTCTTTGTTTCATTAATTTTTTGCATTGTTCTCTTTATTTCTATTTTATTGATTTCAGCTCTCAATTTGATAATTTCCTGGTGTCTGTTCCTCCTGGGAGACTTTGCTTCTTCTTGTTCTAGATATTTCAGGTGTGCTGTCAAGTCACTAGTGTGAGATTACTCCAACTTCTTTATGTGGGCATTAGTGCTTTGAATTTCCCTCCTAGTACTGCTTTCATAGTGCCCCATACATTTGGGTATGTGGTGTATTCAATTTCATTGATCTCTAAGAAGTCTTTCATTTTTTTCTTTATTTCTTCCTTAACCCATTGGTGATTCAGATGAGCATTATTCAGTTTCCATGAGATTGCAGGCTTCCTGTAGTTTTTGTTGTTGTTGAAATCTAACTTTAAACCATGGTAGTCTTATGGAACACAGGAGGTTATTCCAATTATTTTGTATCTTTGAGATTTGCTTTGTGGCCAAGTATGTGGTCAATTTTAGAGAAGGTTCCATGGGGTGCTGAGAAGAAGGTATATTCTTTTTTGCTTGGATGGAATGTTCTGTAGATATTGATTAATTGCATTTGAGTCATAACCTCAGTTAAGTCCTTTATTTCTCTGTTAAGTTTTGATTTTGCAGATCTGTCCAGAGGTAAAAGTGCAGTGTTGAAGTTTCCCACTACTAATGTGTGTGGGATTTATATGTGATTTAAGCTTTAGTAATGTTACTTTTACATATGTGGGTACCCTTGTGTTAGGGGCATAAATGTTTAGAATTGAAACTTCATCTTGGTGGTTCTTTCCTGTGATGAGTATGTAATGTCCTTCTTGATCTCTTTTGATTGGTTTTAGTTTGAAGTCTACTTTTCTGGATATTAGGATGGCTACACCCACTTGTTTCTTAAGACCATTTGATTGGAAAGACTTTTCCCAGCCTTTTATTCTGAGGTAGAGTCTATCTTTGAAATTGATGTGTGTTTCTTGTATACAGCTGAACGATACTTCCTTCTATCCATTTTCTTAGCTTGTGTCTTTTTATAGGTGAATTAAGCCATTTGATATTAAGGGATATTAATGACCAGTGTTTGTTAATTCCTGTTATCTTTTGGTGGTAGTGTGCGTGTGTGTGTGTGTGTGTGTGTGTGTGTGTGTGTGTGTGTGTGTGTGTGTGTACTTCTCTTCTTTGGGGTTTACATTTATGCTGTGGTGTTATCTATTGCCTGTGCTTTCAAAGGTGTATCTGACTTCCTGAGGTTAGCATTTTCCTCCTAGTGCTTTCTGTAGGGCTGGGTTTGTGGATAAAGTATTGTTTAAATCTGGCTTTTTCTTGGAATGTCTTGATCACTCCATCTATGATGATTGAAAGTTTTGCTGGGTATATTAGTCTAGGCTGGCATCCATGGTCTCTTAGTGTCTACATTACATCTGTCCAGGTCATTCTGGCTTCAAAGTCTCCATTAAGAAATCGGGTGATATTCTGATGAGTTTGCCTTTATAAGTCACTTGTCCTTTTTCCTTTGCTGCTCTTAATATTCTTTCTTTATTCTGTACATTTAGTTTTTTAATTATTTTGTGGCGAGGAGACTTTTTTGGTGGTCTAGTCTGTTTGGTGTTCTATAGGCTTCTTGTATCTTCCTAGGCCTTTCCTTCTTTAAGATGGAAAAGTTTTCTTCTATGACCTTGTTGAATATATTTTCTGTGCTTTTGAGTTGGTATTTTTCTCCTTTCTCTATCCCTCTTATTGTAGCTTTGGTCTTTTCATGTTGTCCCAAATTTCTTGGACATTTTGGGTCATGACTTCATTGGTTTTAGTGTTTTCTTTGACTGATAAATCTACTTCTTCTACCATATCTTCAATGCCAGAGATCCTCTCTTCCATCTGTCTCAGACTGTTTCTCTCATCTGTTTCATTGCTTTTTCATGATTTTCTTTCAGAGATTTATTGTTTTCTTCTGCTTATTTATCCTTTCCTTTAGTTTTTTATAGTGTTAGTCCCATATTTGTTTGTCTGTTCCTCCATTTCATTTTTTATTTCTTCTTTATAAGCCTCTAGCATCTTCATGATTTTATTCATAAGGTTGTTTTCTTCTGCTTTTTCCATTTTGTGATGTTTTGGTTTAGCTGTTGGAGAAGGGCTAGGTTCTGGTGATGCTGTATTGCTCTTTGTTTTGTTGTATGTACTTCTGCCTTGACATTTATCCATCTCCTTATGGATTCCTTCTTGGTCTTATCAATGCTCTTGTTCAAGACAGAGCTGACAGATTCAGGAAGTCTTTCTCTGGTCCAGATGGAAGCTCTGGGCCAGATGGCAGCTAGGTGCTGGTCTCTGAGTCTCAGGTAGTGGCTGGGGTCTCAGTCAGGTGGGTGTGGGGGCAGGGTGTCGAGATTGCAGGGTTTGTTGGGGAGATCTTGGAGAAAGGAAACCTTGGGGGGTCCTGCCTAATGCCCAGAACCTGGAGTCAAGTTGGGCAGGTCTTTCCCAGGATTGCTTGTGCTCAGGGATTGGACCTATGGGCAGGCCTCTCTGTGTTTGTCCCCAGGCACTCACCTCTTGTCTTCATGTGAGCTCCTTGGCAGGATGGGATCTGGGGGCTTGTCTCTGAGTCTAAGGGAGTGGCTGGGGTCTTGTGAGGATGGGTGTGGGGGCAAGGCATGGAGATGCAGGGTCTGCAGGGGTCTTGGAGAAGGGGAACCTTCCATGTAGTGGGGGTCCTGTCCTATGGCCAGAACCTGGGGCCAAGTTGGGGAAGTCTTCCCAGAATGGCTGGTGCCCAGGAATGTGACCTAGGGGCAGGCCTTTCTGGGTATGACCCAAGGCACTCATGTCTTGTCCAGATGGGAGTTCGGGGGTGGGATGGGAGCTGGTAGCTGGTCTCTAAGTCTCAGGAAGTGGCTGAAGTTTGGGGCAGATGGGTGTGGGGACAGAGCGTGAAGATTGCAGGGTCTGCCTGGGGTCTTGGAAAAGGGGAACCTTCCCTTGGGGCCTGCTTGATGGCCAGAAACTGGGGCCATGTTGGGAAGATCTTCCCAGGAATGGCTGGTGCCCTGGGATGGGACCAGGTTTGCCTTTGGAAGTCACTTGGCCTTCTGGTTGTTGTTGCTCTTAATATTCTGTCTTTATTCTGTAGATTTAGTTGTTTAATTATTATGTGGCACAGGGACTTTTTTTGGGGGGGGATCTAGTCTGTTTGGTGTTCTATAGGCTTTTTGTATCTTCACAGGCATTTCCTTCTTTAATTTGGGAAAGTTTTCTTCTATTATCTTGTTGAATATACTTTCTGTGCCTTTGCGTTGGTATTTTCCTTCGTCTATCCCTATTATTCATAGTTTGGTCTTTTCATGGTGTCCCAGATTTCTTGGACATTTTGTGTTATAATTTTTTTGGTATTGGTATTTTCTTTGACTGATGAACCCATTTCTTCTATTGTATCATCTACACCCCAGATCCTCTCTTCCATCTCTTGTATTCTGTGGGTTATACTTGCATCTGTGTTTCCTGTTCATTTACTCAGATTTTCTATTTCCAGCATTTCCTATATTTGTGTCTTCTTCATTTTTTCTATTTCCCTTTTCAGGTCTTGGACTGTTTTCCTCACCTGTTTCATTTTTTTATGGTTTTCTTTAAGGGATTTATTGTTTTCTTCTGCTTTATTTGTCGTATCCTCTAGTTTTTTTTTTTTTTTTTGTTATAGAGTTCTTCCCATTTTTTTGTTTGACTGCTGTGGATATCACTCTGTGTAAATAAAATTCTGATTGGCCAGTGGCTAGGCAGGAAGTATAGGCGGGACAAGAGAGAAGAGAATGCTGGGAAGTAGAAGGCTGGAGAGAGAGACTGCCAGCTGCTGCCATGAGAAGCAACGTGTAAAGACACTAGTAAGCCACAAGCCATGTGGCAAAGTATAGACTAACAGAAATGGGTTAATTTAAGATAGAAGAAACAGATAACAAGACGCCTGCCACGGCCATACAGTTTGTAAACAATGTAAGTTTCTGTGTGCTTACTTGGTTGGGTCTGAACGACTGTGGGACTGGCGGGTAAGAGAGATTTATCCTGACTGGGCCAGACAGAAAAACTCTAACTACAAATGGCGCCCAACGTATTGGCAAGAGTTTCCACCTAAAACCTGAGAAAAAAGATTCTAAACGGAGCTAAAAACAGCTTCCTGGTTGTCTCTCTCAAGTTAGCGGCAGCCTGCCAGTTTGAGCTACTCTGGCGGGTTCCTAGCGTGTGCGTCTGACCTATACTGCGGCGGGAATGAGGAATCTACAAGCAGCACTTTACTCTGCTGCATGATGGATTTAGCCTTTGGTAATTTAAAAAAAAAAAAAAAGTTTCTGGGCTATGCACTGCTTTGATAGAACTGCTTCTGATAGTTGATGGTACACATGGCTCCAGACCCAGAGCTGGCGGTAAACTGTACCGCTGCCATGTTGGGAAGCAGAGGTGGGCGGAGTCAGCAGCCACAGCAGCGTTTCAGTCTTACAAAGATGGATATTACCCAGAAAATCTGGTTTATGTTATCTTTTGGATTTTTAACTACAGAAAAAGATTTGATCATAAAAGCTGTTGAATTAAACACATATGTAAATTTTAAAGGTACCTTGACTTCAAAATTTAGATATAAGGATATGTTGCTTTGGAAAGGAGTCTCTGCTTTTGTTTCCACAGAAAACCAGAGGCTATGGGTTTGTTCCAGATTAAGATACATCAGGTTTGATCAGCCAAGACCACCTGAAAGGTCTCCAATGACACGATGGCCCAGATGATCTGCCATCCAGAATGGTTTCAAGGCAACTGGCTCAGAGGTTCACCCTAATGGACTACTCTATAATCCTAAAATTTTCTTTGTATCCCCATAAGATGCAGCACCCCCCTCCAGCAGGAAGTAGTAAAAAAAACTACGCCCATGTTCCCAAAAATTATCAAGCTGGCTTTAGAGATGGAATTGGCTCACTCCTTCTCTAAACCCAGACATATTGCTAAAAAAAAAAAAAAAGGTTAAGAGATTCTTGTGTCCCAAATCAGAAGAGCTGTCTGGTATGGGACAGAGAAAAACCAATATTTTTCTTTAAAGCAGGTTGATTATAAATGCGATCTCTTTCTAAAGAAGAAAAGGGGATATGATATAGATATAATAGGATGAAAGGGTAGATTAAGGAAGAAACTTACATCTAAAGAGCAACAACTTGTTTAAAATGTTTTACATTGGTATAGATTTTAGTCTATTGATACAAACTTAAAGTTAATTTTGTTATACTATGTATATATTTCTACTCGTGTTTAAGGTATTGTGTTTGTATAGCTCATTTAAAATTGTAATGGATAATTAAAAATAGATTAATAATTAATCATTTGTGATAATCATACTCATAGCCATGTTAGTTAAGTCTTCTAGGTATACATAGAGATATTTCAGATAGATAGATAATCTTCAAATACTTCAAAGACCTTCAGAATATGGCATTTAAAATATTTTTAAAATTTAGACTTTCTGGACAATGAGACATGTCTGCTCCTGACAACACCGTTTTACTTCAGAGAGGAGGATGGGCAGTGAGACATGTCTGCTCCTGGCAACACCGTTTTACTTCAGAGAGGAGGATGGGCATTAAAGACACTTCATATGGAGTTTTCTTCACCTTGGCAAAAATAGCCATTTGGGCAAGAAACTGTTCTTGCCTGGACTGCTTGATCGACTGGACATACAGGACCCATAGAAAGGTGACCACTAAACTTTGCTTGACAAAATGGTCCTTCAGGTTCCTGCTTCACAGAGGAAACTGCCAGACATTCTACAGGACACGGAGAGAAGTGATCGAGAGACTCTAGCCCTATGGGCTGAAGACAAATGCCCCAACTTTACAAAGGAACATTAGGTGACTGTCCAGGCTGCCAGCTGTCTCTGTCTACTCTTGGAAGACTCCTGAATAATGCTTACATCCTTCTCCCGGTTCTCAGGCAATATTATATCCTTCTGAGGTCTTTGATGTGGTTAAAGACTAGATAGTTATAATTTTCTCACTTATGATAAAAGATAAATTAGATATAAAACCGTGGACTCACAAATATAAGATAGATAGTATATCTTCTTTAATAATGTAACTATAATTCTTGCTTGATAATTGTTTTGTTATATGTAATTGTACTATGTAAAAGTTAAAACCTTCCTTAAAAAAAAAAAAAAAAAAGAAAAGGGGAAGTGCTGTGGATATCGCTCTGTGTAAATAAAATTCTGATTGGCCAGTGGCTAGGCAGGAAGTATAGGCGGGACAAGAGAGAAGAGAATTCTGGGAAGTAGAAGGCTGGAGAGAGAGACTGCCAGCTGCTGCCATGAGAAGCAACGTGTAAAGACACTAGTAAGCCACAAGCCATGTGGCAAAGTATAGACTAACAGAAATGGGTTAATTTAAGATAGAAGAAATAGATAACAAGACGCCTGCCACGGCCATACAGTTTGTAAACAATGTAAGTTTCTGTGTGCTTACTTGGTTGGGTCTGAACGACTGTGGGACTGGCGGGTAAGAGAGATTTATCCTGACTGGGCCAGACAGAAAAACTCTAACTACAGTTTGACTTTTCATTTTCTTTATTGATTTCCTCCACTTTTTTTGTTTATCTTTTTCTCAATTTCAGTTTTGATTTTTTCTTTAAAGACCTCTAGCATCTTCATGATAAGGTTACTTTCTTTTGCTTCTGGACTGGACCTGTCTGTACTGAATCCACCAGGTTGAATTGAATCCCCAGGGGAGTCTTGTCCCTGGAAGAGATGGGAATGGAGGGGAGGGGCTGGGGGAAGGTAAGGATGGGTGTGGCAGGGGGAGGACAGGGGAACCCATGGTTGGTGTATAAAATTAAAACATAAATATAGTAAATAAAAAATGGAGGTCTTTCATACTAACAACCCAATGGCACACCTGAAAGTTTGAGAACAAAAGTGAAGTAAGCATACCCAAGAAGAGTACATGTCAAGTAATAACAAACTTCAGGCTGTAATAAATAAAATAGAAAGAAAAATATACAGAGGATCATTGAAACGATTGGTTGGTTCTTTGAGAAAAATCAGGAAAGTAGATACACCCTTATACCAACAAGAGGACAGAGAAAGAATGTTCAAATTAACAAAATCAGAATAAAAAGTGGGACAAAACAACAGACACTAGGAGAATCCAAAGAATCAAAAAGACATACTTTAAAAGCATGTACTCTACAAAAATTGGAATATCTAAAAAAATAGACAATTATCTTGACAAGTGCTTTGGTGCCATTTATCAAAATTAAATAAAATGAAATGAACAATTTAAATATACATATAACCCTTAAGGGAATAAAAGCAGTATTAAAAGCCATCCCCTGAAGAATAAACAAGTCTAGACTGTTTTATCATGGAAACATACTAGCCTTACAAAGAAAACTTAGTAGCAACACTTCTCAAATTATTCCACAAAATAGACACAGAAGGAAATTTGCCAAATTTATTTCATGAGGTCACAGTCACCCTGATCCCATATCTATACAAAGACTCTAAAAAGAAAGAGAATTACAGCCATGAACAATGATACAAAGGAACAAACTGAATTAAAGAACTAATAAAAAAGATCATCTGCCATGATCAAGTAGACAATCAGTCAATGCAATCCACTATATATATAATCAAACTAAAAAAAATCCTCATGACCATCTTTAGATGCTGAAATAGCCTTTGCCAAAACCCAACACCCTCTCATAATGAAAGTATTGAAAAGATCAGGGATACAAGGAACATACCTGAACATAAGAAAGGTAATTTACAGCACGTTGTAAACATAAAATGAAACTGAGAGAAACTCTAATGAATTCCACTAAAATGAGGAACAAAACAAGTTTGGCATCTCTTTTCATATCTATTCAATGTAGTAGTTGAAGGTTTTTTGTTAGTTTATTTTTGTTTTTTTTGGGGGGGGGGATGAGACAAGGTTTCTCTGTGAAATCTTGGTGCCTGTCCTGGATCTCACTCTGTAGACCAGGCTGGCTTTGAACTAAAGGAGATTCACCTGGCTCTGACTCCTGAGTGATGGGGAAAAATGTGAATACCACCACTACCCAGCTTAGTAGTTGAAGTTTTATTGGGAGCACTAAGACAACTAAGGGAGATTGAGAAGATAAAAATTGGACAGGAAGATGTCAGTGTATCATTATTTGTAGATGATATGATAGAATATACAAGTGACCACAAAAATTTCAACCGGAAACAGATATAGCTGATGAACACCTTCAGCTGCTTGATATAAGCTAAACTAAAAAAAAATCAGTAGCCCTCATAAAAACAAATTGACAAAGGGACTGAGGAAGAAATCAGGGAAACAACACCCGTTACAATATCCACAAGTAATAGGAATTTCAAAGTATCTTGAACCAAGTGAGTGAAATAACTGTATGATGAAAACCTCAAGTCTTTGAAGAAAGAAATTGAAGAAGATATCAGAGCATGGAGATAGCTCCCATGAACATAGATCAGTAGTACTAACCTAATTAAAAGGCCATCATACTAAAAGCAACATACAGATTCTATTTAATCCCCATCAAAATTTCAACACAACTTTTTATAGACACTCAAATTCATAGTGAAAAATAAAAATGCCTAGAACAGCTAAATCGAACCTGAATAATTTAAAAGAAACCATCACTAGGCGTTGGTGGCACACACCTGTAATCCCAGCACTCAGGAGGCAGAGGCATGCGGATCTGTGTGAGTTCGAGACCAGCATGGTCTACAAAAGCTAGTTCCAGGAAAGGCGCAAAGCTACACAGAGAAACCCTGTCTCACAAAAAAAAAAAACAACAAAAAACCCCCCAAAAAACAAAAAAAACAAAACAAAAACAAAAACAAACAAAAAGAAACCATGGGAAGTAACACCATCTCTGATTTCAAATTGCACTACAAAGGTACAGTAATAAAAAAAACTGAATGATATTGATATAAACACAGAACGTTGATCAATCAATGAATTGAACATAGAAAAATAAATCCTCACACCCATATATTTATGATTTTTGATAAAGAAATACACACTAGAATAAATAAATTATCTTCAACAAATGGTAAACATCAAGCTGCATGTTTGAATGTAGAAGAATACAAATAGATCCTTATTTATCATCCTGAATAAAACTGAACTCCAAATTGATAAACAACCTCAACATAAAATCAAAGACACTTAACCCAATAGAAGAGAAAGTGGGGAATACTCTTGAATGCATTGGCAAAGGAGACAACTTTTTGAACAGAACACCAATAGTAAAGGCACTATGACCAATAATTAAGAAGAGTCCTCATGAAACTTACAAGCTTCTGTAAGGCAAAGGACAAGAGCAAATGGATACAACAGCAGACTAAAAAATGAGAAATGAATTATTCTAATTTCACATCCCAAAGAAGTCTTACCAAAATATATAAAGAATACAAGAAACTAGGATTCAGAAAACTCAGCTAATTCAATGAAAGTGTGGGCTATAGATCTAAACAGAGAATTCTCAACAGAAGAATCTCAACATGCTGAGAAACACTTGAAATGTTCAATATTATTAGCTATCAGGAAAATAAATCAAAACAACTTTGATATTCCATCTTACACCTGTTAATATGGCTTAGATAAAAAAGAAAAAACAAGTTACAGCTCATGCTGGAGAGGTTATAGAGCAAGGGGAACATGCTTCCAAAGCTGGAGGGAGTCCAAAATTGTCTAATCCCTCTGGAATTCAATATGCTAGTTCCCCAGAAAATGGGGAATTGATCTACTTCAAGTCATAGCTATAGCATTATTGGGCATGTACACAACAGACCCACATCTTATCATAAGAACACTTGCTCAACTATGTTAATTTTGTCTCTATTCATATTATCCAGAAGTAGGAAACAACTAGAGGTCCATTAACCAAAGAATGGATGGAGAAAATGTGGTGCATTTATGCAATGAATGATTACTCAGTTGTTTAAAAAAACAGCATCATGACATTAACCCATACACCTATGAACATATAATTTTGGACAAAGAAGCCAAAAATGTACAATGGAAAAAAGAAAGCATCTTCAACAATTGGTGCTGGCATAACTGGATGTCAATGTGTAGAAGGCTGCAAATAGATCCATATCTGTCACCGTGCACAAAACTTAAGTCCAAGTGGATCAAAGACCTCAACATAAATCTAGTTACTCTGAACCTGATTGAAGAGAAAGTAGGAAGTACTCTTGAACGCATTGGCACCGGACATCACTTTCTAAATATAACACCAGTAGCACAGACACTGAGAGAAACAATCAATCAATGGTACCTGCTGAAACTGAGAAGCTTTTGTAGAGCAAAGGACACTGTCAACAAGACAAAGTGACAGCCTACAGAATGGGAAAAGGTCTTCACCAACCCCACATCTGACAGAGGGCTGATATCCAGAATATATAAAGAACTCAAGAAATTTGACATCAAAATGCCCAACAGTCCAATTAAGAAATGGGCTATAGAACTAAACAGAGAATTAACAACAGAGGAAGTTCAAATGGCTGAAAGACATTTAAGGAATTGCTCAACATCCCTAATTATCCAGGAAATGCAAATCAAAACAACTCTGAGATACCATCTTACACCTATCATAGTGGCTAAGATCAAAAGCACAGCAGACAGCTTATGCTGGAGAGGATGTGGAGCAAGGGGAACTCTCCTCCACTGCTGGTGGGAATGCAAGCTTGTACAGCCACTTTGGAAATCAATAGGGTGCTTCCTTAGAAAATTGGGAATCCATCTCCCCTAAGACCCAGCTGTAGCACTCTTGGGCATATACCCAAGGAATGCTCAATCTTACCACAAGGGCATTTGCTCAGCTATGTTCATATCAGCATTGTTTGTAATAGCCAGAATCTGGAAACAACCTAGATGCCCTTCAACTGAAGAATGGATAAAGAAAATGTGGTACATATAAACAATGGAGTACTACTCAGCAGAGAAAAACAACTACATCATGAGGTTTGCAGACAAATAGATGGATCTAGAAAAAAATCATCCTGAGTGAGGTAACCCAGACTCAGAAGGACAAACACAGTATGTACTCACTCATAGGAGGATACTGGATGTAAAACAAAGATGACTAGACTGCTACATAACTCCAGGAGGCTACCTAGAAAACGGGACCCAAGGAAAGACCCAGGGATCACCCAATGACAGAGAAATGGATGAGATCTACATGAATAACCTGGACGACAGCAGGAGTAATGAAGGGCAAGATTTGACTGAAAGAAAGCTTAGGGGATCAGGAGATCCCAGCTGGATCAAGAACAGAAAGGGAGAACAAGGAATAACAGACCATGATAAATGAAGACCACAGGAATAGGCAGAGTGTTGGAGAGGTCTCCAGAAATCCACAATGATACATCCTCTGTAGACTGCTGGCAATCGTCAAGAGAAAGCCTGATCTGACCTAGTCTGATGATCAGATGGCCAAACACCCTTACAACTGAGCTGGAACTCTCATCCAATAATTGATGGAAGTGGATGCAGAGATCCTCAGCCAGAACTCCAGGTGGAGCTCTAGGTGTTTAACTGTCAAGAAAGAGGAGGGACTGTAAGAGCGTGAGTTGTTGAGACCAAGATTGCAAAGAGCACAGGGACAAATAGCCAAACGAATGGAAGCACATGAATTATGAACCAAAGGCTGTGGAGACCCCAGCTGGACCAGGCCCTCTAGATAATTGAGACAATTGAATAGCTTGAACTGTTTGGGAGGCACCGAGGCTGTGGGACCAGGACCTGTCCTTAGTGCATGAGCTGGCTATTTGGAACCTTGGTCTTACACAGGGACACTTTGCTCATCCTGGAAGGAGGGGACAAGACCTGCCTGTACTGAATCCACCAGGTTTAAATGAGTCCCCATGGGAGTCTTGGCCCTGGAGGAGATGGGAATGGAGGGGAGGGGATGGGGTGATCGTGGGGGTGGGGGTGGGAGGGGGGAGGACAGGGGAACCCATGGCTGATGCGTAAAATTAAAACACAAATATAATAATAATAAAATAAATAAAAAATAAACATGAAAGCAATACTAAAAAAAAACAAGCATCATGAAATTTGCAGACAAATGTATGAAACTAGAAAAGTAATCATCCTGAGTGAGTAAAGACAAATATGATATTTACTTATAAGTGGTTATTAGTTGTTGAGTAAATATGCCATTATCCGCAGACCCATAGGAGTTAGGTAAAGAGAATGTTTCCAGTGGAGGAATCCTTAGATCTCCCTGGAATGGGGAAATAGATTTTGAGAATCGTTTGGGAGCAGTTGGTTATAGGAGCAGGAGGGATTAGGTTGGGGTGAGGGATGGAGAGAGTAAGTTCAGAGAGATACAGCTAGATTTAGGGGGCATTTGGGGGACTCTGGGAATTTAGTACTGTGAAAACTTCATGTAAGAGGACCCTGGTAAAGACTCCTAATAATAAAGGATATGGAGTATGAACTGGCCATCTTCTCTAGCTAGGTAAAGGTTGCAGTGGTGGTCCGTTGTGTATTTCTCTGAATTGTTGGTCAATGTCGTCCTTTGGTGATTCCAAAACAACCCAGGCTGAAGCTAGGAGAGAGGATCACTCTTCAAAAATTGACAGTAGGGCCTAATTGTGTAGGACAGGATCCACAGAGCTCACACAACATAAAGCACTCAAGCTGTTGCATGCATGGATCTTTCACCTCTATGTTCTAGTCAGTTTGGTGAGGGAAGATACTCTGCAGTCTGCCTAAAGAGAAACATAAACACTAACACAGCCAAAAAAATCTTTAACCTACCATCTTTCCTGACTGCAGGATGTGTTTGGGCAATGGTGGAACAGAACTTATACATCTTTTAGGAGTCAATAACCACTATCTGCTATAACTTGAGACGTTTACCTCAAGAGGGAGCTCATGACAAATGCTGCCTGGATGGCCAGCAACCTGAGACTGGATAGCTCAGAGCCTAGGATAGAACCAAATAGGACTGGAAAAAAATCAATGAAATGATTCTAATATATAGATCAGTTCCTTGTCCAGTTGTCATGAGTAAGGCTTCACCTGGCAGCAGATGGAAATAGGTGCAGAGTCCAACAGCAAGACACTATTAAAGAGGCTAAATTGGAGGTCTCCATCAAATCCCTCTTCTCAGAGCTCAGGGAACCCGATTGAAAATGTGGGAGGTATGTTGTTATGGTCAGAGAGCATAGGGAACACCAGGATAATATGGGCCACTGAATCTATTAAGCAGGGCTCATAAGAGGTCATAGTGACTGAAGCTGTAAGCATGGGGGCTGCATGGGTTGGCAACTTGTCCTCCGCCTAAATGTTATGTCTATCAGCTTGGTGTTTTTCTGAGACTCTTAACAGTGGGAGAAAGTGTGTCTATGACTCTTTTGCCTGTACTTGGGACTCTTTTATTCCTATTAAGTTGCCTGGTCCAGCCTTAATGGGAGGGCTTTTTCCTTGTCTTATATTGTTTTGTGTTGTTATGTTTGGTTATTTTCTCTTGGAGCCTTTCTACTTTCTCAAGGGAAATTGTGGTGGAGTGGATTGGAGAGAGGGGAGGTGGGTATTAGCTAATAAGTGGAGGAAGGGGAATTGTGGTTGGAATGTATTGTTTGTGAGAAGAATCTAATCTATTTTCAACTTAAATGTTGGTTGAAAACAACAGTAAATTCTCCTCCACACCTAAGCCTTGTGAGTAATGTGGTTGTTCACTGAATGTTGGAACTCATGTCATCACTTGAAATTCAGGAGCTCTTTGGCTGAGACCTCATTAAGGTCTTAGAATTTTATGTTTATTAAGTCAATGGATAAGTTCCATGGATAGAGATTTAGATCTACCAAGAGCAATTGTAGGTTGCAGAGGAAAAATGAAAACCTAACATGGCATATTGGCTTAGCATCTAGTGTAGTAATAGATTAAACACAAAGCCAGTCAATAAAATACTGGCTCCCATGAAATATAACATCTCCCTGAAGAAAGAAGCTATATGAAAATATTCACAGATTCATAGAGATGCTGATTTTCTTGTATCTTATATTGGGTACATAAAAATAAGAGTTTTCTGGTGGGCTGCACCTGAATGCCTCCTTATTTGACCTTTTTAATGTATTTATAAATTATTAAATATTGCTTATAGGAAGCCAAGAAAGGTTAAATAAAAATTTCAGAACAGTTTAAAATAAGGAAACTACATATATGTACTTCCCCACACTGAAGTAAAGGATGTATTCAGAAGCATGAAAGAAGGCTTTAAGATTTGAGGGATATATGCCTTCACATGCTCTATCCCATAGGAAACAACAGGAGATGCTCATGGCAACCTTTTATATTCATAATAGTATTCCCCTATCACAAGTTTGATTTTGTTTCTAACTTAATAAGTAATAACCCTATGTGACCATCATCCAAGCCAGTATATCCTATGAACAAATACAAGAGGATGAGGAAAAAACTTCTTAGAAATGCATGAATCAAATAGCTAAATTGTAAACATATTTAATAATAAAACATTAGAAGAAACAGGACATGATAGGACACTCTTACACAAGCAGAGATATTTTGACAGCAAAGAGGTGAGTCCAATTTCTTTTTTTTATTATTATGTGTTTTAATTTTATACATCAGTTCCCCTGTCCTCCCCCCTCCCGCCCCTACCCCCACCTTCCCCCCAGCCCTTCCCCTCCATTCCCATGTCCTCCAGGACCAAGACACCCCTGGGGATTCATTTAAACCTGGTGGATTCAGTACAGGCAGGACCTGTCTCCTCCTTCCAGGCTGAGCATGTGTCCCTGTGTAAGCCCAGGGTTCCTAACAGCCAGCTCATATACTAAGGACAGGTCTAAATCTAATATATCTGATTCTGAATCAGTGCATCTAACACAGGCAGATCTTGACACTCTAGCATCACCTCCAGCACTCAAGAGACACAGTTTTCAGAGGCATCAACTTTTCTCATGGGAGTACATCTAGCCTTCTAGAATTCCCTTAAGTACTAGGTCAAACTTTGAGAAAACCATCCTTGCTGTGAAGACATAACATGGATAACATGCAAATCTTTGTGGCAGTAAACATATGGCAAAGTTACATTACAAGACCAAAAATATCAATTTTGAAAACAACAATAAAAATTTTCTTACACCT
The DNA here is from genome assembly GCF_903995425.1 of Onychomys torridus. Classification (NCBI taxonomy): domain Eukaryota; kingdom Metazoa; phylum Chordata; class Mammalia; order Rodentia; family Cricetidae; genus Onychomys; species Onychomys torridus. The sequence continues at coordinate 63,892,188 of NC_050461.1, forward strand.
CATTTTTATCTTATGAAGAGAAAAAGAAGTAAACAAACACACAATAAAAAAGATTTGAGAATAGAAGACAGGTTGTCATGATGAAAAATATATGGAAAATGGCAGTTCGAATCTATATATCACCTTGCTCATAAGAAATATGAATTAAAAATGGATCTATGAATAATGGCACTTACTGTAGGTAGAAGTCTTTGAAATAGTTTGGTAGAGATTCATGTGGAATTTTGTTGATTGTGTACACAGTATGAATAGGGAAAAATACACCAATCACAACATCTCCTTTGATTTTGAAATAGCATTCAGAGCTGCTATAGGCACATACAAGATTGGGAATCAGGAGAAGCTTAAGGATAAAAGTCCATGAGGTCATTCTACTAACAAGTGTGTCTGCTGGTTTGTACATATGCTAGATGCAGATACTAAGGTGTCCAGAAGATATATAATCAACTCATATATTTTTGAGTATATGTACTTCTAACCTTGTTGATGAGTGAAGTTGTCATAGTAACCAATACAATATCTTTTTCCTTCTCCCCCACTGCCACTGAGATTCTGGAATCTTTTCTTCTTCCCTTAGGATCTGCTTCTGGGGCCCTGAATTCATGTGAAAAACAAGCTGGAAAATGTTTTCGTGGACCTTCTTCTCTATCCACAGGCATCAAGACTTCCTCCAAATTGATGGTCAGATCTCAGGGATGACCTCCACTTAGGGTGATTTGGTCACAAGAATGAAACAAGAAACTTTTCCTATGTGAATAACTGAGGCTGTGGCAAACATGCTATCAGAAGTTGCTGTGCTGGTGATAAATGGGAGAAAGGAGAAAGGGCCAAAATGAAGCCCATGCAGTGTGCAGCATGCAAAATAAAGATACCACCAAATCAAAGTTTACCAGCAGAAGTATTTCCTCTATAATGACTCTAGGAGTTTCAGGATTTCATTTCATAGTATGCTGACATTTGTAGAGCAATATGATTTCCAACACATGATGTTTAGTTTATTTCTCACATTTGAAAATCAATGGCCCTACTGAATTTCCCCAGTTCCAAATGTGCCACTTAATTTTAGTGCAGAAATCAAGATTTCTGTTTACATTATGAGCTTCTTCCCTGTGGAGGGCATAGAGTTTCTTGTGCTGACAGATAAACACTAGGGGAGCAAGGAATATTAAGCACACCAAGTTTTCCTTTCAAAAGGAGAGATGTATAATGTATTTTCTACCTAGAAGGCTGGTAATGGACTGTCTAGTAGCCTGGCGAACTTTTACAATTTATGTGGCAGGAACGACACCAAATTCTCCCCCGGACACTTGCCTTGAGCCTTTCATTCTATAAAATGAATCTTTATGGAAAAAGTTACATGTAGTCAGTCTCCACAACCCATCATTATAGAAGATGTGACCTGCAATTTACAAAGAATTTTGATATAGTCATGCCTTAAGATTCACTGTGCATATCAGATTGAGTTATTTATCACCAGGAAACTCTTTGCCAAATTACGCTATTTGGAAATATGTCTAAAACTTAGTAAATAAAGAGATGAGATTAATCTGGCACAGAGACTCAAATCCTGAGTATAATCTGAAACCTTCCAGTACTGACTTAACTCTTCAGCATGGAAACAGGGCAACTTATTTTTATAATAACTATCATATCTCTCAGTTCTTGACTTATTAGAGTAAACAAAAAGTTTTGCATGTAGGGTAAACACTCAGACACTACTGGGATGCAGACCTGACAACAATGTAGTATTTCTCACCAAAAGATTCTTAAAATTACACAAAAAAGTTTTTTTAATCTAACATTTATTCTCTTCTTCACAGAAATATTATATCAGAGGCCTGCTCCTTAAAGATGCTGGTCATTCTAAGAAACCACATTACCAGCCTAAAGTATTAGAATGCATTTACTGTAGATCTTTCTATGAAGCAGAGAAGACACCAGTGCTGTGGTTTTGCAACTCATAATTTATAGCCCTACATAGTATGTGCTCTTCCATTGCCCATGTCAAAACATAAACTGTAGAGAAAAGATTGTAGTGAGGAATTGATCCCATTAATGCTTAAAAGGATATCCAAGCCACTGTCTTCATTGTCCTTTCTAAGAGAGGACACTGATGAAATATTGTACTGCAATTTTTAACTTAGAAAACTATGACAATGGGTATACATAAATGAGTTAGATCAGCATGAAACATACAATACATTAATAGAAAATACAATATTTTAAAAGAAAATGTGCAGTGAAGTAATTTATTTTTCCCCATATGCAAACACCTATATAAACCTAAAAAATACCCATGTCATTTTGTCCATGAAAGGCTTTTCTCTAGTGCTTAATTTAATGTTTCTACTAAGGAAATTGATCTACAAGTATAGCTAGAAGGTTTTCTCCCATCCCACCCTGCCCTGTGGTCCTGCAGCCCCTTATAAAATAGTCACTCAGAGGCTTAACATTATTTACAAACTGTATGGCCTATGGCAGAACTCTTGCTAGCTGGCTCTTATATCTTAAATTAATGCATTTCTATTAATCTATGTTTTGCCACATGTTCTGTGGCTTTACCGGTCATCTGACATGTTCCTCTTTGGTAGGCAGGCTGGCATCTCCCCAGACTCTGCCTTTCTTTCCTGTCTCTCTCCATGGATTTCCACCTTGCTTCCAAGCTGCATTGCCATTGGCCAAAGCAGCTTATATATTAACCAATGAGAACAAAATATTTTCACAGTGTACAGAAAGACACCCACAGCATCCCAGTTTAATTTTTAATATTTATATTATATTGCCTTCATATTTGTCTTGCAGCACCCACATTCCAAAGCCATAGAGGATTTGGAGACCTGAAGGATGCCCTGAACCTCAAATTACACTGTGTTGTGAACTGCTATGTTGGTGCTGTTAATTAAACCATTGTCCTCTAAAATAGTAACATGTGCTCTTAATTATGGGATGATCTCTTCCACTAGTCTCCAAGTTATAATAGGAAGTCCTCCTGTCTCTGTAAGTATGTATGTAATGCACTATTGCTTTATAATGATTCTTCTCAAGGACTGATGATTATTCTTATGTTCCTGAACTTTTTCTTCCTGTAAAACTCAACCATGTTATACCACACAGAATATGAAAATTTCAGATTCTCTAAAAGCAGTCTTTAAAATGGAATTGTAGGTGAGAGGTATATGGAATGGAGGCTAACAAAAACTTTTTAAGTGGTACTATAATATCAGGGTTATGGGCTATCCAAGTACAACTTAGATTAATCTAATACAGGAACTATATGTTTTTGATAGGACAGGTGTGTTTATTTTTGCTATGATAGTTGTTGTATGGCCTAACTCAAGACCTCACAGTTCCCAATTTAAGGGAATGTCTTTAAAGATTTAGAACATTGAGAGTGGAATGTTGAAGGCTAAAGTTCCTGCATGAGAAGCCATATGGAGAAGACTTCCATGGAGACCATGGCATTCAACATGATACTGTGATAGTGTGGGTAGTCTCATACAGGTAGAAAGGTGATCCTGATATAGAAAAAAGCACCATTCTTAATGACAGGACTTATTTTCATTAAAATTATCAGACAGATTTCCAGACAAGGCCAAAAAAAGCTCCCAGGAGCCAATGAACAGAGGTATCCCAGGCCACAGTTGAAAACAACAGTAGAGCCCTTGTTGTACACAATGATGATGCCATCATGTTCACTGTGAGCATCTTTGTCAACAAAGGGAGGATATATTCCAAGGCAGACTGAACAGGGAACAATTTCAGTCAGAGTACAGATGTGAGTGATATGGTTTGGAATCCTAGATATCATTAACCATCTCAAAATCCTCACTGGAAAAGTGACCTTGAAGGCAATCACCCCCGTTATACCTTTGACAAACACAGTGTCAAGAGTCACAAAAAACAAATTTTCAAATTCAGTTTGCTGCTGAATGCAGGTTACTGTTTTTGGCTGGGAAAAAGAATAGCAAGAAAGAGAGGAAGCAGATAGTGATTGTATTGAGCAAGATGTAACTGAGAGTGTGATTATTATCATTGACAAAGAGTGTCTGTGATTCACAAAGATTCACAAAAATTCACAAAAGCCATAGATGTGGGTGCAGGAAAACATAGGGCTATGAAGGTGAGTAACATTCATAAGGTACTTTTATAGGCATGAAAACTCACAAATTTCTTGAGACAGTGATTCTTCTCTGTGTTCCCATAGTGTCTTTCTGGACACTTGACACAATGACCAATGTCTGGTAAAAAAAAAATGTGATCCCTTTTTTCCTAATCCATTTATTGTTGTTGACTGTTACCTAATCATTTTCCTGTGTTGTTTCAGGTACAAAAAATAAACACTGTATTACCTATTTTCTGATTAATCTTTTAAATTTAGATTTTATTTAATATTTATATGTACATAAAATGTGTGGATTCAAGCCACATCCTAATCCCTCTCTCTAATTTGTCCCCTGCTCTCACTTTTCCCTTGTGTTCTCAACCACATATTCTTAAAATTTGAAACCCATTGAGTAGATTTATTGCTGCTAGTACTCTTGTGGCAATGCACCCAGTTCTGAAGGATGGGCAGCCTCTTTAGCAACACACCCCTAAAGGATAGTGATTGCATTTCACAGTTGCCACCTACTGACAGTCTCCTCATACAGCCCATATTCTTCATAGTGATAGAACTAAAACAAGCCTAATACTTTTTTCTTTTTACTTCTACACTTTCTCCTCCATTCCTGATATTGTTTTCTATTTTGGAAGCCATTAGGTTACTAAATTACAGTGCATGAACGTCCTTGAGTTGAGATATGAATAACTTATAAAATATATCTACATATTCTATTGCTTACATGGATGTTACAAAACAGGCAGAGTTTTCTAAGAAATTCACTTCTTAAAATGTTGTTCTCAGATATTGGTTGTAATTTAGTTGTTTTTAACAAAAGAACCTGTGTTCTCCATTTTTGTTCATTCTTTAAAAGAGCTTAGATGAGTAAGAATTATTACATTTTGAAGATTTAGAAGAGTTTAATAGGTAAAAATATTAATAAAATGATCCATAATGACATTCTACTGTTGTCATAGATAGGTGTGTATCCCAATTGTCATCAGAGTCTTCTACCATCAGCTAGTGGATGTAGATGCATAGATACCAACCATTTATTAGACAAAGAAAGAACCCAAAGAAATTGAAGTTCTCAATCAGGTCCCTCCCCTTGGCACTCAGGGAACAACATTGAAGAAAGGGAGGAAGAATTGTGGGAGCCAGAGGGGTCATGGACACCAGTAGTACACAGCCCACATATACCAAATAAGCAGGATTCATAGGAGCTCATAGAGACTACATCAGCAATCTCAGAACGTGCATATCTCTGCAGTGGGTCTTCTGCATATATGCTATAGTTGTTATCTCTGTGTTCTCATGGAACTCTTAATGGTGCTGTTGCGGTGTCTGACCTTTCAACTTCCCTCCTCATCTAGCTTTATGTAACAATCCTAGATCCCTTGTATGCTGTATATACCAAATTTACAGCATGATTTCCATCTTCATGTGGATTATTTTTATATTACATGTAATGTCTCTTTAAAGACTATATTTTAAAAATTTTTTTCTTTATTATTATTTGTTTTAAATTTTATACATCAGCCATGGGTTCCCCTGTCCTCCCCCTCCCGCTCCCAGCCCCACCTTCCCCCCAGCCCCTCCCCTCCATTCCCATGTCCTCCAGGGTAAAGGCACCACTGGGGATTCATTTAAACCTGGTGGATTCAGTACAGGCAGGTCCTGTCACCTCCTTCCAGACTGAGCAAAGTGTCCCTGTGTAAGACCAAGGTTTCAAACAGCCAGCTCATGCACTAAGGACAGATCCTGGTCCCACAGCCTGGATGGCTCCCAAACAGATCAAGCTATTCAATTGTCTCACTTATCCAGAGGGCCTGATCCAGCTGGGGGCTACACAGCTTTTGGTTCATAATTCATGTGCTTCCATTTATTTGGCTATTTGTCCCTGTGCTTTTTGCACTCTTGGATTCAAAAATTCACGCTCTTGCAGACCTTCCTCTTTCTCAAAGTTTGGATACATGGAGCTCCATCTGGGGCCTGGCTGAGGATCTCTGCATCCACTTCCATCACTTATTGGATGAGAGTTCCAAGATGACTGTTAGGGTGTTTAGTCATCTGATAACCAGACTAGGTCAGATCAGGCTTTCTCTCGACCATTGCCAGCAGACTACAGAGGATATATCATTCTGGATTTCTGGGGACCTGTCGAGCACTCTGCCTATTCCTGTTCTCATGTGGTCTTCATTTATCATGGTCTGTTATTCCTCATTCTCCCTTTCTGTTCTTGATCCAGCTGGGATCGCCTGCTCCCCTAACCTTTCTTTCAGTCAAATCTTGCCCTTCATTATTCCCACTGTCGTCCAGGTTGTTCATGTAGATCTCATCCATTTCTCTGTCATTGGGTGATCCTTGGGTCTTTCCTAGGGTCCCGTTTTCTAGGTAGCCTCCCTGGAGATGTGTAGCAGTCTAGTCATCTTTGTTTTACATCTTGTATCCTCCTATGAGTGAGTACATACCATGTTTGTCCTTCTGAGTCTGGGTTACCTCACTCAGGATGATTTTTTTTCTAGATCCATCCGTATGCTTGCAAACCTCATGGTGTCATTGTTTTTCTCTGTAGAGTAGTACTCCATTGTGTATATGTACCACATTTTCTTTATCCATTCTTCAGTTGAAGGGCATCTTGGTTGTTTCCAGGTTCTGGCTATAACAAACAAAGCTGATACGAACATAGCTGAGCAAATGCCCTTGTGGTAAGATTGAGCATTCCTTGGATATATGCCCAAGAGAGCTATAGCTGGGTCTTGGGGGAGATGAATTCCCAATTTTCTAAGGAAGCAACCTATTGATTTCTAAAGTGGCTGAACAAGCTTGCATTCCCACCAGCAGTGGAAGAGAGTTCCCCTTGCTCCACATCCTCTCCAACAAAAACTGTCTTCTGTGCTTTTGATCTTAGCCATTCTGACAGGTGTAAGATGGTATCTCAGAGTCGTTTTGATTTCCATTTCCCGGATAATTAGGGATGTTGAGCAATTCCTTAAATGTCTTTCAGCCATTTGAACTTCCTCTGTGGAGAATTCTCTGTTGAGTTCTATAGCCCATTTCTTAATTGGACTGTTGGGCATTTTTATGTCTAATTTCTTGAGTTCTTTATATATTCTGGATATCAGCCCTCTGTCAGATGTGAGGTTGGTGAAGACCTTTTCCCATTCTGTAGGCGGTCGCTTTGTCTTGTTGACAGTGTCCTTTGCTCTACAAAATCTCAATTTCAACAAGTCCCATTGATTGATTGTTTCTCTGAGTGTCTGTGCTACTGGTGTTATATTTAGAAAGTGATGTCCAGTACCAATGCATTCAAGAGTACTTCCTACTTTCTCTTCAATCAGGTTCAGAGTAACTGGATTTAGGTTGAGGTCTTTGATCCACTTGGACTTAAGTTTTGTGCATGGTGACAGATATGGATCTATTTGTAGCCTTCTACACATTGACATCCAGTTATGCCAGCACCAATTGTTGAAGATGCTTTCTTTTTTCCATTGTACATTTTTGGCTTCTTTGTCAAAAATTATATGTTCATAGGTGTGCGGGTTAATGTAAGGGTCTTCAATTCGATTCCATTGGTCCACATGTCGGTTTTTATGCCTGTACCAAGATGTTTTTTATGACAGTAGCTCTATAGTAGAGCTTGAGGTCCAGGATTGTGATGCCTCCAGAGGTTGTTTTATTGTAAAGGATTCTTTTGGCTATCCTGGGTTTTTTGTTTTTCCATATGAAGGTGAGTATTATTCTTTCCATATCTGTGAAGAATTGTGTTGGTAATTTGATGGGAATTGCATTGAATCTGCAGATTGCTTTTGGTAAGATCGTCATTTTTATTATGTTAATCCTGCCTATCCATGAGCATGGGAGGCCTTTGCATTTTATGACATCTTCTTCAATTTCTTTTTTCAGGGACTTAAAGTTCTTGTCATATAGGTCTTCACATGCTTAGGTAGCATAACCCCAAGGTATTTTTATCATTTGTGGCTATTGTAAAGGGTGATGTATCTCTGATTTCCTTCTCAGCCTGTTTGTCTACTGTATATAGAAGGGGTACTGATTTTTTGAGGTGATCTTGTATCCTGCAATGTTGCTGAAGCTTTTTATTAGCTGTATCAGTTCCTTGGTTGAATTTTTGGGGTCACTCATTTATACTAACATGTCATCTGCAAATAGGGAGAGCTTGACTTCTTCCTTTCCAATTTGTATCCCCTTAATCTCTTTATGTTGTCTTAGAGCTCTGGCTAGAACTTCAAGTACTATATTGAAAAAGTAGGGGGAGAGGAGACAGCCTTGCCTTGTTCCTGATTTTAGTGGTATCGCTTTGAGTTTCTCTCCATTTAATTTGATGTTGGCTGTTGGCTTGCTGTAGATTGCCTTTACTATGTTTAGGTATGTTCCGTATATTCCTGATTGCTCCAAGACCATTATCATGAAGGGGTGTTGAATTTTTTCAAATGCCTTTTCTGCATCTAGTGAGATGATCATGTGGTTTTTTTCTTTGAGTTTGTTTATATAATTATATTACATTGACTGACTTCCATACGTTGAACCACCCTTGCATCCCTGGGATGAAGCCTACTTGATCATGGTGGATAATTGTTTTGATGTGTTCTTGGGTCTGTTTGCCAGTATTTTATTGAGTATTTTTGCATCAATGTTCATGAGAAAGATCGGTCTGTAGTTCTCTTTCTTTGTTGCATCTTTGTTTGGTTTAGGAATCAGGGTAATTGTAGCCTCCTAGAAGGAGTTTGGTAATATACCTTCTGCTTCTATTGTGTGGAACAATTTAAAGAGTATTGGTATTAAGTCTTCTTTGAAGATCTGGTAGAATTCTGCAGTGAAACCATCAGGTCCAGGGCTTTTTTTGGTTGGGAGACTTTTAATGACTGATTCTATTTCCTTAGGGGTTATTGGACTATTTAAATGGTTTATCCGGTCTTGATTTAACTTAGGTATATGGTACCTATCCAGAAAATTATCCATTTCTTTTAGATTTTCCAGTTTTGTGGAGTAGAGGTTTTTGAAGTATGACCTAATGATTCTCTGGATTTCCTCATCATCTGTTGTTATGTCCCCTGTTTCATTTCTGATTTTGTTAATTTGGATGCTCTCTCTCTGTCTTTTGGTTAGTTTGGATAAGGGCTTGTCTATCTTGTTGATCTTCTCAAAGAACCAACTCTTTGTCTCATTAATCCTTTGTATTGTTCTGTTTATTTCTATTTTATTGATTTCAGCTCTGAATTTGATAATTTCCTGGCCTCTGTTCCTCCTGGGAGACTTTGCTTCTTCCTGTTCAAGGGCTTTCAGGTGTGCTGTCAAGTCACTAGCATGAAATTTCTCCAGCTTCTTTATGTGGACATTCAGTGCTATGAATTTCCCTCTTAGCACTGCTTTCATAGTATCCCATATGTTTGGGTATGTGGTGTATGCATTTTCATTTATCTCTAGGAAGTCTTTAATTTCTTTCTTTCTTTCTTTCTTTCTTTCTTTCTTTCTTTCTTTCTTTCTTTCTTTCTTCCTTCCTTCCTTCCTTCCTTCCTTCCTTTCTTTCTTTCTTTCTTTCTTTCTTTCTTTCTTTCTTTCTTCCTTAACCCATTGGTTATTCAATTGAGCATTATTCAGTTTCCATGAGATTGTAGGATTTCTGTAGTTTTTTTCTGTTGTTGAAATCTAACTTTAAACCATGGTGGTCTGATAGAACACAGTGGGTTATTCCAATTGTTTTGTATCTTTTGAGATTTGCTTTGTGGCCAAGTATGTGGTCGATTTTAGAGAAGGTTCCATGGGGTGCTGAGAAGAAGGTATATTCTTTTTTTGGGGGGGGATGGAATGTTCTGTAGATATCGATTAAGTCCACTTGAGCCATAACATCAGTTAAGACCATTATGTCTCTGTTAAGTTTCAATTTGGCCGATCTGTCCAGAGGTGAAAGTGGGGTGTTGAAGTCTCCCACTATTAATGTGTATGGTTTTATATGTGATTTAAGCTTTAGTAATGTTTCTTTTACATATGTGGGTGCCCTTGTGTTTGAGGCATAAATGTTCAGAATTGAGACTTCATCTTGGTGGATCTTTCCTGGGATGATGTAATTTCCTTCATCATCTCTTTTGATTGATTTCAGTTTGAAGTCTATTTTGCTGGATATTAGGATGGCTACACCAGCTTGCTTCTTAAGACCATTTGATTGGAAAGTCTTTTCCCAGCATTTTATTGTTAGGAGGTGTCTGTCTTTGAAGTTGAGGTGTGTTTCTTGTATGCAGCAGAAATATGGGTCCTGTTTTCACATCCATTCTTGTTAGTCTCTGTCTTTTTATAGGTGAATTAAGCCCACTGATATTAAGGGATATTAATGACCAGTGATTATTCATTCCTGTTGTTATTTTTATTTTTTTGGTGGTAGGGTGTGTGTACTTCTCTTCTTTGGGGTTTACTGCTGTGGTGTTATCTATTGCCTGTGTTTTCATGGGTGTATTTGCCTTCCTTACATTGGAATTTTCCTTCTACTGCTTTCTGTAGGGCTGGGTTTGTGGATAAGTATTGTTTAAATCTGGTTTTGTCTTGGAAGGTCTTGTTCACTCCATCTATGATGACTGAAAGTTTTGCTGGGTATATTAGTCTAGGCTGGCATCCATGGTCTCTTAGTGTCTGCATTATATCTGTCCGGGTTCTTCTGGCTTTCAAAGTCTCAATTGAGGAATGTGGTGTTATTCTGATGGGTTTGCCTTTGTAAGTCACTTGGCCTTTTTCCTTTGCTGCCCTTAATATTCTTTCTTTATTCTGTAAGTTTAGTTGTTTAATTATTCTGTGGTGAGGGGACTTTTCTGGGGGGTCTAGTCTGTTTGGTGTTCTATAGGCTTCTTGTAGCTTCATAGGCATTTCCTTCTTTAAGTTGGGAAAGTTTTCTTCTATGATCTTGTTAAATATATTTTCTGTGCCTTTGAGTTGGTATTCTTCTCCTTCCTCTATCCCTATTATTCGTAGTTTTGGTCTTTTCATGGTGTCCTAAGTTTCTCAGACATTTTGGGTCATGAGTTTGTTGGTTTTAGTGTTTTCTTTGACTGATGAATCTATTTCTTCTACCATATCCTCAACACCAGAGATCCTCTCTTCCATCTCTTGCATTCTGTTGGTTATACTTACCTTGAAGTTCCTGTTTGTTTACTCAGATTTTCTATTTCCATCATTCCTTCTGCTAGTATCTTCTTCATTTTTTCTATTTCCCTCTTCAGGTCTTGGATTGTCTCCTTTGCTTTTTCATGATTTTCATTCATTGTTTTCTTCTGCATTAATTGTCCTTTCCTCTAGTTTTTTATAGTGTTCTCCCCATTCTTTGTCTGTCCGTTCCTCTACTTTATTTTTGATTTCTCTATATAAGGCTCTAGCCTCTTCATGATGTTACTTCTAAGGTTGTTTTCTTCTTACTCTTCCATTCTATGATGTTAAGGTCTAGCTGATGGAGAAGGGCTAGGTTCTGTTGATGCTGTATTGCTCTTTATTTTGTTGTATGTACTTCTGCCTTGATATCTGCCCTTTCTCCTCTTGTGTTCATTCTTGGTCTTAACAGTGTACTTGGTCCAGAGAAAGTTGACAGATTTAGGGAGCCTCTTTCTGGTCCAGATGGAAGTTCTGTGCCAGATGGGAGCACTGGTCCAGATGAGAGTGCTGGCCACATAGGAGCTGGGGGGCTGGACTCTGAGTATCGGTAAGTCTCTGGTTTCTCCTTATTTTGTCCAGATTGGAGCTCCTCTTGTCCAGATGGGAGTTCCTCTGGTCTCTAGTCCAGATGGGAGTTCAAGGGCAGAATGGAATCTTGGGGCTGGTCTCTGATTCTCAGGAAGTGGCTGTGTTCTCTCTTGTCCAGATGGGAGTTCCAGCTAAAGACTTTATTTTTAAAATTATAATTCCTTATATGACAGTCCACCCTCCTTTTCTGCTCTCTTCCAAGCCTATGCACATTTTTACATATAATGTAAACCATTTACAGGTTCATTCCTTCTAAATCTGTCTTTTGTGTATCCATAATCCTTTTTTGATCATTGTAAAGTGCAGCATGGCTAAGATTGAAACGGCAACATTGGCTGCTAACTCCACCCATTTTGGATGCCCAATGTGAAGTGAGAGTTTCCACCTAAAATCTCATCTGTCACAGGGGAGACCAGAGTTTATTTCCCTCAAGAGGAGCCAAGAGAGTACCACATACATGCATCCCAGGTCTTAAGGGTCCCCAGTTGCCATGCCTCAGGAGCAGGTACTTCAAGATCATAGGGAGGTGTAATAGCTATAGCTGCCTTACTATGGCCAATGCTTCAGGGCATTGCTCGAATGTCCTCCCACTACAGCAAATTAGTTTTGAGGTGGAGGAATATCTGAGATGATTTGGAGGGGTAGAAGTGACCAATATTCATAATATGAAATTCTGTGAGTATTAATAAAAATATTATTTTAAATATTTAAGAAATCATACAACTATAAAATAAATTTTAGTATTATTTATGAAAATAGTTCCTAAGAATTTTCTTCAAATTGGAAGATGTTCTGGATATATTCAGATGTTGTCTAGATGAAAATTATTTCAGCCATTATCCCACAATTTATGTCTTTGAATATCTCTACATTGCAGACTGCTCACATTATCTTTAGTTTATTGTTCAATAAGCCATCTATCTTATTCATATGAAGCAGGATAATAGCAAAAATAACCACCCATTCAGAAACCATTGAAATCCAATTATGTTTAAAAACAATACACAGACAAGGAGTAGAGATATGGAGACAGAGGCAGAGACAAACAGTCAGACATTTATTGAGGAAATTAAAAACAACTTCTCTGTCATATGTTATGTATAAAACAATATGATGGGAAGAAATATTAGAAGAATGCAAGAGATCCAAGCTTTAACTGATTCTAAATGTCACCACAATTTTTGAAGTGTGTAAATATTTGTTACTGGGTTAAATTACCTGGTTAAATAAATCCAGTTAGTGATAGGGATAGGTAGTTTACTGTAACATCAGTATTATTGATGGATAAACAATATCAGTCACTTACCAACATCAATGTCTACCATGAGTCATTTTGAAAGGAGTTATTAGTATGTCTATTATTAAAATGTCTCAATGAATGAAGGAAAAGTTTTACTTCTGTGCTCCTATAAATTTTTTCCAGTAGCTTAGATATTGCAGAATCCTGTGAAGAGGAGGGAGAATTTTCTGTAAGACCTGCATTTTATTTACCTGTTTCATTAGAAAATGCATTTTTAAGATAAGGAGTATCATAGAAGGAGACATTCTTACCATCCTGAATAAATTTCTTGATCCAGGCACATAGGTCTTCTCATACATAGATTAAGGGATTTGAAAGAAAGAAACAGAAAAAAAGAAGAAAGAAAGATGTGCTAGCAAATATACAGGACTTTGTGGAAAGTCAGAGCAGACTGATTTTTTTTATAGCCATTAATTTACAATCTTTATAACTATGGATTTTACAGGGTATGTCCTTAACCAGCCCATGGGTTTAAAGATTGGTCAGAAGAATATCACACAGTTGAAGAGTTTGTTAATTTTATGAGAAGGGTCAAGTTTTAGGAATAGAGTTAGTGTGTGTGAATGTTCTAGATGGTCATTAGAATCTTAGGTTGACCATGTCTCTGTATTCATTGAATAATGTTATAAAAATTTGCGCTTCTGTTATGACTGTGAATCTGGATTGTAAATGGATTAAGATTCACCATGGAAAGTAATCTTGGGGCATATGTTTGGGAGACTCTATAGACAGAAAAGATGGTATAAGTAGGACTGAGCCCTTTGATATATGACTCCTGATTTTTAATTATAAGTTTAATTGGATTAATGGTTCATCTGGCATCCAACTTTTGGGCTGTGAATTCACAAAACAGTCACTTGCCCATGGCTTTGCAGCCACTGGCACTGCCAGAGTTTAATGCATGTCCTGCACTGCTGGAGTCATCATACCACTGGCTTTTCCTTTTTCTGCCCAAGCCCTCTGAGCAAGTCTGGGATTTTCCTGTTGCAGCCTTTGTATAGAAATATCCACAAACTCCAAACTATACAGGTGCCTGAGCTCCAAACACTGTTGGAGTTGGACCATCACTACTGGAAAGCTGTACCTTCAGGCAGCTCTGTGATTTCACTTCCTGCTGGTAATACCTGATGCTTTGTCATGTTCCCCTGTGTCTGACTCTCAGATGTATGGCTCTTTGGCTCCTTTTCCCTGTGACTTGTGGACTGACCCTGGATTCCATCCTCTGATTGCTGACACACAATCAATGGCAGTTGCCCTCAGCTAAGCTGTGCACTGCTTGTGCTCTCTGCCTTCTCCAACAAGGGGATCCTGGAAGATTGGTATACCTCTATCCCTACATTGTTTTGCTGTTTTTAGCTTCCTCTTTGAACCACATTTGCCACTGGAGCTGCTGTCCGGGTTCCAGAACAGCCTGTGCCAGCTCCTGCCAGTCCTGTGGTATAATCCTATTATAAGTTGACCAGGAGTTTAACATTTGCTTTACATATGGAGAATGCATGCCATAAGATACTATTGCTTCCTTAAACCTTTGTAAGTCTAACATTTCAACTGGGGTCCAAATATTTTGTGTATTCACTTGACCAGGTTGCTGTTGTATGGTTACCGGATAAATTAAGGGTGATTGTGTGAAAACAGGCTTTCTTTCTGTAACCTTATAATCCAATCCTGAAACAACTTCACTGTTAATTTCTTCTGTCTGAATCTGAACTTCTCTATAATTCATTTTAACAGGTTTAACAGGTTTTTCTAAAATTTTTATCCTGCCACTCAAATTGACTATCTTTTCAAATAGTAAAATAAGGATAAGAAGATTAATAATGCACATAATTTGATCAACATTAATCTCATATAATTGTTCCATTATCAGACTGCCTAAAATTTCAAACAAAGCCCAATTTTTTTCCAATGTACACATAAAACCCATTTTTTTTTAATGTGGAAAAAAACTCTTTTAAATAGTTTCCTTTAAAATATCTGATATAAATGACTTACCAATTCTGCATAGAACAGTAGAAATCTGAGGGAATATCAAAACAGCTACCTAGCGTCCGAGGTGAGAATCCAGAGAGAGAGAGAGAGAGAGAGAGAGAGAGAGAGAGAGAGAGAGAGCAAGAAAGCAAGAAAGTGTAGCCACATTCTGGCTAAAAGCTTGAATCCAACTGCTTCAATGTTCGCGTTTTAGCGGAGTTGAGCCTAGGCTCTGGCTTCCTTAAGCTCCAACTGACCAAGTGAGCTGGCATTTCATCCAAAAGCAGCCTATCTGCAGTTGCGTGTAGCTACTGCAATTAGCGGAAGCTCCCGCAGGCCTGAGTTGTTCGTAGCACCGGCTTTTTTAAACAAGTAACTCCAGCTGCAGTGGTAACTGCTTGTAGCTAAGGTAGGTTGGGCCTGAGTCCTAAACTGAGCTAGACCCGGGTTAGGCCCAAGCTAGGGAGCCGGGCCCACCCAGGCAGGAAGCCAGACCCATTGCCAAGGCAAGCGGTTTTTTAATGAATTCTTGCCACATTGGGCACCAAATGTAGATGTAACTGTCTTGTTAAATAAGAAACACAGAGCCAATTGCAGAGTTAAAAACCACGAGGTCAGAGCAAGAGCAGAAAACCTTACCTTTCACTGCTTCTGCTGTCCTTCCTCTCTGCAAGAGAGCTACTTCTTTGTGTCATGTCTTTTTCATAGACTTTCTGTTCTGTTTTCTCATTGGTTATAAACCCAACCACATGACCTCCTCATCACTTCCTATTTGTACAGACTTCCAGGTCTTCTATGGTTGATATTGAGATTAAGGTGTGTGTCTGCCATGCTGGTTGTGTCCTTGAACACACAGAGATCTACCTAGCTCTGCCTCCCAATTGCTGGGATTAAAGGCATGCACCACTACCACCCAGCTTTTGCTCTGGCTTGCTCTGACCTCAAGGCAACTTTATTAACATACAAATAAAATCACATTTCAATACAAATAAAATATCACTATACTATCCAGTATCATCCATAGGACAGCTTCAGAAGATAAAACACAGATTTCAGGATAATCCATTATGCAAATATTTTGGCAAATTTGTATAAATGATCAAAGACCAATGTTAAAAATATAAATAAATGACATCATAATTGAGGACCTTATAGACACAGGGGCAGAAGTAACAATAACTATATGAGAATCTTGGCATCCAAATTGGCCTTTCCAGGAAGTAAATATCATCTTTTAGTGACTGGAAATTTTTCACAGGCAAAACAAAGCAGAAGATGAGTCAAATGTTTAGAACCATAAGGACAGAGAATAGAAGCCTTATGTGGCTAGAACATCAGTGAATTTATGAGGAGATTATTTGTTACAACAATAGAATATCCAGATCAACATTCTTCCAATCTCAGAAAAAAACAAACAAACCATAAACTAATGTATGGTTGCTGGCCACAATGTCTTATCATAGGTTCAGCAGATGACAATTGAAATTCAGGTGTCAGTCCACCAGAGAAATATCTCTTTGATCGACATGTGTCATTTAAGCAAGGCTTATGAGAATAATGGCTCCAGAATGTGTTTTGCATCTGTTGTCTCCCTGCATGCTGCTACTGCTATGTATATGGTATGGAAACTCATCCACTCTGTGTGTGTTTATCTCATGTATACACTCCATCTACTGGGCACATGTATATCTGTGAATGATCTGGAAGATTATTTCTTCTTCTTTTTTTCATGACAGGGTTTCTCTGTGTAGTTTTGGTTCCTGTCCTGGATCTTGCTCTGTAGACCAGGCTGGCCTGGAACTCACAAGAAATCTGCCTGGCTCTGCCTCATGAGTGCTGTGATTAGAGGCATTTGTCACTACCATCCATCAAGTATTTCTTCTTAAGCTATATAATTTAGATGAATAGAAATAATACTAGGATTTTTTTTCATAGATAGGTCTGTTGTTACGCACAAAGCCTACAAATTACACCTAAAAGCTGTTTTATATCATAGCTCAGGCTGACCTACAAAAATAGTTGTATCTATCCAGTTCTAAGACAACTTATTTCAGGCTTCAAAGCAACTTTAGAATAAAATTGTATGCCTTGGGTGTGAAGATATACATTCCCAGAAATAGCAGTCTAGTTCATAAAGACATTCTGAGCTGTCTGGCTAGGGTGTAAATACAAAGACAGCCCAATTATTGTTATCTGGCAAGTGATGAAGTCCTTGCACCCATTCCTAACCACAAATTGTGAAAATATATTCTGACTAGCCAAGGCTATGAAAAAACTTGAATTTGTAGCCCATAATGAAGACAGCAGGTGTGTAGATGTAACCATCTTGTTAAATAAGAAACACAGAGCCAATTGCAGAGTTAAAAGCCAAGAGGTCAGAGCAATAGCTGAGAGCTGAAAACCTTATCCTTCACTGCTTCTGCTGTCGTTCCTATCCACAATAGAGCTACTTCCTGTGTCCTATCTTTTATATAGACTTTCTGTTCTGCCTTCTCATTGGTTGTAAACCCAGCCACATGACCTCCTAATCACTGCCTGTCTGTACAGAACTCCAGTTCTTCTATAGCTGGTATTGAGATTAAAGGTGTGTGTTGCCATGCTGGATGTATCTTTGAACACACAGAGATCCTGCCTAGCTCTGCTTCCAAAGTGCTGGGATTAAAGGTATGCACTACCACCACCCAGCTTCTGCTATGGCTTGCCCTGACCCCAAGGCAACTTTATTAATATACAAATAAAATCACATTTCAGTACAAATAAAATATCACTATACAGATGTTCCTGGATAATTAGAAGCTATACACAAGACAAAATGTACATTTTAAGATTTAGGTCTTATTATGCCATAGTATCTTGCAAAGTACAGATTTGAGTTTAAGCTAAAAGAATAAGGCTTATCTCAGAGGATTTATGGTTTGCATGGAGTATCAGCACTTTACAGCTACCCTCTAATTGCAGGGAGTTAACTCAAAATGTTTACATAAGTCATGGTTTCTCTAATTTTACATTTAATTTGAATGTGGTGTTTATGTGATTTTGGGATTTGCTGAATGTTTTTGTTGAAATATATATATATATTTCAAAGTAACTTTAAAATAAAATTGTATGCCTTGCTAATGAGGGTGAAGATATGCACTCCCAGAAATAGCAGTCAAGTTCATAAAAACATACTGAGCTATCTAGCTAGGTTGAAAATATAAAGACAGACCAATTGTTGTTAGATGGCAAGTGATGAAGTCCTTGCACCCATTCCTGACCTCAAATTGTGAAAATATATTCTGACTAGCCAAGGCTATAGAAAAAACTTGAATTTGTAGCCCCTAATGAAGACTCATGAATAATAGCTGTGGAAGTTCCATCTGTAATCTATCCATAAATATGCTCTGTGCAGCAAATTTGCTCTATCAGTGAGGCTAAAGACAGAGAACAAAAGACTGAAGTGTCTACAGTTCACATGGAACAACAGATCTAGGTTTGAAGCATATTTTATATATGCAAAAAAGGACTTGAGAGGGGGTCAATGAGAGAAGCCAAGACGAGAAAATAGAGAGGAAATTCAGTAGCATGAGAAAATAAATAGATATAATTCTCAGCCCATTAAATGGTATCAGTTGAAAATTTTCCCATAAGGGAAGTTAAACAGCCTCACGCTTTGCCAAATTTTGTTCAGCAGCTTTTGGAAATAATTTGTAATAAATTTCCACAATCTATAATTTACCAATATATGGATGATGTCTTATGAGCTGATTGAAATGTAGGTAACTTAGTGAGAATGATTAAAGAAGGAAAGTTTTGCCATCTTTGCAATTACAAATTACCCCTGAAAAAATACAAAGAGTTGAGTCTATTAATTACCTAGGATATAAAATAGGTTTACAAAAAATTCAACTCCCAAAGATACAAATCAGGAGAGATCAATTGCTGACTCTTAATGACTTTCAAAAATTACTGGGAGACATCAACTAGATATAGCCCCCAATTGGATTAACAACACGAGAACATGAGCTATTGTAGGCCACAACAAAGTTGCAACAGCTAGCCAAACCTCCAGATGAGTGGTTCTCTGATGGAGGAACCCTGTCAAGCAGGGCTCACAGGGCCAAAGACTCTGAAAACAAAGCAAAACAAAACAACAACAACAACTGTTGCTCCTGTCTGTAATTTCACTTGTGCAAAAGCAGGTATGATATCTATCCATCACAATACATTTTTATGTAATGTGTATAAGTAGTCCCATGATTACAACTCAATCTTATGGCAGCACATATTTGTGGATGATCAGGACTATGACGTCTCATTTAATTTTGATGAAAAGAAACATATTAAAATATGCTTCATAACTAGATCTGTTGTTCCATGTGAACTGTAGACACTTCAGACTTTTGTTCTCTGTCCTTAGCCTCACTGATAGAGCAAATTTGTTGTACAGAGCATATTTATGGATAGATTACAGATGGAACTTCCACAGCTATTATTCATGAGTGGAACTGAAGATATCTGACCTTTTTTTGATCAAATCCCTTCAAAAGATTTATAGCAAACTAAGGCGATATTACAGGTATCTGGCCTTATTTAACCAAAGTCTCTCAGAGATTAATAGTGGCTTATGTTGCCCTAAGCTTCCTCTTCCAGCCCTGCCATTATAGAGACTGCAGCAACTCCTCTGCTCTGACTCAGATAGCAATTAACACTTTGTTTACAACTTAAATACCAGCTTTTGATGCAAGATCTAAGCACAGTTTACTGGCAGTTTACCTTCAGTCCTAGATTTTCTGTAACTAACAGGTAATTAACTATCTAATTGATCTAACCCAATCCAGAAGGGATGCAGCATTACACTGAGAAGATGTTCCCCAGCTGCCAGAGTTACAAGATAATTTCCTTGAACAGAAAAAAAGTTACTGGGTCTCCTCCTGAGCTTCTGAGACTACTCTTGTAAGGCAGAAAATGTATTCTTTGATCTGAAATGTTCGCTTTTTCATTCAGCCTGCTTTAAGTGAAACTGCTGCTATGAATCAGTGCTGTTTGCTTTCTTTTCCTTTATGCAGGTTGCCATGGATACTCACTATTTTTCCAGGAAGCTGTATTCCCTAGCCTGAGAGAAAGTGTCTCTGAGTCTTTGTCTTTTTGCATCTTACTAATTAAAAAATACTAGTCTACCTTATAAGTTACACTCAGAAATATAAATAGCACACATATTTCTTGCCTTTTCTTTAGATTTCTCAATGGTTTGGTTTCCTCCCTTTATAATCCCTGAAGCAGCCCCTTTAAGAGATAAACTGGAACTTTTACAACCCCCAGCTTATATCAGCCACCAATTAAACTGACCAAAAATTTGCTATGTGAGACTTTTATTGTATCTACCATGAATGCTTGTGACACTGAGAATTTTGCCTTTTAACATTTTGTATTAGTGACAAGTTGCTAATGAATATCTATCTATCTATCTATCTATCTATCTATCTATCTGTCTGTCTGTCTATCTATCTATCTATTTATCTATCTATCTATCTATCTATCTCTCTCTATATATACATATATGCTGGGCAATTTTTAACAGTAGAAGAAGAAAGAGTATGGAAGAATGAAGAACATGGATCAATAAAGAGCATAATACAGTAAAGAGCAGTTGGCTGGTGTGTGAAATTAGTATAGAAATCTATCATTTCTTTGCTCCTAGGAAACATTTTTCTGAGGAACCCTCAGCACTACAGGTGGTACCAACACCAGGGAAGGAGAATAATTTAGGAGTTACCCATGAGGAAGAGGTAGCACAATAAGGGGGAAACAAAAGACAGTCCTTCCTGGAAGTGTTCAAGAGAGACTCATTAGAATAGTGGCTTCTCAGGACACCTCAGAGGTAGGAAAACTTAGAGAAACATAAGTTGCTATTATTCTCTAAAGGATTTTGATAAAACAAGGCCAGACAACTGCAATATCACCGTAGTTTGCCATAAATATTCTGAAAGGCTTTGATCCAAACAATGTCAGAAATCTCCAATTCCGTTCATAAATAATATGTATGGAAGTTCCATCTGGAATTGATTCATAAGTATGCTTTTCCAGCCAAAGTGCTCTGTCAGGGAGGGTAAAAATAGAAAAAAAAAGGCTCTACATGTCTACAGTCCAAATGGAACAATAGATCTATTTATGAAGCATATTTTAATATGTTTCTATACATCAAAATTATACAGCTAGATGAGAATCATCTTCCGACCATTCACAAATATATGTGTCCATAAAACTGAGATGTAATCATGGGATTACAAATACTATTACACAAAAAATGTATTGTAAAGTGGAGATATCATACCTGTTTTTGCACAAGTGAAATTATAGAATGGACCAACAGTCTTTTTTTCAGAGTCCATGGCCCTGTGAGTCCTGTGTGACAGGGTTTTTTCATCAGATAACCACTCATTTGCTGGTTTGACATATGATTTATCTATTGATAACTACTGTAATTGCATCATGGCCCACAATGACCTGTGACACAGCTCCTGAGAATATATCGTGATCTGACTGTGTCAGGAACAAAACCTTTTTAGTGTATCACTAGTGTCACTGATCTCATATCTCAAGCACCATGTAGAAGAAAAACTATGATAAAGTTTGCTGCAAACCACAGGAAAATGCAATGGAACCCAGCTACTACCACAACAGCTACTACTTGGAGACTTTTCTGAAGGTCAAGCCATGGATTAAGAAGTCTTGGTGATATCTTAGCTTTTGTATGTATACTCGCTGGTTTATACAGTGATTTTCTTATAATGCTATGCATGCTTCACAGAACTCCTAACAGTGTATTTATCTAAAATATGTATCAAGCATCCAAGGCCAAATGAAACAACTGTTTCCTAGGTCAGAAGAATAGCTTTATTTCTTATGCAATTTAGGGTGAGACCCTCCTTCCTTACAACCTTGATAATTGACTCCTAATTTCTTGCCTAACCACTTCTACGAATGTAGATTGAGCACATAAATTTTCTTCCTGACTAACTGATCCTTAGCACTCATTTTGGTTGTAAAATAAAGGCTTGTGGCCACTGTCTGAGGAGAATTCTTACCTGCCTTTATGACCCCATAGGAATTCAAACCTGGTGACCTTGCTCTGCCAAAGGATAGCTATGGCTTGGGTTTATAATAGAACACCTCAGAGACTGAGAGGAACTGAGGTATAAGGAGAACAAAGAGAGGCTATTGAGAATTTTGGCTAGAGGGGATTTTTGACTTGATAACTGGAGGTCAGGATGGAAGATGAGGAAGAGCCAGACATGAAAGTACTAGATGAGTAAAAAGGAGATAAGGACATAGATGAGGCAGAATTAAGATGAGAGACTTAAGATAGAACTTAGAAGGGACAATCAATAAAGGTAGAGACAAATTAGGCACAAAAGTAACTAGGCTTGAGTATAGAACTAAAAGCTATGTAGATAGGATTTTATCCCAGAGGAATAAAGCAGACAAAGAGCTAGGTGTATTTAGATTCATTTCCTGAAAATAAATCTTGCTGTTCACAGTTTCTCTTCTGAGACCCTGGGAAGTATATTATTAAGGTGTGTCCTTTAGTAATATACAAGAAAAGTTTGAAGATCCTGAGGCAGAGTGAACAAACAAAGTTGCAGGCAGGGTCCTGTTAGGGTATGGCTGAAGGGCCCTTTCTCACTTGTCCCAGGCTGGGGATTTGGAGCAATGTCTCATGAAGGGAAATTATGTGGATTCACCAGCAGCCAAACTGTCCTTGTCATTGGCATCAGGAGTGAAGTTTCTCAAGGTTTTGTGAAATTGCTGAAGCATGGAGGATCCACAAGGACAGTACATGCTGTAGACAAGGAATCTGTTGGACAGCAGCTCCTCAGGACTGTGTGGAACAAGGCAATTGTCTGACAGCTGTCAATCCATGGGTCATATTACCAAGCCGCTTAGGTTAGTGAAAGATAAGATAGACAAATATTTGCTTACCATAAAGATATCTTTATAACATTAACCTCAGATACCTGTTAATGAAAGTCCTTGAGGTCTAGCTTCAAAAGCTTTCTCCCAGTGTTCAAAAGAGACTCTACTGCCACAGAGAAAACTAATCTGGGGATAAGGAATGAGTCTACTCACACAGTGCTCTGTCAGTCCAAGAGTCTTTATTGTTCTAAATAAGCTCTAAATCTTCAGCTTCTTTTTAGCTCTTATTCTTTGCTCCAATCTTAATTGACTATCCATATGTTTCTTACAGGAGACTCTTTGCAATCCTAACACATAAAATTTGCCTGGGAAACAGAGGACAAAACCAGCCACTATATTAAACAAAGAGGTAATAATCCTACTATTTTAGAAGCAAATATTCATCTAGGTCTTTGTGAGTTCAAGGGCACACTGCAAAGAGAGCCAGGCATAGTGGCACATGCCTTTAATCCCAGCACTAGTTAACCCTTGATGTCTGGAGGTCTGTATGGACAGACAGACAGGAAACAACAGAGCTGAGTGGAAAGAAGAATTGATGTAACTGGGCACAGAGAGGAAGTAAGATGGCAGGGAAAAGAAAGGTATATAAGGTATAGAATGCAAGAAGTAGCCGTCTTGGGATGAGGATTTGCTAATGGTAAGAACTTGTAGCAGGCTTTTCTATTCCTCTGATTTTTCAGCTTTCATCCTAATATCTGGTTCCAGGTTTTTTTTATTAATAAGACCATTTAGCAATTTCTGTTACATCTGGAGACCCTACGTTTGTTGCAGGAATTCACTAAAAAGCCATTTGCCTGGGCTCAGGCCTTAGCTACATGCAGCTGGAGTCTGCACCCCATATGAGCCAGAGTCTCTTTGGCTTCTTCTCTACAGGTGGGTTGTGGGGTCTCTCTGTATTCCCATCTTAGACTAATACAATACTAGGTAGCTACCTTGAAACCCCCTCAGGCTTCTACTGTTCTATATAGTGAGCAGACTTAGTGAGTCAAGTATTTTTTAAATATATTTAATTTTTCTTCATACAGATATTTGTGTTTTAACTTTACATATCAGCCATGGGTTCCCCTATCCTCGCCCCTCCCGCCCCTGCCCCTTCCTTCTCCCCAGCCCCTCCTCCCCATTCTCATCTCCTCCAAGGCAAAGAATCCCCAGGGGATTCAGCTCAACCTGGTAGATTCAGTCCAGGGAGGTCCAGTCCCCTCCTTCCAAGCTGAGCAAAGTGTCCCCACATAAGCCCCAGGTTCCAAACAGCCAGCTCATGCACTAAGGACAGGTCTGGGTCCCACTGCCTGGGTGCCTCCCAAACAGTTCAAGCTATTCAACTGTCTCACTTATCTAGATGGCCTGATCCAGTTGGGGGCTCTAAGGCTTTTGGTTCATAATTCCTGTGTTTCCATTAGTTTGGTTATTTGTCCCTGTGATTTTTCCAATCTTGGTCTCAGCAACTCACGCTCTTACAATCCTTCCTCTATCTTGACAATTGGAGTCCTGGAGCTCCACCTGGGGACTGGCTGAGGATCTCTGCATCCACTTCTTTCAGTCATTGGATGAGAGTTCTAGCACAACAGTTAGGGTGTTCGGCCATCCTATCACCAGACTAGGTCAGTTTGGGCTTTCTTTTGACCATTTCCAGTAGTCTACAGTGGAGGTATATCATTGTTGATTTCTGGGGACCTCTCTAGCACTTTGCTTCTTCCTGTTCTCATATGGTCTTCATTTATCATGGTCCGTTATTCCTTGTTCTTCCTTTCTGTTCTTGATACAGCTGGGATCTCCTGCTCCTCTAAGCTCTCTTTCCCTCAAACCTTGCCCTTCATTACCCCCACTCATGTCCAGGCTGTTCATATAGATCTCATTCATTTCTCTGTCATTGGGCAATCCTTGTGTCTTTCTTAGGGTCCTGTTTTCTAGATAGCCTCCCTGGAATTGTGAGCAGCAGTCTAGTCATCTTTGTTATTTTCATATCAGCATTGTTTGTAATAGCCAGAACCTTGAAACATCCTAGATGCCCATCAACTGAAGAATGGATAAAGAAAATGTGGTACATATATACAATGGAGTACTACTCAGCAGAGAAAAACAATGATATCATGAGGTTTGTGGGCAAATGGATGAATCTAGAAAAAAATCATCCTGAGTGAGATAACCTAGACTCAGAAAGACAAACATGGTATGTACTCACTCATAGGAATATTTCTTAGAGAGAGAAATTATTTCAAAGAGAATTTTATTGCCACATTAAAAAATGGGGAACATTTTTACAATGGAGCAAATTTTGTCTCTGTTTGATAATATATTAAGCAGTTAAAAATTGCACAATTAAATGAGAGGATAATATTGATGGGATTTACATAATGTCAATCATGAATATTATTTGATCATTTTCACTTTTATCTTTAAAAATGTTGGTTAATATGAGTGGCAAGATAAAAATTTTAGGAAAAACTTGTTAAACATGTTAAACAGATCATACATGTATTCAGACCCAGAAAGAAGAATTTAAATGTGAACTTATCTCAGCATTGTATTGTATGGTTACAGAGAAATAGCCTAAGGCTTTCAAACAGTCAAACTTAATCTATCCAGTGACCTTACAGAAACTGCCAAATGCTCAAGGCACTGTATAATCTGATTGGAATCCTGTGCAAATGTTAGATTTGAGGAGAGTGAAGGAAGCTATAGTCTCATATGGTGTGCATTCTCCATTTATAAAATAGAGGTTAAACTCATGATCAAATTATAAGAGAATTATCCTTCAAGCCTCCAAACTTTTGGTTACAGCTGTTTTAGAGGCTGAAAGCAAGTTACAGTGTAGGACCTGGTAGAAAGGGGAGGCTAAGACTACAGAACAATTGTGCAGGGCTGGAGGTATGGAAATTTCCCAAGATCAACTTCTTGGAGAAGGTAATTATGCTGATATACAAAGACAATTTTTATAATATGGTCCCTCCCTAATTTTTATGCTGAATTGCAGCCTTGAATGCTCGGGGTAGTGTTGAAAAAGTAGGAGAATTATTTACAAAAGTAATAAAGGCTCCCAAAGAAACCTTAATCAATTTCTTTCTTTCTTTCTTGTTTTTTTTTTGTTTTTTTTTTGTTTTGGCTTTTTGAGACAGGTTTTTACTGTGTATCTTTGTGCCTTTCTTGGATCTTGCATTGTAGACCAGGCTGTGCTTGAACTCACAAAGATCTGCCTGCCTCTGCCTCCCAAGTGCTGGGATTAAAGGTGGGCACCACCACCACCTGGCATGAATTTCTTACAAAGGCTGTCTTCAGCAGTAAATAGAATGATACTAAATTTAGAAGTCAGGCAGATAATAATCTGGCTTTTAAAGAATGTTAATGCACAATACAAAAGGGTAATTAGACTTTTAAAGGCAAGATCAGATGTCAGATGTTTCAAATGTGGTAAATAAGATCAATAAAAATGGAATGTAAACAGGACATTCCTAAAAGCAATGTTCTTTCAAGGAATAATCCCAACAGGACACCCCCTCCTTTCTCAAATATTCAGAAGATGTAGTAAAGGCAAACATTGGACTAACAAATGTAGATCTCCAAGGAACAAGGTAATTCTTTGCCTTTGCCATCAGGAAACTCCTTGAGGGGCCTCATACAGGCCACCATAGAAAATTCAGTTCAGTCCTTTCCTGCCATCATAGAAGGAACTCCTTCCTAGAGGAATTAAATAACCAAATATCTACTGTAAAAAAAATACTGCTCAGGGTGATAGAACAGCTATAGTGGAGAGAACGAAAGAATTGGGAGAAATGATAAAGCAATTTTTTTTGGCAAACTTCTATAAATGAACAAAAATAAAAATTAAAAATACAAATAAATGAAGTTCACAATCAAGGTCTGTAGACACACGTGTGGAAATAACAATAATTGCACCAGAATCTTGACATGCAAATTGTCCTCTTCAGGAGATAAATGTTCAGCTGTTAGGGACTGGAACATTTCTCAAGAGAAATGAGTCAAATGTATAGGGCAACAAGGACAGAAATAAAAATTAAAGCTATATGTTGCTAATATACCCATGAATATAAGGGGCTGTGATTTATTACAATTGAAAACTGAGATTAACATTCCTCCAATATCAGAAACAGACCATAAACAAACATATGTTTCTGAAAAAAATATTAGAAGTGCTGTGGATATCACTCTGTGTAAATAAAGTTCTGATTGGCCAGTGGCCAGGCAGGAAGTATAGGTGGGACAAGAGAAAAGAGAATTCTGGGAAGTAGAAGGCTGGGGAGACACCGCCAGCCGCTGCCATGAGAAGCAACATGTAAAGACACTGGTAAGCCACAAGCCACATGGCAAAGTATAAAATAACAGAAATGGGTTAATTTAAGATAGAAGTAGATAACAAGAAGCCTGCCATGGCCATTCAGTTTCTAAACAATGTAAGTTTCTGTGTGCTTTCTTGGTTGGGTCTGAGCGACTGTGGGACTGGCGGGTAAGAGAGATTTGTCCTGACTGGGCCTGGCAGGAAAACTCCAACTACAAATGGCGCCCAACGTATTGGCAAGAGTTTCCACCTAAAACCTGACAAAAAAGATTCTAAAACGGAGCTAAAAACAGCTTCCTAGTTGTCTCAAGTTAGCGGCAGCCTGCCAGTTTGAGCTACTATGGCGGGTTCCTGGTGTGTGCGTCTGACCTGCCCTGTGGCAGGAATGAGGAATCTACAAGCAGCACTTTACTCTGCTGCATGGTGGATTTAGCCTTTGCCAGTTAAAAAAAAAGATTTCTAGGCTATTCACTGCTTTGATAGAACTGTTTCTGATAGTTGATGGTTCACATGGCTCCAGACCCAGTGCTGGTGGTAAACTGTACCACCTCCATGTTGGGAAGCTGAGGTGGGCAGAGCCAGCAGCCACAGCAGCGTTTCAGTCTTACGAAGATGGATATTACACAGAGAATCTGGTTTATGTTGTCTTTGGGATTTTTAACTGCAGAGAAAGATTTGATCATAAAAGCTGTTGAGTTAAACAAATATGTAAATTGTAAAGGTAACTTGACTTCAAAATTTGGATATAAGGATATGTTGCTTTGGAAAGGAGTCTCTGCTTTTGTTTCCACAGAAAGCCAGAGGCTATGGATTTGTCCCAGATTAAGATACATCAGGTTTGATCAGCCAAGACCACCTGAAAGGTCTCCAATGACACCATGGCCCAGATGATCTGACATCCAGAATGGTTTCAAGGCAACTGGCTCAGAGGTTCACCCTAATGGACTACTCCATAATCCTAAAATTTTCTTTGTGTCCCCATAAGATACAGCGCCCCCCTCCAGCAGGAAGTAGTAAGAGAAACTACGCCCACATTCCCAAAATTATCAAGCTGGCTTTGGCGATGGAATTGGCTCACTCCTTCTCTAAACCCAGACGTATTTTTAAAAGAAAAAGGTAAGAGATTCTTGTGTCCCAAATCAGAAGATCCCTCTGGTGTGGGACAGAGAAAAACCACTATTTTATTTTAAACAGATTGATTATAAATGCAATCTCTTTCTAAAGAAGAAAAGGGGATATGATATAGATATAATAGGATAAAAGGTAGATTAAGGAACTTCTAAAGAGCAACAACTTATTTAAAATGTTTTACATTAGTATAGATTTTAGTCTATTGATACAAACTTAAAGTTAATTTTGTTATACTGTATATATATTTCTACTCATATTTAAGGTATTATGTTTGTATAGCTCATTTAAAATTGAAATGGACAATTAAAATTAGATTAATAATTAACCATCTGTGATAATCATACTCATAGCCATTGTTAGTTAAGTCTTCTAGGTATACATAGAGATATTTCAGATAGATAGGTAATCTTCAAATACTTCAAAGACCTTCAGAATACGGCATTTAAAATATTTTTAAAATTTAGACTTTCTGGACAGTGAGACATGTCTGCTCCTGACAACACCGTTTTACTTCAGAGAGGAAGATGGGCATTGAAGACACTTCATATCTTATCTTCACCTTGGCAAAAATAGCCATTTGGACAAGAAACTGTTCTTGCCTGGACTGCTTGATCAACTGGACATGCAGGACCCATAGAAAGGTGACCACTGAACTTTGTTTAACAAAATGGTCCTTCAGGTTCCTGCTTCGCAAAGGAAACTGCCAGACATTCTACAGGACACTGAGAGAAGTGACCAAGAGACTCTAGCCCTGTGGGCTAAAAACAGATGCCCCAACTTTACAAAGGAACATCAGGTGACTGTCCAGAATGCCAGCTGTCTATGTCTACTCTTGCAAGACTCCTAAAAAATGCTTACATCCTTCTCCCGGTTCTCAGGTAATATTATATCCTTCTGAGGTCTTTGATATGGTTAAAGAATAGATAATTATAATTTCCTCAGTTATGATAAAAGATAAGTTAGATATAAAACCTTAGACTCACAAATATAAGATAGATAGGATATCTTAATATTGTACCTGTAATTCTTGCTTGATAATTGTTTTGTTATATGTAATTTTACTATGTAAAAGTTAAAACCATCCTAAAAAAAGAAAAAGAAAAAGAAAAGGGGAAGTGCTGTGGATATCGCTCTGTGTAAATAAAGTTCTGATTGGCCAGTGGCCAGGCAGGAAGTATAGGCGGGACAAGAGAGAAGAGAATTCTGGGAAGTAGAAGGCTGGGGGAGACACCGCCAGCAGCCGCCATGAAAAGCAACATGTAAAGACACCGGTAAGCCACAAGCCATGTGGCAAAGTATAGACTAACAGAAATGGATTAATTTAAGAGAGAAGAAGTAGATAACAAGCAGCCTGCCACAGCCATACAGTTTCTAAACAATGTAAGTTTCTGTGTGCTTTCTTGGTTGGGTCTGAGCGACTGTGGGACTGGCGGGTAAGAGAGATTTGTCCTGACTGGGCCAGGCAGGAAAACTCTAACTACAAGAAGGTGTTATAAAAAACAGTCTCTGACCAACCAGATTGTACAAGAACAGGTTTTAACAGCTACTGATCTTTCAAAGATACCAACAGCCCTATCTTTAAAATGGTTACCAGACAAGCTTGAATGGGTTCAGCAATGAATTTTAACAATAGAGAAATTACAGGCCTTAGAACAGCAGGTACAAAAGCAGTTAAATGCTCAGCATATTGAAGAATCGACCAGCCATTGGAATTGTCCTGTATTTTTTATTAAAAAGAAATTTGAGTAAGTGGAGAATGGTAACATATCTAAACACTTAACAATGTAATTCAGCCAATGGCCTCTTTACAATCTGGAATTCCTTTGCCTACTCTGTTACCTAAAGGATAGACTCTTGTAGTTATTGATTTAAAAGACTGTTTCAGTCCAGGCTTTCTCTCAACCATTGTCAGTAGTCTACAGTGGAGGTATCTTTGTGGACTTCTGGGGACCTCTCTAGCACTTTGCTTCTTTCTATTCACATAGGGTCTTCATTTATCATGGTCTCTTTTTCCTTGTTCTCCCTCTCTAATCTTGATACAGCTGGGATCTCCCACTCCTCTAAGCTCTTTTTCCCTCAACTCTTGCCCTTCATTAACGCCCCCCCCCCACACACACATACAGTTTGCCCATGTAGATCTCATACATTTCTCTGTCATTAGGGAATCCTTGTGTCTTTCTTAGGGTCCTCTTTTCTAGGTAACCTCTCTGGAGTTGTGAGTAGCAGTCTAGTTATCCTTTGTTTTACATCCATTATCCACCTATGAGTGAGTACATACCGTGTTTGTCTTTCTGAGTCTGGGTTACCTCACTCAGGATGATTTTTTTCTAGATCTATCTTCAAACCTCATGATGCCATTGTTTTTCTCTGCTGAGTAGTACTCCATTGTGTATACGTACAACACATTCTATTTATCCACTCTTCAGTTGAGGGGCATCTAGGTTGATTGGATGGCCAAACACCCTAACTGTCATACTAGGATTCTTATCCAATGACTGATGGAAGCAGATGCAGAGATAAATGGAAAGGCCATAGGTGGAGCTCCTAGAGTCCAATCAGTGAGAAAAAAGAGGGATTATCTGAGTGAGAATTGTTGATACCATGATTGGAAAAATCATAGGGACAAATAGCCAAAGTAGTGGAAACACATGAACTATGAACCAATAGCTGAGGAGCCCCCAACTGGATCAGGACCTCTGGATAAGTGAAACAGTTGATTAGCTTGAACTGTTTGGGTGACCCCCAGGCAGTGAGACCCAGACCCGTCCTTAGTGCATGAGCTGGATGTTTGGAGCCTGGGGCCTGTGCAGGGAGACTTTGCTCAGCTGTGTGGAAGGAGGAGGGGACTGGACCTACCTAGTCGACTGAATCTACCAGGCTGAGCTGAATCCCCAGGGGAGTCCTTGCTCTGGAGGAGATGGGAATGGGGGGTAGGCTGAGGGGAGAGCAGGGGGGCAGGAGGATGGAGGACAGTGGAATTTGTGGTTGATATGTAAAATTAAATTAAATTATAAAATAAAAAAATAAATAAAATAAAGATGAAGCAAGAAATTTTATGATTGAAGGCAAGTTTACTATCGAATTAATGTCTTCAACAAATTGTTTCCAAAAATTGGGGCTTTCTCTTGTATGATTAAAAAAGAAAAAGACTGTTTCTTCTCCATAGCCTTACAAGAAAAAGACAGAGGCCTTTTCACCAAGATGGTGCCCAAAGTGAAGAAGGAAGCTCCTGCCCCTCCCAAAGCCAAAGCCAAAGTGAAGCCATTGAAAGCCAAGAAGGCATTGCTGAAAGGTGTCCACATCCAAATAAAGAAGATCTTCACATCACCCATGTTCTAGTGGCCCAACACCTTGCAGTCTGGAGGCAGCCCAAATATCCTTGAAAGAGCCCACCCAGGAGAAACAAGCTTGACCACTATGCCATCATCAAATCCCCCCTGACCATTGAGTCAACCATGAAGAAGATACAAGACAACAACACACTTGTGTTCATTTGGGTTGTCAAGGCCAACAAGCACCACATCAAACAGGCTGTCAAGAAACTCTATGACATTGATGTGGCCAAAGTCAACACCCTCATAAGTCCTGATAGGGAGAAGAAGGTGTATGTTCAGTTGGCTCCTGACTATGATACTCTGGATGTTGCCAATAAAATTGGAATCATCTAAACTGAGTCCAGCTGGATAATTCTAAATATGTTTTTTCACCATAAAAAAGAAAGAAAAGAAAAAGACAGAGAAAATTTTGTCTTCACAGTTTCTACTTATAATAATTCCCAGCCAGTCAAGAGATATCAACGGATAATCCTCCCATAGGGAATGTTAAATAGCCCAATCCTGTGCCAATATTTTGTATTAAAGTCTATGGAAGTAATATGTAAACAATTTCCTAAATCTATAATTTATCATTACATGGAAGATATTTTACTAGGTGATTCAAATGTACATAGTTTAGAAAGAATGCTTCAGGAAATAAAGAAAATTTTGCCTTTTTGTGGATTAGAAATTGCTCCTGAAAAGGTACAAAGAGAATATTATATTAATTATTTAGGATATAAAATAGGTGTACAAAAAATTTGACCCCCAAAAGTGTAAATTGGGAGAAATTGATTACAGCCTCTTAATTACTTTCAAAGATTATTTGGAGACATTTCCTATCTACATACTGTTGTTGAGGTAAAAAATGATGACCTGAGTAATTTGTTCAAAACCTTAGAGGGTGACAAGGACTTAAATAGTCCAAGAGAACTATCAGGTGAAGCTGAGAATGAATTGGATTTGGAGGAAAAGAAAATACAGCATGCACATGTGGATTGTGTGGATTCAAAACTTGATTACATTTTGGTTACTTTAGCATCTAAGTATCCCCCTAAAAGAATTTCAATGCAGAGGGAAGATATTATATTGGAATGGATATTTCTACCAAATAAATAGAGTAAAAAATTAAAAACTTATGTGGAAAAGCTGAGTTGATTTTAAAATAAAATTGAGACTTCATCAATTATCAGGAATAGACCCAGCAGAAATTTTAATATCTTTAACTAATGATGAGGTTGACAAATTAATGGCAGAAAGTGAACTTTGACAAAGACCTTGAAGTAATTTTGGGGGAGAGATTAACCAAAAATATCCCAAAAGCAATAGAATTAAGCTTATAAAGAGAGCTAACTAGATCCTGCATCACATTGTAAGGGAAACAACAATGGCTTAAGTCCCTACATTTTATAAACATTCAAGCATACAAGAAAAGGCTGCATACAAATCAGAAAATTTAAATAAAGTGGTACAAAGTCCTTATGATTTGGTTCAAAAATGCAATTCTGGTAGTATTAATCAATTTTCAAAACATCTCAATATAGTTACTGACTCTAAGTATGCTGAAAGAATCATCTTACATATTGAAAGAGCAGAATTAATACCTGATGAGTCAGAATTAACACCTGTAAATCTGATTCTGTGCACTACTGTAAAGTTTTAAACTTACAATTTATTTACAAAGGCCTTTTGTGTGGTTTGAACTTCCTCTGAGGTAAAATGAGGAAAATAAATGTAGTTTGTGTTAGACTGAGGAGAGATTTTTATTTTCTGTGGTAGTCTAAGCCAAAGGAACAAAGCAAGTCTTAAATGTTTACAGTCTTGTAGGACAATGGATCTTGCTATGAAGGATAATATCCTAGTATATTTTATACATATCAAAATTATACAGCTAAATTAAAACTCATCTTCCTGATCATCCACATATATATGTATCCATAAGACTGAGATTTAACCATGAGATTACAGATATACATTACAAGAAGATGCATACTAAAGGGGAGATAACATATATATAACTGCACAAAAAACATCTACAACAAGATACAGACAATTCATTCAATGTCAATAATTCCAAAGTATCCTGTATTTTGGTTTAGTCCCCCATCAAAATCATTGACTCTTGTGGGTTGACCTTTTGAACACTAATAGTCACCTGCTATATACTCCCATGGCCTTTTGCTACTGGCACCTCTCAATAACCTGTGTTCAAATATTCATCAAATTCTGAGAGAGTTTACTCCTTTGATATCTCTTTGCAATTCTAGATTCTTTTCTCTGGCACATGAGGGATGGGGCTAGGTTTCCCATGCTCCTGTCCTCAGAGATGGCTCACCTGTTCTCTCAAAAACATATTATCTCTCCAGAGCTTCCAGAAAAAATGCAGAGCTTGCTTTCCTGTATGTTGCTGCTGGTCAAGAGGTCAGTTCCCTCACCATCTTATTCCAATCCCTCCCTCTCTCATCTGTGTAGATATGCCTCTGTCCACAGGACATGAACACTCCCCCAACCACCGTCTCTCTCTTTGTGCCATAAGACACCATATCATACCTCTACTCACTCTAATAGTGCCCATCAGGTTGGTGCTGAAAAGTACCAGGTGGGCTCCTGCTTTCTCCTCTGAGGCTGGTGTGGACAGTCCCAGGACTGGGTGAGGGTCTTTTTGTCACACTCAGCTCATCATGAAGCTGGGCTGGGCCATGCTTCCTCATATCAAAAAGAGATCATTATAGTGCCCAGTTGCCCTGTGCCATAGGCAGACTTCTGGTTGGTGTGTTTTGCTGTGTTCTGCCTACCCTGCCTACATGGTGTGGGGTGCGGGCTTTACTGAAACTGGTGGTGGGCCAGGGTTAGAACCCCTGGTCCTTGCCTGGCTGAGTTCTGCCTGCCCCAGCCGCATGCTGTGGGGTGGTAGCTTAGCTGTAGTCTAGCTGCTGTGGGCCAGGTTTAAAATCATGTGATAAATTTTTAAATGTATTGATCTTGTATACTTATTACTTTCCCACAATTTTTCTAATTACTGTCTTGTGGTGGTATTGTTTTCCCCCAAATATTGTGCACCCTAATAAATTTATCTGGGGTCAGAGTATAGAACAGCCACTAGACAGACATAAAGGCCAGAAAATGGTGGCACTTACACTTTTAATCCTAGCATTCCAGAGGCAGAAATCTCTCTGGATCTCTATGAGTTCAAGGCTGGCCTGGGCTACCAAGTGAGTTCCAGGAAAGGTGCAAAGCTACACAGAGATCCTCCTGGCTCTGCCTCCTGAGTGCTGGGATTAAAGACATGCGCCACCACCATCTGGCTTCTGCTATGGCTTGCTCTGACCCCAAGGCAACTTCATTAACATACAAATAAAATCACATTTCAGTACAAATAAATTATCACCATACTATCTGTTAGAAGCCATAATGTCACCCCTAGGAATAGTGCATAAATGTTTTATGAATGGAGCTCCTTAAGGCAAGTTCCTTTGTGGAATCCCATCTACTTGGCAGGGACCTGTGGAAGTGCTGCTGCAGACCCCTGCACTGATTCTAGAGAGCTCATGGGCTTCAGGCCTTGCTAATTTTCACTGTGCTTATTCTCATGGCAATGCTTAGCCTTGTTTTGTCAGTTGTCATTGTAACTGAGTTTATTGGGAACACAAATTGATAATTTTTCTAAAGGTTTCTAAAAGGAAATCAAGCATCTCTGATGTCTTTCAAGGAAATCAGTTTCTCTGGTCATCCTGGCTGCCGTCACAGTTATCCTGAGAAAGCAGGAGGTTAATGATTCTTTTTTACTTAACTATTCTAAAAAGACATAACTATATTCCAAAGAACTTGGGAGATAATTTCTTAAAAGATGACATTAAAATCTTATAGGAACACATCAGTAAAAGGTAAAGAATATGAAAGGTCAGACATCTCTCTGGTTTTAGCATATGAATGATTAGAATTTTTTTCAGCTAAAACTCCCAGTCCCTTTTGGAAGTAAAAGTACATGAAAAATGGCAGGACAATATAAACTTGGTCCCAGCAGTTAGAGTTAAATCATTACCATTTTGAGAATGTATGAAGAATAGTATTAAAACTGTTGTTCACAAAAAAGTGATATATGGATTATTTAGAAATTGACTTATACTTGAAAACAATATCCTACATATGGCATCATACATTCAGCTGATCACAAAAATACAAAACTATCACATTGTTAAGGACATAGGGTATAGTTCGTAGAACATGAATATCGTTTTTGGTAACTGCATGTTTGCTGCCACCTAGGACACAGTAAAAATAAGATGTGCCTGACTAGATATAATCGTTTGGCTTGCAATATAAAAATTAATTATGTCAAGGAAGTGGGGAAGAGGAAAAGAAACTAAATGGAGTAAACGAGAGTGACTTTTAGAAAATGATTAAGGAGAAATGTATTGCTCATGATTAAATGCATTAGAACATGTATAAATAAAAATACCTTGAGTTATTTGACTTCATCTGTTTGAAAGAGAAAGGTAGTCAGACTCTTTATTTTTTCCTCAACTTCATACCTTTGTCTTGTGGTTGAGAAACCTGCTAGAGCTGGACTCTGGCAACTATCTTTATGAGATTTATAAACAAATTTATGACAGCATTGGTTCAATGTGAATTTCTGCATTAGGGATGAAAATTCTTCTGGAGTTAAATTTTAAAAAAAGCTCATATTTCACTCTATATCAATAGTAAGAGATATTATTGCATAAAGGCCCATAAGAAATCTCTAGAAAGCTATAAAGTTGGAGTTAATACTCTCTATGTCCCAATCAGCATAGTGTGTAGGCTGTGCTGTCATCTTGAAAGAACTAGAAAAACTGTATCACCTGGTGATATTTTATTTGTGCTGAAATGTGATTTTACTTGTATGTTGCCTGGGGGTCAGAGCTAATAGCAAGCCATAGCATAAGCTGGGCAATGGTAGCACATGCTCTTAATCCTGATCACATGACAGGCAGACTCTGTGTGTTCAAGGATATAGCCAACATGGAGACACATGCCTTTAATCTTAATACCAACCATAGAGACCTGGAGGTCTGCATAGACAGGCAGTGACAAGGAGGTCATGTGATTGGGTTTACAACCATTGAGAAGCAGCAGAACAGAAAGTCAATAAAAAGACAGACACACAGGAAGTAGGTCTCTTTCTGAGGGGAAGGATGGCAGCGGCTGGTAAGCCAAGGACTATTCACTAGTGCTCTGACCTTTTGGGCTTTTCACTCTGCATTTGGCTTTGTGTTTCTTATTTAACAAAACCATTCATAATTACATATACATCACAGTGCAGAATGTTTCAGTATTTTGGAGATCAGGAATTCTGACAGGATAAATGATTTGGTTATTCACATAAAATTCTGTGAAACTTGTCATGTAAAGTATCTATAGTTGGAGCCAACCCTCTTAGTGAATGTGTGGGTGAGCCAGCCCTGAAATAGTATGGGAGAGCAGCCCACATTTGTCCCATGGCATTATGGGTGGAGAAAAGATGACCACCCCTCAACACCTGAGGCAAGTGTTGCAGCTGGCTATGAGGTCACAAGAGCGAGATAGCAGGCCCCGCCACTTACAGAGGCAACACATAAACAAAGCCCTATTGGAGGAGATGTGGATGAGCCAGCCTGAAGTAGTGAACAAGGGTGAGTTCTCCCCATTAAGCATCTGGCAGACTAACCCTACAATTGCCTGGGTTCAGACCAAGGGTTTTGACTTGGCCCAACCAAACATCTACCACATTTATTATCACCATATCACATATATGAATCTGAACTGTAGACCCAAACATGCAGGACCTCTACAACACAGGGCAACAACAAGAAACCCACAAAGAGTCCTACTACAGGCTAGAACTGATAGTGTAGTAGAAACCAGAGGGCTTGACGAAGAAGAATGACAAGACGAGTGACATTGAATACTTGCAAATAAAGGCATATGGACAAAGTATTTTACACTATGACTCATTGTATCACACTGGAACTTCCTCAACAAGATTTTTAATTTTTTCCTCTATAATTCTTTACTTTTTCCTCTAAAATTTCATTTTTTTTGGAGTAGGGGTGCAGAGGTAGAGAGTGGATGCAAAGGGAGAGAGAGAAGAATTGGATCAAGATATATAATGTAAAAGATTCATAGTATAAATAAATAAATAAATAAAATTTGAAAAGTTATTATACAACAACATGCACAATTATTATTTTTAATATGTTTATTTTATAATTAATTTAATTTTACATATCAGTCACAGATTCCCCTGTCCTCCTTCCACCCACCCCCAGCATTCCTCCCCAATTCAACCCCCATTCCCTCTCCTCCAGGGCAAGGTCTGCCCTGTGGAGTCAGCCAGTCCTGGTAGATTCATTTGAGGTAGGTCCAGCACAATTATTCTTTACTGTGTTTTTTTCTGGAAAAGTTCTTCATTGAGTACATTACTTGGCCACACTAGTCTCCAGAACTAAATTGAGGTCTAACATATTCAATTTCCCACAAAGAAATGGATTTATGATTTATAAAAACAGAGTACACTTTTCTCACAAAAGAACAGTCTATTTTATTCATGTCTGTTGTGACATTATAGATAGTAGTTTCAACAACTTAAAACCCAAACACATGGTACAATTTTCCTTAAGAAGACTAATGGCTGTGGCATTAGCTGTATGCTGATGTTTTATATAAGAAGAGAAATTAAAAATTTAGATGATATGGGAATGAGACCATGCAATAATTATACCTGTAATAACATTGTGAGAGTTTTGGATTTCTTACTCCTGAAAAGAACATTGGCACTGTGAATCATGGCTCACAACAAAGGGCCCCAAAGTAGGAAAACACATTGAAATGATTGCAGTAATGTTTATCAGCCACCAATTAGGGTTATATGTGAGAGCAATGAAACCTTGTAAGATGGAAGAAAGGGCATAAAATCCTATAAATGTGCACAACAGGGCCATTATGCGGTGGGTGGCTTTGGACTCAGTAGATGTACTGGAGAAAACACTGGTGCTGCGGATATGCTGAACCCGTTGTTTGTGCCTATACAGAATAGTAATCATGGAGCTGCTGGACCAAACAATGATGACAGAAAACAAAATTTCAGGAATAACAAAACATGCTGTATATACTGAGCTTGTGAGATCATCATGACTCAATGTGGGGCAGTATTTAACGCCACATTTATGTGTCTGATTATTGCTGTTCCTCTTGGTATACCCATACAATGGGAAAATCATATTTATTGACATGTAATGAATCCAACAGAGGGAAGTGAAGAGACCAATGTGCTTTGAAGCTTTGACTTTAAGACACAACCAAAAAGAGTTCCCAGGGCTGATGGTTATGACCTGGAAAACACTCAAGAAGCAAGTGGTGCCTATGGACATGTTTCTGCCCAGTCTTTGAATATACAAAAGAAATTTGCAGCCAAAATCACTGATGAACCTTTCCACCCCAAAAGCTCGTGTTGTGTGAAGTAATCCTTTAGAAAAAATGATCAAGGAGTTGGCTGTGAACATGTGTGTAAGAATCAAATCTGTGGTCTTTAATGCATGTTCAGTGTAGTAATGGATGAGGTATTGGGAAAGAAGAGAGAAATTCCCAACAATTCCAACTGTACTCTGAAGTAAGAACACTATTCCTGTTGACAATTCCTTGTGGTCCATTCTGTCACTTAATGCTTCTTCCTTAAACAGTTCCAAAAATCACTTCTTTGTTCAAAATGGTGACTTAAAATTTTGAGACTTGGATGTTGGTGTGGGAAAATTGCACGTTCTCAAGACTGCAAAGATATTGTGGGCAACAAAACATAACTCAGACTAATGAAATTATTTTGTCAATAATATTTATAGAAGACCCACCTTTTCCAAATCCTACCCAACCTCCAAGTCAGCAACTGTTCCCTGAGACAGAGCCTGCCAGCACACAATAGGACTAAGAGATGAGTCTTTATCATCATACCTGAACATTCCAGCCTCTAGGCTTTGGGCCCAGGGGCACAACCCTGTACCCCTATACCACCACCCTTTGTAGTCAGTTTCACACCAGTCTTCAGAGGCAGACCTCCTGCAGACAGGACAGACTAACAATACCTCCCCTCAGACCCTGTAACCCAATATCCACCTCCCCCAAATCCCACCCACTCTCCGAGACTGACCCCTGAGACAGAGCCGAATGGTACCCAA
Organism: Onychomys torridus; assembly: GCF_903995425.1. Lineage (NCBI taxonomy): Eukaryota > Metazoa > Chordata > Mammalia > Rodentia > Cricetidae > Onychomys > Onychomys torridus. The sequence continues at coordinate 63,932,176 of NC_050461.1, forward strand.
TTGGACCAAGAAGTGCCACGATTCCAGCTACTCCCTGAAACAGAGACCATGAGAACCAATTGGACTAAGTACTGCTTCCTGAGACAAAGAGTCCATCAGGACTGACTAGATCAAAAGCTGCCACTGGATCAAGAGTATCGATTAGACCAAGAGAACCTCCTTCAGACACAGACACCACTTGCACCAAATGGAGAAAGAAATGGGTAGATGCCAGTGCAAAAATACAGTCAACAACAACATCAGAACCTACATCAGCAAGAACTGAATATCCTAACAGAGAAAAACAGAAGAAATCGACCTTAAAATGACCTTAAGAATATGTTAGATATTTTAAAAGAGGAAATGAAAAATTCCCTTAAAGAAATCTTGGAAAAGTCAAATAAATAATGGGAAGGATTCAATATATCCCTTAAAGAAAGCCAAGAGAATGGAATTAGGCAAGGGAGGGAAACAGCTCAAGATTTGAAACCTGAAATTGGGATGATAAAGAAAACACAAACTGAAAATACTGGAAGTGGAAAAACTGAATAAACAAACAGGAACTACAGATGCAAGCATAAACAACAGAATGCAAGAGATGGAAGAGAGGATCTCTGGTGTTGAAGATACATTAGAAGAAATAGATTCATCAGTCAAAGAAAACACTAAAACCAACAAAGTTATGACCCAAAATGTCCAAGAAATTTGGGACACAATGAAAAAACCCAACCTAAGAATAATAGGGATAGAAGAAGGAGAAGAATACCAACTCAAAAGCACAGAAAATATATTCAACAAAACCATAGAACAATAATTTCCAACATAAAGAAGGAAATGTCTATAAAGATACAAGAAGCTTAAAGAACACCAAATAGACTGGATCAATAAAAAGTCCCCTTGCCACATAATAATCAAAGAACTAAACATACAGAATAAAAAAATTCTAAGAGCTTCAAAGGAAAAGGCTAAGTCACATATAAAGGCAGACCCACAAGAATAACACCTGACTTCTCAATGGAGACTCTAAAAGCCATAGGGTCCTGGACACATGTTATGCAGACACTAAGAGACCTTGGATGCCACCCCCAGACAATTATGCCTAGCAAAACTCTCAATCAACATAGATGGAGTAAACAAAATATTCCATGATAAAACCAGATTTAAACAATAACTTTCTACAAATCCAGCTGTACAGAAAGCACTCGAAGGAACAATCCAATCTGAGGAAGTTAGATAGTCCCATGCCAACAAATACCAAAGAAGGGAAACATACAACATTACCAACACAAAATAACAGGAATTAACAATCACTGGTCATTAATATCCATCAATATCAATGGTCTCAATTCACCTATAAAAAGACACAGGCTAACAGAATAGATATGAAAACAAGATCCATCCTCCTGCTGCATACAAGAAACACACCTCAACTTAAAAGACAGACACTACCTCAGAATAAAAGGCAGTGAAAAGTCTTTCTAATCAAATGGATTTAAGAAGCAAGCTTGTGTAGCTATCCTAACATCTAATAAAATAGACTTTAGACTAAAATCAATTGAAAGAGATCTGGAAGGACATTACATTACATACATCCACAAGGAAAATCCGACAATATGAAGTCTCAATTCTAAATATTTATGCCCCAAATGCAATGGCAAAGAAACATTATTAAAGCTTAAATCCCACATCAAATCCCATACTATAGTAGTGAGAGATGTCAATACCTCACTCTCACCAATGGGTAGGTTTGCCAGACAGAAACTTAACAGGGAAATAAGGGAAGTAACAGATATTATGACTCAAATGGACTTAATAGATATATACAGAATATTATACCCAAACACAAGAGAATATACCTTCTTCTCAGCACCCCATGGAACCTGTAAAACCGATCACATGCTTGATCACAAAGCAAATATCAAAAGGTACAAAAGAATTGAAATAACCTCTTGTATCTTATCATATACTACCATGGCATAAAGTTAGATTTCAACAAGAACAAAAAAATACAAAAGGCCTACAATCTCATGGAAACTGAATAATACCCAGTTGAATCACCAATGGGTCAAGAAAGAAATAAAGAAGGAAATTAAAGATTTCCTAGAATTCAATAAAAACGAATGCACAACATACCCAAATTTATAGAACACTAAGAAAGCATTGCTAAGAGGAAATTTTATAGCACTAAATGCCCACATAAAGAAGATAGAGAAATTGCACACAAGTGACTTAACAGCACACCTTAAAGCTCTAGAACAAAAAGAAGCAAACTCACCCAGGAGAAACAGATGCCAGGAAATAATCAAATTGAGAGCTGAAATCAATAAAATGGACACAAAGAGAACAATACAAAGAATCAATGAAACAAAGAGTTGGGTCTTTGAGGAAATCAATAAGATAAGCATGCCCTTATATATATTAACCAAAAAGCAGAGAGAGCATCTAAATTAAGAAAATCAGAAATGAAAAGGGAGTTATAACAACAGACAATGAGGAAATTCATAGAATCAACAGGTCATACTTCAAAAATCTGTACACCACAAAATTGGAAAATCTCAAAGAAATGGATGATTTTCTGGATAGGTATCACATACCTAAGTTAAATCAAGACCAGATAAACTATTTATATAATACAATCATCCCTACAAAATTAGAAATGTTCATTAAAAGTCTCCCAACCAAAAAAAGCCCAAGACCAGATGGTTTCAGCACAGAATTCTACCAGATTTTCAAAGAAGAACTAATACCAATGCTCTTCAAATTCTTCCACACAATAGAAACATAGGAAACATTACCAAATTCTTTTGTATGAAGCTCCAGTTACCCTGATACCCAAACAACACAAAGATGCAACAAAGAAAGAGAATTACAGACCAATCTCCTTCGTGAACATTGATGCAAAAATACTTAATAAAATACTAGCTAACAAAATCAAGGAACACATCAAAAAAGTTATCTACCATGATCAAGTAGGCTTCATCCCAGAGATGCAAGGGTGGTTTAACATACAAAAATCTGTCAATACAATACACCGTATAAACAAACTGAAAGATAAAAACCACATGATCAGCTCATTGGATACTGAAAAGGCATTTGTCAAAATTCACCACCCCTTCATGATAAGGGTTTTAGAGAGATCAAGAATACAGGGAACATACCTAAACATAATAAAGGCATTTTACAGCAAGCCAACAGCCAACATCAAGTTAAACTGAAAGAAATTCAAAGTGATTCCTCTAAAATCAGGAACAAGACAAGGCTGTCCACTCTCCTAATACTTATTCAATGTAATGCTTGAAGTTCTAGCTAGAGTAATAAGATAACAAAAAAAGATCAAGGGGATACAAATTGGAAAAGAAGAAGTCAAACTTTCATTATTTACAGATGATATGATAGTATACATAAGTGACCCTAAAAATTCAACCAGGGAACTCCTACAGCTGATAAAGTCCTTCAGTAAGGTGGCAGGAAACACGATTAACTAAAAAATCAGTAGCCCTCCTATGTACAAATGATAAATGTACTGAGAAAGAAATCAGAGAAACATTACCTTTTACAATAACCACAAATACTATGAAATACCTTGGAGTAACTCTAAGCAAGTGAATGATGTGTATGATAAGAACTTTAAGTCTCTGAAAAAAGAAATCAAAGAAGATATCAGAAAATGGAAAGATCTCCCACATTCATGGATAGGAAGGATTAACATAGTAAAAATGGCAATCTTACCTAAAGCAGTCTACAGATTCACTGCAATCCCCATCAAAATCCCAGCAAAATTCATCATAGACTTGGAAAGAACAATGCTTATCTTTATAAGGAAGAACAAAAAACCCAGGATAGCTAAAAGGATCCTGTATAATAAAGCAACATCTGGAGGTATCATGATACCTGACCTCATGCTCTACTATAGAGCTATAATAATAAAAAACTGCTTGGTACTGACATAAAAACCAACATATGGACTAATGGAATCAAATTTAAGACCCTGACATTAATCCACATACCTATGAACCTACAATTTTTGACAAAGAAGCCAAAACAGTACAATGGAAAAAAGAAAGCATCTTCAACAAATGTTGCTGGCATGACTGGATGTCAACATGCAGAAGACTGCAGATAGATCAATATCTTACACCATGCACAAATCCAAAGTCCAAGTGGACCAAAGACCTTTACATAAATCCAGTTACACTCCCATTGGCACAGGAGACCACTTCCTAGATATAACACCCAGTAGCACAGACACTGAGAGTGACAATTAATAAATGGAATATCCTGAAACTGAGAAGCTTTTGTAGAGCAAAGGACACAGTCAATAAGACAAAACAATAGCCTACAGAATGGGAAAAAATCTTCTCTAACCCCACATGTGATAGAGGGATGATCTCCAAAATATATAAAGAACTCAAAAAGCTAGGCTTCAAAATACTGAACAATGCAATTTAAAAAAATGGGCTACAGAGCTAAATAGAGAATTCTCAATGAAGGAATCTCAAATGGCACCTGGCTGTGGATCTCTGTATCTGCCTCCATCAGTCACTGGTCAAAGGCTGTATGATGACAGCTAGGTTATTTGCTAGGCTGGTCACCAGAGTACCAGCAGACCAAGGTGGTGTCAAACTTGTGAATTCCCCAGCAGCCTGCCTCTTCCTTTTCCCATGATGTCCTCATCTATCATGGTATCTTCCTCCCTGCCCTCCCACTCTATCACTGTTCCAGCTTGACCCTCCCATTTCCCTATGTTCTCATCCCCCACTCCTCGCCCTCCGCCCACACGCACCCAGTCCATCATGTAGATCTCTCCTCCATGTGTCCCTCCTAGCATCTTTTCCTGTTAGATAGCCCCTCTGGAGTTGTGGGTTGTAGTCTGCCCATCCCTTCCTTCACATTTAGTATCCACCTATGAGTGAGTACATACTATGTTTGTCCTTCTGAGTCTGGGTTACTAGGCTGAGCTCCGGGAATCCAGTTAATGAGAGAGAGGAGAGATACTGCAGGTGAGGGACGTTGAGATCATGATGGGAGGATGTGAAGAGATGACTGGCCACACTAGTGGAGGCCCATGAACTGTGGACTGGTGGCTGTGGAGCCCCCATGGGGCTCTACTAGGCCCATTGGATATAGAAGACATTTGTTTGGCTCAAACTGTTTGGGGGGCATCCAGGCAGGAGGATTGTGATGTGTCCCTGGTCTGTGAGCAGGCTTCTGGAATCCGGTGCCTGTGGTGTGACACCTTGCACAACCTTGGCACAGTGGGAACGGGCTTAGATCTGCCTAGGCTCAGTATGCTTGGCTCTGCTGACTCCCTATGGGAGACCTCAAATTGGGGCATGTGGGAATGCGGGGTGACTTGGGAGAGAGGGATAAGGGTGGATAGTATGTGGAGTGAGTAGAAAATTACTTAGCAAAGAAAAATGGGAAAAAAATGAGACAAAGAAAAGAAAGAATCTCAAATGGCTGAAAGCCATTTAAGGAATTGCTCAACATCCTTAATCCTCAGGGAAATGCAAATAAAAACAGCTCTAAGATACCATCTTACACCTGTCAGAATTGCTAAGATCAAAAACACCAAAGATAGCCTATGTTGAAGAGGATGTAGAGCAAGGGAACACTTTTCCACTGTTGGTGGATATGCAAATGTGTACAGCCACTCTGGAAATCAGTATGGCAGTTTCTCAGAAAATTGGAATAAGTCTTCCTCAAGACCCAGCTATACCACTCTTGGGCATATACTCAAGGAATGCTCAATCTTACCACAAGGACACATGCTCAACTTTGTTCATATCAGCATTACTCATAATAGCAAGAACCTGGAAATAACCTAGATGCCCCTTAACTAAGAGAATGTGGCACATATATACAATGGAGTACTACTTAGCAGCAAAGAACAATGACATCATGAAATTTACAGGCAAATGGATGGAATTAGAGAATATCATCCTGAGTAAGGTAACCCAGACTCAGAAGGACAAACATAGAATTTACTCACTAATAAGTGGCTACTAGATGTGAGGGAAGGGATGGCCAGACTGCAACCCACAGCTCCAGGGAGGCTAGCTAACAGAGAAAGACTCTAGGAGGGACACATGGATGACCTAGCGAAGGAGAAGTGGATGAGATCTAAATGAGCAGACTGGGTGTGAGAGGGCGGCAGAGGGTGAGTAGGGGATGAGAACATAGGGAAATGGGAGGGTTGAGCTGGAATAGGGACAGAGTCAGAGGAAAGGGAGGGAGATACCATGATAGATGAGGCTATCATGGGAATAGGAAGAGGCAGGGTGCTGGGGAGGCTCTCAGGAATCCACAAGTTTGATACCACCTTGGTCTGCTGGCATTGGTCCAGAGGGTGGATGCCTGGACTGGTCTACTCTGGTGACCAGCCTAGCAAATAACCTAACTGTCATCATAGAGCCTTTGTACAGTGACAGATGGAGGCAGATACAGAGATACACTGGTGGGACATAGGATTCCTGAGGGGTCCTGAACAGTCCAGTTTCTGAATTTTTCAATTTGTGTTAGGTTTTCACCCCCAAATTTTAATCTCAAGGATAGAAGAAGGACCACTAACCCAAAAAATAAGTGACAAATTAATGAAAGCAAGCATTTTTTATTCATGCAAACAAGCTACCTCCCTCTAAGTCAGAGTTCCACTAGCCAGTCTTAGACATGAGTAACATGAGGTTTTTACAGCTCAGGATTTGAGGGTTTCTAAAAGGGCAATTTGGAAGGCAAAATAGGTGGGGTTACAGGAGCAAAACATAAGCATAAATGAAGCATAAGTCAAAATGGCCTTAAGAAACAAAGACATGATTGCAAACTGGTCACAAGATAGGCATAACAACAGATAGTCTTAAAAATATTTTGCCACAAATGTAGGCTTTGGAGATAGTTATAACTTTTCAAAACAAATACAAGATTTCCATTTCCTGAAAAAAGCAACACATGACTATGTGTAGTTATGATTGTAGGTGGAGTGTAGCACAATCTTTGAGGAACAGAAGATTAATCATAAACAGGAATGAATGTAGTTTGACTGAATCATAATATGGCTTTTAAGCATAAGGTGGAGGCAGGCTGGTTAATCAGCTAACTTGTTATGGGTATGTTCTGCTCCTGTAACCTCAACTATTTTGCCCACCAAACCTCTATCAGAAACCTCACTCTGAGATATGAAAACTTGTCTTTCTCACATTAAAGCTGAACTCTCAAAGAAAAACTAATGGTGAGGAAGCCTGTGTACAGGAAACAAAAAGCTTGGTTTATTGAATTGCTTAATTTCACTACTTTGGCTATAATGATTTGGATTAGTGGTCCTTTGCTTTTCATCTTTGAGATTAGATGTATATCAAAGCATAGGGAGAGCTGGTGCTTCCTATACATCTGTTACCTCACAATGACACCAGTCATTGGATTTTATTAACAAAATTGGACATTCTTTGTTTGTTAATTCCTTACTAAGTGTGAATATTTTCTCCCTGATTTCCATTAAAGTGATTCAATTACTTTCATTCTGTTGTCCATTTGAATATTTGCCACACAATGTCTCTTAACTCCACAATTCTTTATGTTTGAAAAAATATGCCTGCCAATGTCTTTCTTTTTATAAAGCTTGATGATACATAGCTCTTTGCATAATTGTGTTTTCACTATATAATAAACCTCTTATCATGTAAGAACAGAAATATCCTCATTGTTGTGGAGATACATATTCATTTTATGCTTAAAATTCAGATTAGATATGCATGGGTTTCCTTCATGTTGTTGCAAGAGTAGTTAAAGTCATTTTATCTTCCATATGACTAGAAATTAGAAGTTCATTTTAAAATTTAAAACACAACATCTTTTCCATTTGAACTTACTGGTCATTGTTTCTGCAACAGTACCTTGGACTTACTGCTAATATTGACATTTTAAAGCAAAGTTTTGCAACTTCTTTCAATAAATATATATAATTAAATACATCAGCAGTTTCACTGAAAAATATTTTTTATAAATAGTTTTTTCATTTTTCTTTATTAAGAAATTTTCTACTCACTCTATATACCATCCATAGATCCCACCTCTTCTCTCGTCCCACTTCCCAGCCCTCCCTCCCAAGCCAGCTCACATCCCCACATCTCTCAAATCAAGGTCTCCCATGGGTAGTCAACAGATCTATGCACACTGAGCCTAGGCAGGTCCAAGCCCCTTCCCACTGCACCAAGGCAGCAAAAGGCGTCACACCACAGGCACTGCATTCCCAAAAGCTTGCACCTATCCCCCTGCCTGTACGCCCCCCCAAACAATTTGAGACAACCATCTTCCTTATCCAGAGGGTATAGTCCAATCCCATGGGGGCTCCACAGACACTAGTCTACAGTTCATGAGCTTCCACCAGTGTGGACCATCATCTCTGTATGTCTTGCCATCATGATCTCAATGTCCCCTGTCTGCAGAATCTCTCCTCTCTCTCATTGATTGGATTCCCAGACACATTTCAAAGTTCCTAATGCATGCCTTCAGTGTGTTGGACTGTCTGAACAAAGGGCAGTTTCATAAAAAAGGAAAACAGCAAGCACCTTCTTTTCTTTTTCATGGAGGCCTGCTCTGGTATGTCTTAGGAACTTCTAATTATTTTTTGTGATGCCTGCTTCTGTCTCTGTTCTAGTTTGTGGCATCCTGATCTGGTGAAAGGGGGAGGCATATCTGATGAGGTCCAACATCCACTCATCAAGGGCAAGAAGGGAGAGATTTCACAGCCCATATTGTAATTTCTGTTTACTTGGGAGTTGGTTCAGAACCATTTGTTCTTTTTCTGAACTGAATTGGGATGCTGGAGATGCCCTTATGAGAATGGGGGGGGGCAATAAGTCATGGATGTCTGGCACCTGAGTAAACGTTGTCAGCGTTACTATATAAAGGCCATACTCTGAGGAACACCGAGGACCTTCTGGAGTTCAAGGAAGCAAGTGACTGGATAGGCACAACATAGAATGCTAGGCATCACCCAGAGCTGAGACAGAAATCAGAGAGGCCTTGAACCAGGAAAGTAAAAACCTAAGAAGCCTCTGGTGGGTTCCTAATGTGTGGCTTGTGAATGGAATCAACTGAGAAAAATCCTCTTATTTCTTAAAAAGCTTCTTTTTTGAATGATTAAACCCTGGAAAACCCCAATGGTTGCTGTCATGGTCCCTGCTGATGTGTTCAATTGTTCTCACTGACTCCATGTCTTGTACATTTTGTGTGTTGGTTTACGTTTTTCTGTCTCTTTCCCTTGTATGTGTTCCTGTGCTGCACACACACATGGGAGCCAGGCCAAGCTCGAGCTGCCATCACTCCCACACTACTGGGCTGGAGTACTTCAGACACCCTCCTCCACAGCATGCCACTCTAGGCAGTTTTATGGATCCCCTGCCCCAGGACCAACTCCTCTGCTGCATATTCCCATGGCTACTTCAATTATCAAGACATAACATTTTTATGGTCACTGGGTTCAGTTTAACAATGATTCAAATGTCTCCTGAGATGGGTATGTGAAAATATTGTTCTATGTTGTTCTGATGTATTGAACATGTAGTACTAGAGTTGAATAGTTTCTGTCCTATGTCAGAGAAGCCACCTAACTTTGTGGGAGAAAACGAGGAAAGCAAAGCAGCTGAAAAATTAGAATGATGGTTTTGTTTAGCTGTCAAAATTTGCTAAGATGTAAACCTCATCCCAAAATGTATAAGACTATGATATGAGCTTTTTTGTACCTCAGAATTTAAGTTTATCATATATAGTTTAATATATGTATATCTGTAAAATAATTTTACTTTAATTCTAACACAGGGCTAATATTTAGAAAGTTACATAGGTAAGTTTAAAATAATGATGTGGCCCATCAAGGTGTTGTTTCAAATATTGCCTATTCCTGAGCAGGAAAATCCAAATGTGAAAGTTTTCCTTAAGTTCTTTAACTTTACTTTCTGTCCCTTATCTATATCTATCTTGGTCAACACTATCTAGCAATCAACTAAAGTCTACAAATTGCTTCAAAGATGATCTACATGGTGGAAGCCCTCAGAAGTTCTACAAAAAATCAGAAAGCTCCATTGTCCTAAACTCCTCCCCATGTTGGATGAATTGTTCAGTCTTTCTGGGCCCAGTAATAGAACTCTAATTTCAGACAGAGGAAAATAGGTCACCCCTTATTCTCAACAATGGGCTGGAATATTAGATATAAAGGAAATTTCTGGAAAAGGGGGCAAAACGATTACTTACATTATTTTTGTTGTTTCAGTGCTAACTAAACAGACATAATTTATAAACAGGCCATACATCTGATGCTGCATTACAAATTTTATCCCCCCCCCACAAATAAATAATGCTAAGTGCCTATCAAATATTTGAGAGGGATATATAAAACAAGTAGAGAACAATGAACAAGCTTGCCTACATATTAGGCTAAAAAGCCATCTTATAATAAAAGCAAATTGGGTTCATTCCTGTTTATGATTAAGCATCTATTGCTCAACGATAAGCTCTCTATTTAATCTTAATGAAAAATAGTTTTGTTCTGCTTGAGAAACAATAACCACATCCCCTTTTAAAAAGTTATAACCATCTTGCAACACTAACTTTGTTTCAAAGATTTTTATGAATACCTGTTGTTATGACTACATTATAATCACCATGCAATCATACTTTGTTTCATGAGGTTATTATGACTAACTTGGAATTAATATGTTTTCCTCTTGTAAGGCCAACTCTTTTGGCTGTCAAAACCCCATTTGGAATCTCACTGCTCCTGTGCTATAAAATCCTTGTCCCTTTGCTTCCTTGTTTCCAATACAGGATTCATGAATCCCGTCTCAGGAGGAGGTAGTCTGAATACACAAATAAAAATGGGTTACTTTAATTAAAGGCTTGCTTTAATTAATTGAGCCATGATGATTAGGTTGGTTATCATCCTCCTTCCTTCTTTGGGATACATAGCACAGCATTCATCTTCCACACAGAAAATGGTGATCACATTGAAGGAAGCATTATGAAATTTGAGAAGTTGGGTATAATAGAAGGAATACAAAACTACACACCAGTCATCCTATTCTTGTGATTTTGCCAAAGTCACAATTATGATGTAAATTTATCTTTGAATGTTAGACCTACCCACATGTCCTCTAATAGTACACAGTCTTAACTGATATTCAGATGATTCTGTGCTCTGAAGCAGTGTAAATAAAAGAGGAAGAAATTTAAAACAAACAAATACTAAGAAAGTGCAAATATCCATAAATTATGATTGTATTTAGGAAAAGCAAAGCACACATCAAGATTGATCCTGCCTCTTATAGGTTAATATAGATATATAATACAATGTGAAAAACAACATAGCTGGACAACATTATCAGTGATATGATGTAGGGTTGTGACAAAGTCAACTGGAAATGATATATTTCTATGTCTTTGGTAACTGACTTCTCAAAGACTCTCATTTTGTAATGTGGGTTGACTATTACCTTCTGTAGTCTCTTGCCTCAGACTCTGGATACCTGGCATTAACTCTTAGATAATACATTGATTCTTAGATATTACACTGGAAAACTAATATTTAATGGAATAGTGTAGCCTAAAGTTTAAGTTATTTCTAGATTAGGGAGAAGGTTCAGTAGGAGTAGTGTTGCTTTGGATATGTGTAGGCATGAGTTGAGACTCCTCAGGTCAATAAAAATCTAGGTGTTAATACATATCTGTCAATCACACACTGGAATGGAAAATAATGAAGATCTATGGGGCTCCCTTTCTACCCAGTCTAAAACATTCAGAGTGTTCCATTCCACTTAAAAACATTGATTAAAAATATTATAACAATATTTTTAAAGTGCAAAATGTGTCAGAAGAAGAAACCTGAGATTATTCTCCGAACACACACACACACACACACACACACAGAGTATACTCCTGAACTTACGTGTCCCTGCCCACATGTTCATAAACATGCACACACATAGAGAGAAGAAATTAAATTATAATTAATGCATATTTGAATGTTTATATTTACTAATCCCTTGATCAACTCCAATGTGGAAATAAATGAATATTGTAGAAAGATATTAAACTGCAAGATAACCATAGAAACTGAAGTCTAAGTTTGCACTGCATATATTTCCCACTTTTGAATCAACTTTCCAGATATAATCACTTCCCAAGATTTCTCTTAGTAGCTGGATTTGCTTCCCAGACCAAACACAAACTACTCACCTGATTAATTCTCTGAGCAGAGGTTTTTCATCAGTGTACTCTACACAACATACTGAAATTTCTGAAATTCTGCATCAAGGAGAGGGAAGCATCTTAACTGTGAAATAAAGGTCTGTGGCTGTGACCTCATGTCCCTTCTGAACTGCAGTTTTCATTTTACCTACAGAGGCAATGACAGCTCTTGCTTTGGGAGTCAACAACTTTTCACAAACATTATTTGATAGGCAATTACCTATCTAAAAGCTGATCATGAAATTCATGTCAGTGTCCCCAAAGAGACAGTGTTTGGAGAGGCTTTTAAAATTCTTATGATCCCTGAAGGACAATAGCACCATAGGACCCATAGAAGTGAAGGTCTCATGTGTTGCAATACTGAAAAGAAATATGTGTGTCCTATTCCTCTTCAGACTTCTCTGTATTCTTCTCCACAAGGTATAGTTGATTATAAGTGATCAGATTCCAATGTCGCCTAGTGTAGACACACTTGTTCAATCATAGTCAGAAATCCAGGATGTCTAGCCAAGTGTCTGTATTAGGAAAAACACGATGTCATAATCAGCACTAGAAATGATTACAATCTTTATAAAACTGCTTACAAATTAAATGGCATTATGATAAGGAATATGCTAGGAGAAGTTATAAATATCACCATGGAAGCAACAGAAACTCAGAACACAGCCCACTTATCAAAGTATTTATGTGCAACCATCTATCACAAATGAAATCAACTATGTTTTTTAAGTAGTACATAATGTAAGGCTACATATTTATTATAATGCAAGGCTACATATTCATTAGTCCATCATAAATTTTGGTGAAAACATTGGAACATTATTTTTTTGCAATTAGTGAAGAAAAAGAAAAGTTAGAGGCTTAACATTTGCTTTCTGGTTAGGATAAATTCTTCTTTGAGTGTTTAAGAACAACAGAGATATGTGATCTGTAAAGTCCACACAAGACAACTACCCTTCTGATTCACCTGTGGGCCTTCAGTTGCCACAACTCTCTGAATTTATATAATTCACTTCAGTAATTTACAGATGTAGAAAACTGTTCTGTGCATGGTCACTGTTACATGGAAGATGTATTGATTTGAATGAGAAATATTCCTCATTGCCTCAGGAATTTGAACACTTGTTGCTCACTTGTTCCTGCTGTTTGTGGGGAGATTGGAATGAGATGGTGAGGCAACTGAGCTCTTGTCCAGTAGCAACACACAGGAAAGCAAGCTCTGCACTTTGTTGGGGCAACACTGCAGAGATGGCATGTTTATGAGAGTACAGATGAGCCAACTCTGAGGACATGAGCATGGGAGACCTAGCCCCATCCCCCATGGGCCAGAGAAAAGAATCCATAATTGCAAAGAGATATCAAAGGAGACAATTATCTCTCAGAATTTGATGAATATTTAAACACAGGTTATTGAGAGCTGCTGCTGCTAGCAAAAGGCCATGGGAGTATACAGCAGCTAACAACTAGTGTTCAAAAGGTCAACCCACCAGAGTCAATGACATCTGATGATGGACTAAGCCAAAATGCAGGGTATTTTGGAATTATTGCCCTTTGAATTATTTGGCTGTTTCTTGTTGTAGATGATTTTGTGCAGTTACATGTATGTTATCTCCCCTTTACCATGCATCTTCTTGTAATGTTTATCTGTAATCTCATGATTATATCTCAGTCTTATGGACACATATGTATATACATATATGAGCGATCAGGAAGATGAATTTTCATTTAGCTGTATAATTTTGATATGTATAAAATATACTAGAATATCATTCTTAGCAAGATCCATTGTCCTACAAGACTGTAGACATTTAAAACCTACTTTGTTCCTTTGGCTCAGACTACCACAGAAAATAACCATCTTTCCTTAGTCTAACACATACTACATGCATTTAGCTCATTTTTACCTCAGAGCAAGTTCAAACCAGAGTAAAGGCCTTTGTAAATAGATCACAAGTTTAAAACTTTGCAGTTGTGCACAAAGTCAGAATTACAGGTGTCAATTCTGACTCATCAGGGATGAATTCTGTGGTTTCAATATGCAAGGTTATTCTTTCAGCACACTTAGAGTCAGTAACTATGTTGAGATGTCCCAAAAAATCAATTAATACTACCAGAATTGCATATAATTCCAATATTTTGAACCAAATCATAAGGCCTTTGTACCACTGTATTTAAATTTTCTGATTTGTAACCTACCTTTCTTTGTTTGCTTATATATTTATAAAATGTAGAGGCTCCACATATTGGTGTTTCCCTTACAATGTGAGGCAGGATCTAGTTAGCTCTCTTTATAAGCTTAATTCTATCACTTTTAGAATATTTGTGGTTAATCTCTCCCAAAAACTTACTGCAAAGTCTTTGCCAAGGTTCAGTTTCTGCCCATAATTTATTAATTTCATCATTATTTAAAGCTTCATGTCCTGGTAGACATGTGATACACCAATGAGCTAACTCTTAGAAAGCAATTTGAATGGGAGGGAGAAACACCACACAGCAATAGGATGGTAGAATAAATGAAGAAATCTTCAGCATTTAAAATTCCAAGAACAAAAGTGTGTCAGCAGAGGGGCCTGTTTGGGTGTCCACCTATCAGGGGTCACACTAGTAAACAAGACTGACTCCCCAACAGCTCTGAAATTCTCATAGCTCCTTAGCTAGATTTGCAAATTCATGCCCACCTGTCCCATCCTATTTTGGGATTGATTCAAGATTGAGCTGTATTTCACATATTTGTATGACAAGTTATATCTATAAAACATTGTTCCTTTTGTTTTATCAACCATCTGTTTCTGATAGTCTATTCACTCACACGTCAGAGAAAATTAAAAAGTCTTAGTGGGGGAATTTGATATGTATGTCCCAATTATGGTTCAGTACTCTGATGTTCTTATTCTTTTTTCATTGATCACTTGGTGGGAGTCCCTAGGTTAATTGCCATGTACTTCAAGAATCTCATGTAGGAAAGATCAAGAAAGGCTGTGAACTGTGTTTTTTGTTTGTTTGTTTTCAATAAATCACTAGAAATCACTGAAATATTTCCATTTAAGGGAATGTTAGCATTAGTTTCTCTCTATGACCTATGACTTATCTATCCACTTGATGAGATGGGTTCTGGTGATGCATCTGTCCTTTAAACATTATTTCTTCCTGTAAATAAGCACTCACCAATATTCATTTAAGTGATCCCAATAAAACTCCTTGGCTCGCTAAGTTGGCTTTGGGTGGCACCCTTTGTTGATCTGTCTTTAATTATTTTACAGATGAAAATTGTGGGCAATTAGCCATTTTATGATGTGAGTGATAAGATGTTTTCTCCAGTCCCACCTGGTCCATGTTTCTCTGTCCACCATACTGTTCTCATGCTGTGGTGTCTCTGTACCATGGTGTCTTCTGTATAATGGCCTGCAGAGACATCAGGTAGGAAGTTGTTTTTTCTCCATTTTATAATCTCTTTTTATTTTCTCTCAGGTTTTAAGTGGAAACTCACACCAACATGTTGGGCAGCCAAATGTAGCTGGAGGTTTTGCAGTCCCACCTGGACCCCACTATCCCATGTTTCTCTGCCCCATCCAGCTCCACAGTAACACAGATGCTTGTAAAATAATCATTCAGAGTGTTAATATTAATGGTCAACTGTATGGCCAATGGCAGGCCTCTTGCTAGCTAGCTCTTATAGTTTAACTCAACCCATAACTATTTATCTATCACCATGTGTTCCATGGCTTTATCTGTGTCCCATTATATGCTGGTCCTAGGATGGCAGTCTGGTATCTCCTTCCCTCTACCTTTTTCTTTCCTGTCTCTCTCTTTGGATTTCCCTCCTCCCTCTAAGCTGCTTTGCCATAGGCCAAAGCAGCTTATTTATTAACCAATGGGAACAACATATATTCACAGCATACAGAAAGACATACCTCAGCAAGTGTGTGGACAGGAACAGAAGTTTAGGGTTCAGTCCTGGGAAGTTCCACATTCACAAAGCCCAGCAGAGTTCATGGCATGTTTAACTTTGACTGCTTTGTAAGTTTTCATCCACTAAAGTTTTCCCAACTGCACTGTTCTCCACAATCAAAGAAAGAAAAGCAGTAAGTTGTACTTCAGATAAAACACTGTGTTTCAGTAAAGATACAAGAAGGAAAAAGACAAATAACAGACAAGGGTAAGATAAAGCATATTTTTCCATATCTAATTACAAAGACTCCTTGAAGATAAATTTTAACCTATTTCAAATCTGACAAAATAACAATGGTCTCTAGGGTGAAAAGCAGTGAATGGAAAGTGGCCCTATTCAATAAGAAATCTCCTTCTGGAAAGATGTAGTCACAGGAAAGTTGACCAATGGTCTTGGCAGCTGCAATAGGCAAGCAGTTTTTCATGAATTTGTGCCCAACATTTGGACACCAGATGTAGTGTCAACTTTAATTGGTCTTAATAATAAAAACCCAGAGTCAGATATCAATATGAAAGCTGAAAGATCAGAGAAGCAGAGAATCACTTGAAAGACTTTTCATCTCTAAGAATCCACAGACTGAAAGGACCTAGTTTATGTCTCCACCTCAACTTATCACTTCCTCTCTCTGCCCAGCCATATCACATATTGTTTCTTCCTCCAAAGTGCTATGATTAAAGGCATGTGCTTCCCTAGAACTGGAATCAAAGTTATGAGATCTCAATTGCTGGGATTAAAAGTGTGTCCCACCACTGCCTGGCCTCTTGTACCTTGGCACTCTGATTGCCTGACAAGGCAATCTATTTGTTATAGCACAAATAAAATATCACCACAGGAACTCAAAAACAATCCCACTAAAATGAGAAAAAAGGCAAAGTTGTTCATTCTCTCCATACCTATTAAATATAGTACTTATAGTTTTACCTAGGGCAATAAGACAACTGACGGAGATCAAGCTAATACAAAGTGGAAAGAGAAGAGATCAAATTATTTCTATTTGCAGACATTAAAGAAAAAAATCAAAGATGATACCAGAAGATGAAAGATCTTCCATGATCAAGGATTGATAGGGTTAATATAATAAAAATGGTCACTCTACCAAAATGAATCTATATATTAAATGTCATCCTATTTAAAATTCTAGCACAAGTCTTCACTGGTCCTGAAAGGAAAATTTTCCGTTTCATATCGAAAGAGATCCATGCATATCATCTTGTACAATACTCAACACCAAATGAATCAAATATCTCAACATTGAGCAGATACACTGAACCCAATCAAAGAAAACTTGGGGAATAGTCTTAAAAACATTCATATGGGAAAAGACTTTCTGAATAAAACATTGTTAGCACAGTCACTAAGATCAACAATTAATAAATAGACTGAACATTTCTTTAAGGGTTTTGAATTCATTGCAGTTCCTCTTTTGAGATTTCTGCTTATATCTCTACCCCATCATTAAAATTGGGTTGCTTCTTGATATACTATTTTTAAATTCTTTTAATGTTTTGGATATTATCTCTCTATCAAAGGAGTAATTGGTAAAAAAATAAAATTAAATTAAAAAATATTCCCATACTATCTACCAGGTTGAGATAAATCCCCAGGGGAGTCTTTGCCCTGGAGGAGATGGGAATGGGGGTTGGGTTGGGGGGAAGGTGGGGGTGAGGGCAGGAGGGGTGAGGACAGGGGAACCCATGGCTGATATGTAAAATTAAATTAAATTATAAAATTAAAAAAGAAATGTTCAGTAAAATTTAGCCATTAGGGAAATACGAATCAAAACTACTTTGAAATTTTATCTCAACCTACCAGAATTGCTAAGAATAATGAAATGAATGTCAGATCATGCTTCCAATGATATGGAGAAAAGAGAATACTGAAACATTGCTGGTGAAAATGCAAACATTACAGCCACTATGGAAATCAGTGTGATGGTTACTGAGGAAGATAGGAATTGACATACTTCAAAATCCAGCTATACTCTCTTTAACATATATCCAAATGATTCTTCATCATACCACAAAGAGACTTGCTAACCCATGTTCATTGCTGCTCTATGCATATTAGCCATAACCTAGGAAGAACTTAGGTGTTTCTCAATAGAAGAGTGGATAAAGGAAATGCTGCATATTTTCACAAAGCAATATTATCATATGTTAACAAATGAAATCATGAAGTTCTAAGGAAAAGGGATGGTACATGAAACAAAAGAGAAAAAAAAACTCCTCAGTGAGGTAGCCCTGATCCAGAATGACAAATTTGGCATTTATTTTGTTTATATGTGGATATTACCTCTTAGTTCAATGATAATCAAGCAACAATACATAGAAAAAAAGAGGATAAGTAGAGAGAAAGTGACTTAGAGTGGGCAGATAAATTTTTCTGTGAAAGGAATTCAGAATAGCCATGGATGAACAAGCAGGAAGTGAGAGCTTGAATATTAGGGTCAAATGATGAGGAGGATAGAAGAGTGGGACAAGAGAGGAAATACAAGGTGAGATAGATAATATTAAGGGACATTTGAGGGGTAGTATGGAAACTTATTGTAGTAAAATCTTTCTAAGATACATACATGTATGAAGGTCACATAACAGTGGAGACATAGATCCAACTGGACATCCCTTGTCAACAAATGAAGCTTCTGATGCATGTAATGTGCTATATCTAACTGAGTTGTTAGCTAATGAGTTGCCATAGAAATCCACACACAAACCAAGCTGTTGCCAAGGCTTGTTAGACTGCTCTCTACAAACTGTCAGAGGTCCTAAAGCTGAAGACAGCATGTAAACAACTCACTGATCATGGAGAAGTCCAGCTTGTTCATACCTAGAGCCTTTACACCTATGAGTTAGTGTTTTTGAATAGGATGATGCTCTACATGCTACCAAAGTATAAATGTTAATATCAGGCCTTCTACAAAACCTTCAAAATTTACAATGGTGTCCTGCCTTCAAGTTATGCTAATGCAATCGTGGCACAAAGCTTGTGTGAGTGACTACACAATATCTGACTTGGCTTAAGGTATAGCCCATGATATGGAATCCATACACAACACTGGTTGGGTTACTAAGAACCTGAGACTAGAACTAATCCCATGGATCTAGGAGGAAACCAAAACATGGTTTTACTAAAGGAATGTAACAATAAAATAACTTCTAATGACATTCTGGTCTATTCAGAGAACAGTGCCTTGCTTAACCATCATCAAAGAAACTTGCTGTTGGAGCAGTTGATAGTAAATCCAGACAGACAACAGACAAAATTCAGAGTGAGAAGTTTTGGAATGTTCATTCCGAAATAGGGATGTCTTCATCAGATTCCTCCCCCAGGGCTCAGGAAAACCTGCATAAAAAGTGGGACAAAGAGCATAAGAGCCAGAGGGAACATATTACAATAGACAACAAGGCCTTCTAATCACAACAGGAGAGATATACATGAAAACACAAAGATTATTATGGTACACACAGGTCCCATATGGGTCTGGACCAGATGAAGACCTAGAATTGAAAGATGTGGACACACCCTCCTAGTGCTCTCTCAGTACCTATCTCCAATTGATTGCCACTTTCAAATAAAAATTTAGTTTTCTATAATGGGGCCACAATGGGAAACAAACTACTCTTAAGAGTAGCACCCATGTGCACCAGGAAATATGCCAACAGAACGTGAAATCAGCCTTTGGTGATTTCTTGTCTTATAATATCTTCTTAGGTTATTTTCATTTTTAATTTTATTATTTAAAATTTTTTTCATTAATTTTTTTTGTCTTTTTACCCTACATGATCTTTGAGTACATATTATGGCTTTCAGATTTGTGTTTACATGGCAACAAGTGGATCTCAGCCTCTGTATCTCCTCCTTGACCTTTTCTTGGGTTATTTTCTTCTGTTTTATTGTATTCTGAAGTGTTTTTGTTTATTAAATTAATTTTATATATTAACTATATTATATTATAATTAGCCTTTAAAGCCTGTTTATTTTTCGTCAGAGACAGAATGTGAGTGCTCCAGTTTGGAGGGGAGGTGGGAATGAAGTGGAAGTGGTAGAAAAAATGGAAACTATTATCAGCATATATTAAATGAAAATGCATTCTTCAATAAAGGAGGAAAAACCTACATATTTTAGGTTTCCACTCACTGCTTGTAGGGTCAAAAGACGGCTCTTGATTATATCTTTTTAATGTACATAGATGCCTTCATTTCTGAGAAATGTTTTATATATAATTTCTTCAAGGATAAGGCTCGGACTTCTTGGCAATGCCAGGTGATATTTGTAACTTTTCCTGGCATATCCATACCATCATTTCCAGTTAATTTGCATCCTCTTGTACCAAGACTGCAGTGATTTCTAGTGCCAATTTTGGCATCATGTATTTCTCTTACTATTACTTCATTAGATATACCCAAATTCCTGTCTGACTCTACCCTGCTGAGTATTGGAAATGGGTTATCACTGGGAACTGAAAACTAACAAGTTGCATTTCTTTGTGTAAAAGAATCCAGAGAAAACAAGTCTATGGAGACAAAATACAGGAGGGCTTGATGTCCTTCCCACATAGTCTTGAGGGAACATGAAAAAGTAAAAGACTCCCCAAACACATTTTCCCTTTGGAGAAATGGACATTCATGGATGTTAATTTGCAAATGGAAAAGAAATGTTTGAGCAAACTCCTTGGCTCTCAAAGACAGTCAGTTCATTGCAACAGATTGCTGAGAAGTCTGTAGTTCTGAAGGGAGAAGAGGTTATAGAGCTATGATCTTTTACCTCAGAGTTGAACTGCCTCCTATTGCCACAGAGCTGACTGTTATATCAGGAGCTGTACCTGAAATTGATGGTTTGCAGAGAGAATGTGTCAAGTAATCATTGTGTGCTTCAGTCTATCAGGCAGAGCAAGCATAGAAGGGAGGTCTGGTAAGTACTCATATCTGGAAAAAATATTCTGGATAGAAATAGCACAGTGTGAATTTGAACAAAGTAAGTGGAAGGCTTTTGCTGGGTGGCAGTGGTGGGTGGTGTACTCCTTTAACCCCAGCACTTGAGAGGCAGAGCCAGGTATATCTCTGTGTGTTCAAGGATAAACTGGTATACAGAGCAATATCCAGGACAAGCTCCAAAGCTCCAAAGCTACACAGAGAAATCCTGTCTCAAAGAAAATGAGGAAAGCTTACTGGGCTATAAACACAATTACTGAGGTCAATAGCTTCCCTGAGTTTGTGCTAATCCCTGATGTGTAAAAATAATGTAAGAAAATCCCAGGCAGACTAGTGATAGCCTAGTGATAATGAACCTGACTTCAAAAGCAATGAAGATGGCATTAATTATGTTTTTCCCAGTTCCAACTCTTAATATTTTACATGAACCAGATGGTAAATTCTCAAGATGACAAACATAGATCCTGGTATAAAAGCTTAAAGTGTATGATGAAGATTATCGAAGTCATTTCCTTTTCAGAAGGAGCTGGGATCTGGACCTGCCTCTGGGTGAGATATATTTGTAGGCAGCATTCCATCTATGAGTGCCACAGGAGCTGGGTCTGTCCTGAGACTCAGTGCTGTTTATCACTGAGGCTGCTTTATTTGAATTTGGGAACTTGGTGCTAAAGGAAAAATGACATTGTAATTGTGAATCTTGCAAGATGCTCATCTGGAACAAATCCATTTTCTGTCATTACTTTTGGTTTAGTGATACTCAAATGGTATGCCATGTTGAGACTTAATTTCAATTTTGATAGCTGAAGTTGTTGAAACCCATACTTTGGGCACAGGAGGCAAAGAATTGACCATGGGAACATCTCCAAAGCTCACATTTTCTTGTGTGTTCAAAGTTACAAAATTCATATTTCACATTCTTATATTCAGTCTACCTATATATAGTACTTAAATGCAATTCCTAAATTGGATTTAACACTACCAGTTTGGTAAATTTAGAAACTGTTGAATGTAAGACACAATTTGAAATTTGTAAGAATTTAATGTTCTTTTCTCTTTATGTGTACATCTCTATGTATGCATCTCTGTCTTTCTCTGTCTCCCTGTTGCTGTCTCTGTCTCTATGTATGTTGGTGTGTGTGTCTGTGCATGTGTGTGTGTGTGTGTGTGTGTGTGTGTGTGTGTGTGCGCGTGCGCACATGCACATAAACTGTAACTTCAGGAAAACTGTCACTTGACTGTGCTGTTCGATTACCTTAGATAGTTCCACCTAGTTTCTTCTTGAAATAGGGTCTCTCAACTGTGTGGAACTCTCTAAGCAGACTAGAACGGCTAATAAGTGATCCCTAGCAAATCTCTCATCTTTGCTTCTCTGGAGCTTGCATTACAAGTATACTACAATACAGCTATTTTGGTTTTATGTGAGATGTGGATATTGAATACAGGTCCTTCTAACTACACTTCAAGCAGTTTACCACCTGAGCTCTCTGCTCAGCATAGTAGTAACTTGATTTGAGTAAAAAATTAGATGACTGTGTGTGGAAGCAACAAGGTCATGTTCTAATTTTTTTTAAAGTGTCCAAACTCTTCAAAATGACATTTTTGCTTTAGGCAATCTTCTAAAATGTTTATTCTCGGGTTTTATCTTGGCAGTGAATAGAAATACATTGTCCACATCAAACTTCTATGCAAATAACAGGAGGTGTCATAGGAAAAGTATTATAACAGTGTTTCATAGATTGCCATCAGTGTTTGCCATTTTCAGTCTAACTCTAGGAAGACCTAATGCAATTAAATTTTCAATAAGTACTTCTCTATGAGAAAAAAATGATTTTAGTTGATGTAATAAAAGTGATTACTTATCCAGAGGGCCTGACCCAGCTGGGGGCTCCACAGCCTTTGGTTCATAATTCATGTGCTTCCATTCATTTGGCTATTTGTTCCTGTGCTTTTTGCAATGCACGAGCTGGCTGTTTGGAACCTTGGGCTTAAACAGGGACACTTTGCTCATTCTGGAAGGAGGTGACAGGACCTGCCTGTACTGAATCTACCAGGTTTAAATGAATCCCCAGGGGCACCTTGATCCTGGAGGACTGGGGGGAAGGTGGGGGTGGGGGTGGGAGGGGGGAGGACAGGGGAACCCATGGCTGAAGTATAAAATTTAAAACACATAATAATAAAGAAAAAATTATTTATTAAAAAAAGTGATTACACAGTATACACAGGAAATATTTCATGGGACTGAATTCAAGTGGTAACCACTAGAAACTGGCAGGGTACTTGCAGGAATTGAAAAATAATGATGCTTCACACCTGTCTGTGTGAAGATTGTTTCCTGTGTGTTCACTCTTCCCCTCTATTTGTTCTAAACACTGAGTGAGCCCTTGAAGTCTTATACCTGATTCTTAAACCTGGTACATTCTCGGTCATCATCTTTCAAGGCCTTGGAATCTCAGTTTAGAGAATTTTCTGTGACTGAATATTTTCTTTTTTCCTGACAGATCTGCTAAATTAAAAGACTATCATCAGCCATTATGCCAGGCATCTCAGCAAACAAAGTCCTGCAAGTAGGTGGAACTGAAGATTTTGCACAGTGTACTGTTATTTAAACTGATCTCTGAAGGGCTCTGCATAGTGTTGAAAATGGCCTTCCTGGTATGATTTCCATAACTTAAATACCAACTAAAATATCATAAAATTTAGCAAGGATAGTTTTTCAATGTGTGTCATGACAAAGTTGCCATGTTTATTGTGTTAATATTCATGAGTGGTTTGGCTTGGGCCGGTAGCTCTATGACTAGAGAAGACACTTCATATTAATCATATTCTAGCAGTCCTTAGAACAAACTCATTTTCTGTTTCTGTATAAAGTGATTAGATTTCTTTTTTTCTCCAAAAGAAAGAAAGAGAACACACAATACTCAGGGCACTGGAACTCATAAGTGAAAATCACCTTAATGTGTCACACATCTATCAGAAACTAAGTTAGGCTGAATATGGCAATCCCAGGAATGCACAGGCTAAGAAAGGAACTGCATGAATTTCCAGGTCAGCCTAGATAAGAGAGTGAAACCCTGTATTAACTTTTACACTTTATGAGATAGAAATAACACAGGCATAGTAACAACTGTATTTGTTACACTTCTAAGTTATTACATCAGTTATAGGATCCTTTTGGGTTCTTTCTAGGATAGGACTGTGGGAACATGGGTTCGTATCTGTGTAAACTTGTAAGAAACTGGATCCCTGCTGACTACTTTGTGATTTGGCTCAAGTAATATGTGTCATATTTTTATATATTTGGTTTTTGTCAATGTATTTCTTATTTATTTATACTGCCACAGAAGATAGTACTGCGTGCCCCGGCCAGCGGGGTGTCAACGGGGCCACCAATCCTGTGGGAGAGAATGGAAGGACAGGGCGACACAAAGAGACAGCAGCAAGACAGTATTCTGATCAAGCTGCCAATCTTTATTGTTCTCCACATGGTTTATATAGCATAAAAGGGGAAGGGGCAGGAAGGAGGGAAAGGGAAAAGGGGCGTGTAGAACATGGAAGGGGTGCAAGACGTGTGAGGCAGATAGTGCACCTGCGAGATATTGGCTAAGGTCACTGGTCAGGGGCAGTATATTCTGTTGCTAGGCTGCCTGACCCTGGAATGCTCTTTATCTTCGGTTGTCATGGCACCTGACTGTGGGATGTTCTCTTACCTTGGGAGGCCTCTGGTTACTGCTCTGGGAAGGGGCTTATGAGTAGTTCTTTGGCCTAGCTAGTATTTTCTATGGTTCATGTTTGGTTCCTGACATCTTGGTCCCTAACATCTCCCCCTTCTATACATATAGCAAAACAAAGAAAGGAGGCCCAAATCTTTTGCCATGATGGGGGAGGGGTGACAGAGGCTCCATCCCTGTTGAGTTTGAGTTCTTTTGTTAATCAATCAGTTCATGTAGGCGTCCCCACATGTCCTGAAGGAAGCTGGAACAATGCAGTTTTTTACAGGGGGCGGGTTTTAATCCGGGAGGGAAGAGTATAGGGTCTGCATAACCGCCATGCAATAGAGCATGTCATCCAAGGCACCCAGGATGGTGGAGCACTTTAGTCTCCCTGCCTTCTGCAGTCCCAGCTGCACCCTCAATCCCCTAAGCAGTGGGCTCCAGCTCCCAGGCACAGGTGCATCCTCCCCTGGGCAGAGGGGTCTGTGCTGATATGGAGTCTGTATCTGGTTCATTGAGACCTCGTTCACGGAGGTCAAGGTGATGGTAATGAACCTGAATTTGTTTTGCCTGAAGTTCAGCCAGCTGACTGTGCACAAATTGAGTTAGTCGAGACAAAGCCCAAGGGCCGAATGTCAAGACAAGAATGAGGCCAACCAAGGGTCCCAGGAGGGATGGCAGGAGGGTGCTTAGCCAGGGAGATGCAGAGAACCAATTTTGGAACCAGCCTAACTCTTGGTCCCTTTCTTTTTTGCGCTTCTCTAAGCCTTCACGGACCTTAGCCATGCTATCTCTTGCTACTCCTGTGTGATCAGTATAGAAGCAACACTCTTCCTTAAGAGCAGCACAGAGGCCTCCTTGCTGTAAAAAGAGGAGGTCAAGCCCTCGGCGGTTTTGAAGGACCACCTCTGAAAGGGATGTGAGGGAGGATTTAAGGGCAGAAATGCCTCGCTCAAGCTGTGCTATATCTTCATCTATGGAAATTCTAAGCTCTGAATAATGTTGATTAGATAAGACCAGGGAGGCTATGCCCGTACCGGCCCCTGCAGTCCCCACCCCCAGGAGCACGGCTAAAGTGACTGCAGTCACAGGCTCCCTTTTCAAGCGATGGGGGGGTGCGAGGGCAGCTGTCTCTGCCAGAGTCTTCTCTTCCCATCTTCTGGAGAATTGATCTGGAGAATAATAGGTTAGCCTAGGGATAAGCTGAACCAATATGCAAAATAAGGGGGCAGAGGGATTATTTAAATGAAGAGAAATGCATGGTGTTAGGCCATCAGTACAGGCCCACCAAGTATCATTGGCAGGGAGAAGATATCCAGACTTAAGGGAAGTACTTAGGTTGTCTGTGACATTGCAAAGTGGTTGATAAACAGGGGGAATGATAGCGCCTTGGGTGACAAGGCAGCGGCCTGAGCCCATAACTTGGGAGAGTGTAAGGCGAGATGTGGGTGGCTGTTGCCAGCGACAATCATGTGGGTCAGTGGTTAGGGAGAAATCTAAATCAACAGCCACTCCTTCATAAAATGGTGGGGCAGAATGATAGCAAAGCCAGCAGGAGTCAACCAAATCAGGCTTGGAGGTATTAAGTACCTGGTAGGTTTTTGTGATAAGGGTGGTAATCATATCTTTGGTAGTTGGTGGGGGAGGTGGGAACATGGGAGAAAAACCCATGGATATCTGAGATATATTGGTTGTAGGAAAATCATTGTTGCCAAGAAAAGATTTGGGACCTATAGCAACAGCATTAGGGGAATTAACAGGCTGTTTTAAAAGTTTGATGAAGAAGATGACACCTGAATTATGGCCATCTTGGTAGAGTAAGAGGCCCCATTCATAGCCCCGCTCCCAATTGGTAGCCTTCTTTCCGGGGTCAGTAAATCGGATCCTAAGAGGATGACACCATGAATTAACGCACTCAGGTCTAATAGTCCAGGGATTCTTAGGGCGGGAGTAATTGGCCCTAACAGTTATAAAGTCCCAGGACGTGGAAGGGCTCCAGTATGTATCACCGGTGGTTTCATAGCCCCAGGCCTTGCAATGGCGCTCAGGGCGACCACCACAAGTGTAATGACTTGAGCAGGGACGATGGTAACCAGGGCAGACATAGAGGGTGGGCCTAGTGAGGCGGGAGCCACAGAAGGCGTTGCTACATCCAAGCGGGGCACGGGCCTGTAGGGAGCGGTTAGGTGGTGTGTGGGGAGGCGGGGAGTCGCTTTCTAGACCCCAAGGGGCCGTAGAGCCTGATGCGAGCTTACAGAGGTCTGGAAACAGGTCTGACTACCAAGGGCCAGGGGTGACTAGGGAGGTTTGTCAGATGACATCTTGTCGCTCAGGAGGAGAAGTATGAGACCCCAGGCAGCCAGCTGACTCACAATGGGCAGCTTTGTGGGTGATCTCCATCTCTTTGAGGTCTCAGTCTCTGATGGTAGCTTTAGCATCTGAAAGAGAAGAAGGAGAGTCCTCAGGGGGAACAGCCTGTCCCCTGGGAATGTTAGGTAAATTTACAGATCTGACCAGGCGCTCAGGGAGCCAGCGTGGGGCATCATGTGCCTGATTAAGGATGCAAGCAGAGCCATGGCCCCAGATAAGTACAGGATCTGGACCATTCCAAATGCCTGTAAGGGGGTCTCGCCACATGGCCAAAGGGTGACTGGCGTCTGCTGAGGGGTGTCAATGACAGTCAGCCGCTGATCGACCTTCACCATCCAGGGTGAGGAAGTTAAGGACAAAGAGAGCATGGCTCAGGCGGTCTCGGGGGGAGACAAAGGAAAGCTCGGACATCTTTTTTACCGTCTAGTTTAAGGGTAAGTGTGGGTTGAGAGTGAGAAATAGGCTGAACCCAATAAGCCTCTGATGAGCCAATCTGAGCAGCTCCTCGGGGCTGGGCGGACTGAATGGGGTTGTCAGAGGAAAGTGCAGGGAAAGTAACCAGGCAAGCAAGGCAGGTGCCACGGGAGACGGCAACAAGACCCTGGAGTGCTGAGGCCAAAATCTTAATCTCTCCTGTATAGTCATTATCAATAATTTCGGGGTATATCTGGACACCTTTTAAGGTGGACAAGGCACGGCCAAAGATAAGGGCTTGAGTGTCTGGGGCCAGGGGGCCCCAAATCCCAGTAGGGATGACCTGGGGGCCCTGTAATGGATCTAGTATTGTGTCGGTGGCGGCACAGAGATCCAGTCCTGCATTGCCTGGGGTTGCCCCTTGGAGGGAGCAGACAGTTGGGGAGTGGCCTGTGAAGCCCCATGGAGCACTCCCCGGAGTGGAGGGAAAGTTTCCCGACAGGAGGAGAGGGAGTGGGCGGGGAGGGAGCGGGCGACCATGAACATCGGTTTTAGATTTACATTCCCTCGCCCAATGAAAACCTTGGCCACATCTAGGACATGGGGTGGTTGGTAGTGGCCAAGTAGTGACGCCAAGCAGGGGCACTTCGGCCGTGCTGCACTAATAGCCAGACCGATGGCGTGGGTGGAGCCAACTCCCGAACAAAGGCAGACGTACTCAGAAACCAAGCCTCGCTCTAGTTTTCAAGAAATGCAAGGGTAAAAGGAGTGGTGGGGAAAGAAGCAGCAAGGTCATTTCACCACCGACCAGACACTGTGGACCTGGCCGCCGCCGCTGCCACTGAGCCGTTTTAACGGAGTGCTCGGGCTGGCTCTGCTCTTTCCGCCAAGGCGAAGGAGCCGCTGAGAGGCGCCGCGCGCTCTCATTCCTCTGTCCTCCCAGCTCCCTTCCTCCTCTGCCTTTCACCATGCGCGCATACAGACACACACAAACAGCACACAGCACATATATACATATATATATACATATACAAACAAACAAACATCCCGCACAGTGCACAACTCACACCCTGCCAGAGCTGCTGGCTGCCTTTTCTCTCTCTCTCTTTTTTAGCATTTTTCATTAATCGTCCCTTCTTGGGGAAAACAGTTACAACAATCCTCTAAAGTGACTAAAGAATTTTATGAGGTCTTTTTATTACGAACCCTTATCCCTTGTGTCTGGAGGGCATCTTTAATGCCCTTTACGAACAAGTCCTGAGAAGTTCCCTGTCCCATGGTGAAGTCTATAGCTCAGACTCACCTCGTCCTTCCCGCTTTCCCCCGGATCACCAGAACGCCGAGTCGGGTGGTCTCGACGGGTGATCGCTTTAAATCTCCACCAGACGTCTGGACTTTCCTGGAGAAGGACGTTCAACTCCCGACGAGGCAAAGGTTGAGCCGCACGTTGGGCGCCAGATGCCCCGGCCAGCGGGGTGTCAACGGGGCCACCAATCCTGTGGGAGAGAATGGAAGGACAGGGCGACACAAAGAGACAGCAGCAAGACAGTATTCTGATCAAGCCGCCAATCTTTATTGTTCTCCACATGGTTTATATAGCATAAGAGGGGAAGGGGCAGGAAGGAGGGAAAGGGAAAAGGGGCGTGTAGAACATGGAAGGGGTGCAAGACGTGTGAGGCAGATAGTGCACCTGCGAGATATCGGCTAAGGTCACTGGTCAGGGGCAGTATATTCTGTTGCTAGGCTGCCTGACCCTGGAATGCTCTTTATCTTCGGTTGTCATGGCACCTGACTGTGGGATGTTCTCTTACCTTGGGAGGCCTCTGGTTACTGCTCTGGGAAGGGGCTTATGAGTAGTTCTTTGGCCTAGCTAGTATTTTCTATGGTTCATGTTTGGTTCCTGACATCTTGGTCCCTAACAACTGCGAATATCAGCCAAGGCAGTATATTCCCTTTTGTTTGTTTGTTTGTTTGGATTTGGAGTCTCATTATGTAGTTCTAGCTGTTCTGGCATTCACTATGTAGATTAGGCTAGTGTTGAATTCACAGAGTCTTGCCTATCTCTACCTCCTTGGTACAAGGATTAAACAAATTTGCCATTATGTGTAACTGAGGCAGTATGCTCTTTAAGAATACATTGGGAGGGACTTGGTTTGAAGCTATTTCTTGCACATATATTTTAAGATTTGTCTTGGAAGACATTACCACAGGAGTGAAATTGTGAACAAGAAGGTATGCATCTAGTCCAATGAAACATTTGAATCAATGGGAATACTATTGACAGTGTGTCACATACCTAACTTACCCATATTTTTGCCAGGAACTGGTGTATTTTATGCTAGTTTCACTTCACATTTCTGTTACTGCATTCAGACATCTGGCAGTGGATCTAGCTAGAATACCGGACATCACTCCCCTTTTCTTTAACATTGAATGTGTTTGGTTGTACATTTTGTATGAGTTAACAAAACAGAATACTTATGTTTCTTTCTCCCTTCCTCACTCTAGCACCTAGTGAATAATTTTGTGTGTGTGTGTGTGTGTGTGTGTGTGTAATTTGATGTGCTGAGTCTCTTAATTTTACCTAGGTCATCATTTGTACCTCACGTTTGGAGTGTTTTATGCTATATTATACACATTTTTCTCATATGAGAATATAGAAATATTCACTTTATTGTGGTATAATTTACATTGTTTAAGCTTAAATTTTGGATATAGACAGGATGCAAGTCTTTCCATTTGAAGCTGCAGATTGAATTCTCTTTTCCAGCAACATGATGTATAAGGAACAGTTCATTCTAGAACATGGAACTGAGTGTTCTTTCCATTAGAATTCAACTACTGATTGCATATTCCTTGAAATATGGTCTTATTTTTAATGCTGAAAATTTTTAGAAGCATAGAAATGTACTAGAAATTCATTACATAATATGAGCAGTTATAGACCTCAATAATGTCACTGAAAGTTATTACTTATAGCGAAGTATTTGTTATGTACCAGTCCTGTACAGTTATACCTCTGCCTTTGCAATCTTGAAATCTTGAACTTGTGTGTGTTTGACCTCCACAGGCATAACAGGCCAGAAAATTTCATGTTTTGTATGATTTGCATGATTTGGCACAGAGACATAATTGTTGTTATAATTTAAAAGAAAAAGTACCAAATCACAGAATGGACTCCAGGAACTTGGCAACAGGAATAATGCTTTCAGTTCATAGTGCAATTGAAATGCTGGGAAATGTATCTTTTCTTATCTACTATCTACTCATTTACTATAATGATCACACATTAAAGACTCAAAAATTAATTATTACACATGTCTTCACAGCCAATTCCTTGATCATTCTCTCTAAAGCAGTACCCAGATAATGAGAGCTTTTGGGTAGAAACAGTTCTTCAAGGATGTTGGATGCCAACTTATTTTATATATTCTCAGACTTGGCAGGAGCATGTCCATCAGCACCATCTGCCTCTTGAGTGTCTTCCAGGCCATCATCATCAGCTCTAGGGATTTCTATTTTAAAGATCTTAAAATCAAAGTAAAAAAAAAGTTCACCATTCCATTTCACTCTTCTCAATTCTATACACATGTTTTTACCCATGATGATGTATACTAAAAGGAATAGTAAAAATAAGACACAAAAGAGATATTTTGAATTCTTCTGCTCTCTAGGTTGTGAAAAAATAGTAGATTCACTGTACACAGCATTTTGAGTGTTCCCTAAAGTCTTATTTTCTATGCTCATTGTATATTCCAGCATCTCTATGATTGTCAGACTTTATTGACACAAGAAGAGTGTTAAATACATCCTCAGTACTCATGCCTCCCCCAGAATCTCCCCTGAACCCAAAAATACAAAGACCATCTTAGTTATGGTTTGAATCTTTCTTGCTTTTTATACTCTTCCATTTTACAAGGCTACATTGCTCTTTCTCATAACCCCAATTGGTGGCTTATGAATTTCACAGCTATCATTTCTATGTGTTTTCCTACTTTAAGCTCATTTGTGATTATTCATAATTCTATTATTTCCAGATTTTGCATTTTCTGGATAAGGAATATAAAAATGAAATAATCTCATAATAATTATGTAAACTGTATCATTGTAATATTGTATATCTAAAATTTTAAACATTCATGTACTTCAAAATATTAGTCTAACAATTTATGGTATCTATTATTTTAATAGTAAGATCATTTCCCAGAATAATAGTAGTATATTCTTCATTATAGCGTATGGCCAGGCTAGCCACAGGTTCTCAGCCACATTAACTACTGTAGTTATGGACTCCTCATTGAGTGGCCTTATATGCTATCATAGTGTGGTTGTTTACTTTTGCCGTTTTTCTTCTACTGTGGTATAAGTGAGCCTATCTTGCCAGGCAAGCCTTTTTATAGCTCTCATAGTTAATTTCTGGGTGATATTGATTACTGTTTTCCTCCAGTAGAGAGCATACCACCTTATAGGAGTAGGAAAGCTGACCAGTAGAGATATAACTTCCAAGTCAGTATCTGCTGAATTCCATATTTCATGACTCAAGTATTTTGCAGTCCTATATTTGAACTCACAATTATTGTGTGCCCATACATCTGTGAACTTCAGAAAATATATCAGCAGATTCGGCATGGAGGAGGTGTAGTGGACATCCCAGCATTGGCCTGGAAGTTCCAACCCCCATTGAGGATTCGGTAATGGTCACGCCCACAAGGCAGGGCAGAGGAGGAAGCAGAAGACCAAGGATCAAGAGAAGGTCTCTCTTGGTTCCGGGACCCTGGACGCTGGAGGTAGACCGAGCAGAGTTTTTCAGAGAACACTGTTGGACTGTGCTATACCTTTGCTAGACCCTGTAACCTACCCCTTCATTTGTAAGTTACCCCACAAAATAAACCTCCCTTTTAACTACGTGGAGTGGCCTTAATAATTTCACCAATAGAGGAGGTAGCAATTAATTCCAGTCACTACATGAAGTGGGATTGGTATTTGGTAACTGTTAGGAGGAGAGAGTCAGTTTGCTTCAACAGTGTTGCTGTCTTGCAGATTGAACACATTCAGGGATTGATCCTACAATCAGTAATATTTTGGCAAATAAAATTTGTATATGATAGGTTTATAAATAAAATAACTTGAAATTTAGTGGGTAGATAGGTAGGAGTGATTCTGGGAGAATTTTGAAGAGGGTTGTTGCACATGATCAAAATACTTTGCATAAAATTATCTATGAGTTGATAAGAATATTCAAAATTGTAGTGGAAGCCACTTGTTTTTCTAAGGTACACTCTAGGATTTGAGGTTTCACCTGTACTTCTAGCACAATGGGGTGAATGTATCAAGATGTTCTACCCTGTGTAAGTGTACCTTATGTGTAGAAATCTTAAACAGTAATCATTGAAACTGTGTAAATGGATTAGATCTCAGATTCTATTTGTTTTTCTTATTTGAAGGTAATTTTTAACTGATTTTTTTGGGGGGAATTTTGCATTATGTACCTTAATCACACTCATTTCTGATTTCTTCTAGGTCTGCCATTTTACCTTGTAGCCTCCACCACCCCAAATAAATAAATAATAAATAAATAAAACACTTTGATCACCCATCTATCCTGCCTCTCCAACATATATCCATTTATTTTATCAGCCTTAGGAGGTATGGTGTGTCTTGCAATATATTCTTTTACTCAAAGAGCTTTACCTGCAAATGTTCATTGTAATGAGTTGTTAGGCAGTTATAAGGCCTCTGGCTTTTGGTATACAATCGATACTGGACCTTCAACAAAACTTCTCTAAGATATCCTGCTGTTGTCCCTAGTCATGGATATCCAATGGCTATGGTTATACAGGATTTTCCTTTCACTCACTGCAGCTGGTTGTAGATGCAGTTGATTTTGTGGTAGCCAACACAAAGTATTGAATGTGAGCCTGGGTAATAGCTGAGTTAGTTGGTCTAGTTCTCTACTTGAAACAGCCTAACAGATGGGACATGAGACTAGATCTCTCATGCCTACATCATCTGGGACAGATATCCTGTGCACACATTGAGGGGTATGGCTGATGCTACCATGTATGGGGTTAGCTATCTTGTTGTGGCAGTTCGAAGGAGCAGAGAATTTCCTTCATGGCCATGGAAGATAAGGTACGATTCTCCTATCTTGGAAGCAGGTCTCCTATGAAGCTCCCAGTGAAGTGTAGGACCAGCTCTCTATTGCCCAAGCCGCTGGGGCCTGCTCACTCATGGGATAGTACTACCATGGGTTGCAGACATGAACCCAGACTCCAACTGCCATAGAACCATGGACCTACTCATGGCCCTCAGCTGCAGCTTGACCTCAGATATCACCAAGGTCCAGAGTGGCAGCATTGGCCTCTTGTTTAATACTTTGTTTGTATTCTGACAAAGCAAGCTTGCCTAGAGTTCAGACTTAACCATAGAGGTCAGGCACATACCTTTAATCCCAGCACTTGGGAGGGGGAAGCAGGAAGATCAGGATTTCAAGTCCACCCTAGACTATATGAGATTGAACATTCTAAAATAGAAACTGAGCTGGGCAGTGGTGGTGCAAGCCTTTGATCCCAGCACTTAGGAGGCTCAAACCTTTGATCCCAGTACTTGGGAGGCTCAAGACTTTGATCTCAGCACATGGAAAGCTCATGACTTTAATCCCAGCACTAGGGATGCAGAGTCAGGAATATAAGGCAGGTAGAGACAGGTTCTCAGCCCCATTCAGTTTGAGATTTCAGAGCAGTAAGAAATCTCTAGTAGCTGTCTACTCTGATTCTCTGATCTTTCTGCTTTTACCTTCTATATCTGATCCTGGGTTTTTGTTTAATAAGACTAATTAGTATTTCACTTCATCTGGTATGAAGTGAACTGTTGGGGCAAAAAATAATGAAAAAGCTGCTTGCCTGTCCTGTGGATTTGCAGCTACCAGCTGACATAAGAGCTGCATTCCAGGGCTCTTGCCAGAGTCACCACCTCACTGTCTATGCTTAGGGATTTTTCTGTTGTATCCTCTTTGCAGCAAACTCCACAGGCAGCTCCAAATGCTGCCAGAGTTAGTTGTATTTGCATATTCCCCCTTGCAGATAGCTGACTCTTTTGCTTCTTCTCTCCTGGTAATTTGTGGGATTTCCCTAGCTGCCCAGGGCAACATCACCCTTCATTTCCCCTTTTCTTTCTATTTAAAAAGAAGGTTTTAACTTCAACATAGTAAAAGTATATATAACAAAATAGTTATATAGCAAGAATTGCAGTTACAATATCTAGTCTGTTTGTATTTGGAAAAATTTAAGAAAATATTCTATCTGTCATAAAGTTTTATAACTTTTCTAAGTCTAAAGTTTTATAACTAATTACCATAACTAAGAAAAATTGTAACCATCTAGTCTTCAACTACATCAAAGACCTCAGAAGGATATAATATTACCTAAGTAAATTACCATTTGTAAACTTCCAAAAATCTAGAATGATAGAGATAGCTGGCTGCCTAGAAAGTTACCTAAAGTTCTTCTGCAATGTTGGGGCATCTTTATTCAGACTATAGGCCTAGAGTCTCTCAGTTGCTTCTCTCTATGTCCTGTAGAATGTCTGGCAGTTTCTTCTGTGAAGCAGAAACCTGAAGGACCCTCTCATCTTGCAAAGTTCAATGGTCACCTTCCTATGGGTTCTACATGTTCAGTTTATACAACATACTGTCATCAGTTGATGAAAGGGCACTTTTTTGCCCAGTGGCTAACATTTGCCAAAAAG
The DNA here is from genome assembly GCF_903995425.1 of Onychomys torridus. Classification (NCBI taxonomy): domain Eukaryota; kingdom Metazoa; phylum Chordata; class Mammalia; order Rodentia; family Cricetidae; genus Onychomys; species Onychomys torridus. The sequence goes on from NC_050461.1 coordinate 63,967,512, forward strand.
AAAGCAAACTCCATAATGAGTTTTTTTCAGTGCCAATCATCCTTCTTGCAGTAATTGGTGCTGCAAGGAGCAGACATGTCTCACTGTCCAGAAAGTCTAATTTTTAAAAACATTTCAAATGCCGTATTCTGTAGGTCTTTGAAGTGCTTAAAGATTACCCAAATAATTGAATTATATTTATGTATTTATGTATACCTAGAAAACTTAACATGACTAAAAGTTTGACAATAATAGACTAATTATTAATATGTATTTCTTAGTTATCCATTATAATTTAAATGAATTACATAAACATAATACCTCAAATGAGAGTGAAAATATATATACAGAATAACAAAATTAATTTTAAATTTGTATTAATAAATTAAAATCCATAGCAATATAAAACATTTTTAAACAAACTGTTGCACTTTGAAAGTAGGTTCATGCTGGATCAGAGGTGAATGCCTGGGGTTATAGTCAGAGAGGCACCTGCCTCTAGGTCCCACCCCTTGGCACCAGCCATCCAGGGAAGACCTGTCCAACTTGGCCCCAGTTTCCAGCCGTTCATCAGGCATACAGGAAGGCTCCCCTTTTCCAAGACTGCAGGCAAACACTACAATCTCCACACCCTGCCCCCACCCCAGAACTCCCATCTGGACCAGAGAGACCCCAGTCATTTCTTGAGACTTAGACACCAGCCCCCAGCATCCATCCTGCCCCAGAACTCCCATCTGGACAAGAAGAGCTCCCATCTGGACAAGATAAGGAGACCCCAGGGATTTTTTGATACTCAGAGTCCAGCCCTCAGCTCCCATCCGGCCAGCACTCTCATCTGGATGAAAGCCCCATCCAGCCCAGGCCTTCCATCTGGACCAGAGAGAGGCTCACTAAATCTGTCAGCTCTGTATGGACCAAGTACACTGATAAGACCAAGAATGAATCCACAAGGAGATGGGCAGACATCAAAGCAGAAGTACATACAACAAAATAAAAAGCAATACAGCATCACCAGAACCTAGCCCTTCTCCAACAGCTAGACCTGAACATCACAGAATGGAAGAAGCAGAAGAAAACAACCTTATAAATAACATTATGAAGAGGCTAGAGCCTCATATAGAAGAAATCAAAAATAAAGTGGAGGAACAGACAAACAAAAAATGGGAAGAACACTATAAAAAAAAATCTAGAGGAAAGGACAAATAAAGCAGAAAAAAACAAAAAGTCTCTGAAAGAAAATCATGAAAAAGCAATGAAAAAGACAAGGGAAACAGTCCAAGACCTGTAGAGGGAAATAGAAGAAGTGAAGAAGACACTAGCAGAAGGAATGCTGGAAATAGAAAATCTGAGTAAACGAATAGGAACTTCAGATGCAAGTAAAACAGAATGCAAGAGTTGGAAGAAAGGATCTCTGGTATTGAAGATATGTTAGAAAAAATAGATTCATCAATCAAAGAAAACACTAAAACCAACAAAGTCATGACCCAAAATGTCCAAGAAATTTGGGACACCAGTCGATATCTACAAAACATTCCACCCAAACAAAAAGAATATACCATCTTCTCAGCACCCCATGGAACCTTCTCTAAAATTGACCACATACTTGGCCACAAAGCAAATCTAAACAGATACAAAACAATTGGAATAACCTCCTGTGTTCTATTGAACCACCATGGTTTAAAGTTAGATGTCAATAACAAAAAAATCTACAGAAAACCTACAATCTCATGGAAACTGAATATCGCTCAACTGAATCACCAATGGGTTAAGGAAGAAATAAAGAAATTAAAGACTTCCTAGAGATCAATGAAAATGAATACACCACATACTCAAACTTATGGGACACCATGAAAGCAGTGATAAGAGGGACATTCATAGCACTAAATGCACACATAAAGAAGTTTGAGAAATCTCACACTAGTGACTTGACAGCACACATGAAAGCTCTTGAACAGGAAAAAGCAAAGTCTCCCAGGAAGAACAGACGCCAGGAAATTATCAAATTGAGAGCTGAAATCAATAAAATAGAAATAAAGAGAACAATACAAAGGATTAATGAAACAAAGAGTTGGTTCTTTGAGAAGATCAACAAGATAGACAAGCCCGTATCCAAACTAACCAAAAGAAAGAGAGGGAGCATCCAAATTAACAAAATCAGAAATGAGAGGGGGACATAACAGCGGACAGTGAGGATATCCAGAGAATCATCAAGTCATATTTCAAAAACCTCTACTCCACAAAACTGGAAAATCTAAAAGAAATTGATAATTTTCTGGATAGGTGCCACATACCTAAGATAAATCAAGACCAGATAAACCATTTAAATAGTCCAATAACCCATAAGGAAACAGAATAAGTCATTAAAAGTCTCCCAAACAAAATAAGTCCAGGACCAGATGGTTTCAGTGCAGAATTCTACCAGATCTTCAAGGAAGACTTAATACCAATACTCTTTAAATTGTCCCACACAATAGAAGCAGAAGGAATATTACCAAACTCCTTCTATGAGGCTACCATTACCCTGATTCCTAAACCAAACAAAGATGCAACAAAGAAAGAGAACTACAGACTGATCTCTCTCATGAACATTGATGCAAAAATACTCAATAAAATACTGGCAAACAGACTTCAAGAACACATCAAAACAATTATCCACCATGATCAAGTAGGCTTTATCCCAGGGATGCAAAGGTGGTTCAACATATGAAAGTCTGTCATTGTAATACACCATATAAACAAACTCAAAGAAAAAATGATCATCTCACTAGACACAGAAAAGGCAATTGACAAAATCCAACACCCTTTCATGATAAAGGTCTTAGAGAGTTCAGGAATACAGGGAACATACCTAAACATAATAAAGGCAATCTACAGCAAGCCAACAGCCAACATCAAATTAAATGGAGAGAAACTCAAAGCAATACCACTAATATCAGGAACAAGGCAAGGCTGTCCCCTCCTCCCATACTTGTTCAATATAGTACTTGAAGTTCTAGCCAGAGCAATGAGACAACATAAGGAGACTAAGGGGATTCAAATTGGAAAGGAAGAATCAAGCTTTCCCTCTTTGTAGATGACATGATAGTATATATGAGAGACCCCAAAAAAATCATCCAAGGAACTGATACAGCTCATAAACACCTTCAGCAACATAGCAGGATACAAGATCAACTCAAAAAAAATCAGCAGCCCTCCTATATTCAATAGGCAAACAGGCTGAGAAGGAAATCCGAGATACATCACCATTTACAAGTGTAGTGCCCTGGAACTTCCAAGTTGGGTAACTGCTGCCCTGCTTACCTGACCTTGACCTTGATGTCCTTCCTATGCTGATTCGCTGCTGGTCTCCACCCTACTGAATGCTTAAGGGAAGTTCTTTGTTTGTGTATCCTGCATTTGGTGTAAACAGCTTAGATGCAAGAATGTAGAACATTCAGTAGCGAACTTCTGCCCTCCAGGGATCCTCCATTGTGCTGTAAGCCTGTATTTAAGGTTTCCTCCCTTCTTCAATAAAGGGCATTCTGCATCCCCTGGCAGGAATGACCCGCTTTCATGTTGTCTCTGGTTTTCGATCCACAGCCCCTCGCTTGGACATGGTAAACAGGTGGTGGTTGTGTGGGCACTACCACAACAAATGGAGGTCCCACCAAGATCCGAGAAAGAAGGGAAAAGCTGATGGACACCCGGGTAATTCTGGCGCCAACAATTTAAAGAAAAAAGAGAATGGTGAATTGAAATTGGTGCAGGTAGCTCACCGTTAATTGGACTGCTGAAGCAGGAAGGCACCAAAGTTAAAAAAGAGCAAGATGGCTAAAGATTTAAAATGAAAAGGAAATCTTCCCAATAGAGAAGAAGGAAGGAAAGGAAATCTCCCGTTAGAAAAGGGAGAAAATTTTAATCAAGTAAAAAGGATTTTCCAAGTAAAAAGGGGAAAAAATTTTGAAACTAGGCCTAAAGATTTTGGGGGCTTGTAGAGGAAGGATGAAGGAAAGAGAAAAAGCCTCTTGCCAGTGGCCATGGAGGAAGAAAGGTCTCTTTCCAATATAGAAGTTTCAGGATAGCTAGAGCTCTGAGCTCTTTCTGCCTGCCAGTGCAGAGTGGCAGCATCTGAATTGCAGGGAGTCAGCAGGTAGGCCTCACTGCTGCTGGTTGAATAAGCAAGGAAGCCGAGAGGTTCAAGTTTTGTTGTCTGTTTGCTTGACTTTGGTTTAAATGTTTTTTATTTTTCCCTCAGAGTGGGAATAATTCAATATTTAGGATCCCTTCATGGGAAATGTTTTTCTATTTTTCCCTTATGGTGGGAATAACTCATTATCAGATAGTCCCTTCATGGGAGTAAGAGGATGTTTAAACGGGAGTGCATGTGAGTGTGGCAGACAAAGGTGCTTGTGATGGCATCTGAGATGGCCAGGCAGGCAGGCAGGTACACACCATAGGAGATGGAGCAGCAATGGAGCACAGCCCAGGCAGGTGCTGGCACTAGAGCCCATACAACCTGCAGAGCCAAAGCTGAAGCCTGCACCAAGCGAGCAGAGGCCTGGAGAGGGACAGGTGCTAAAAGTTTAAATGGGCCCAACAACTTCTGGTGAAAAAGGCTTCGGTCAGGACATGGAATGCTAAGTCAATGCTGTTTGAATTTCCAGGAATATTAATCATTCATTGTATAAAGGATGTTCTTTTGATTGTCTTAATAAATTTTTAGATGAATGGTTGATTCTCATGGTAGATAAGCTAAAGGAACAGTATTCATAATTTTAAACTATATATATTAGGTTGCTCTTATCTGTTGATATTTACTGAAAATGTGGCTCTGCTCTTTAAGCTGCTTTCTAGAAATTCTTGGTTTAATGCTATAGAAATATAACACCTGAAATGGATTGGGTTGTTAGCTTTTTAAATAATGTTGTAAGATAAACACATAAAAAATAATCTCTTACTGATAAAGAGGTTACAAAATTATTTCTCCAATAAATAAAATACAGGTAAATTTTTTGGTCCACATTGCTAATAATTGGTGATTTACATTGTTTTACTTGGGATCTATAAAGAAGGATCCTCTTTTTAAGATTTTATAAAAATACTCAGAGTATTACCTAAAGTTACATCTTCAAATCCTATAGAGATTGTATTTAATGTTTTTTTTTAATTGGCATATGTAAAAAGGACCATAGAAATAAAAACTGATGATAGAATTGCTCAATTATTATTGCTTTCATATTTTAAATGCAAAATGGCGCCTATATGTAAAACTAGAGGCTTTCGAAGTTCAGGAGAAAAGGTGTTTGACAAACAGTTATCAATGATAAACAGCCTAATTTAAAATAAAATTATATGGGATTAAGATTAAAAGATTATTGGATTCTGATGCTGGATATATCTAAAATTTCACAAGAATCCTGAGATCCCAACTGGCTTCTACAAGAAGTCAGAAAAATGGAGACTGTTACAGGATCTTAGAGCTGTAAATAAAACCATGCTTCTCATGGGAGCAACACAGCCTGGTTTGCCTACACCTATGGCAATTCCTAAACAATGGCATTTAGTTGTGATTGACTTATGGATAATTTATTGGCTGCTAAAGATAAAAAAAATAAAAAAAAACTTGTTTTTGATGCCTTTTCTAAACTACAAGAGGTTCTTAGCCTGGTTAATTTATAAATAGCACCAGAAAAGGTACAGGTATCTTTTCCCTATCATTACTTAGGTCATGAATTGTTATGCACAGGCATACGTCCACAAAAGATTACTCTGCCTACAGATCAGCTACGCACACTTAATGATTTCCAAACCTTTCTGGGAGATATTCAATGGCTTCAGTCCACTTTGAAGATTCCAACAGGTCAGCTTTGCCCCTTGTATGATGTCTTAAAAGGCGCCCCTGATCCTTTATCTCCCCATAAATTAACAGCTGAAGGGCATACAGCCCTACAACATGTGCAAGAGGCCCTGGAACAGGCTCACATGCAATATATAGATCTTTATTCTCCCTTGTTGTATTTGATATTTTGTTTTTCCCATTCACCTACTGGAGTGTTTTGGCAGACAGGTCCTATTCTATGGGTACATTCCCCAGTTTCTCCAGCGAAAACCATTACTGTTGCTCAGATTATATTTAAGGGAATCAAGATCAGTGTTCAAACTTTTGGTAAGGAGCCAGATATTGTGGAGACCCCATACACCCAGTCTCAAATAGCATGGTTGCAAGCTAATGATAATGATTGGACCATACTGACATGCTCCATGCAGGGTCAGTTTGATACTCACTACCCCTCTAATAATGTGTGTCAATTTTTAAAATTGCATCCTGTCATATTTCCCAAGATAGTACAGATGACTCCTATTCCTCAGGCCCGTGTAGTATTTACTGCTGGCACATCACGTGGTTTTGCTGTGGTAGTTTCTGGTAACATAGTGAAAAGAATGAAAGTCCAAGGCACTTCCACCCAGATGGCAGAGGTACAGGCACTGTTGCTTGCTTTACAGATGTTTTCTGATGAGTGTGTAAATATACTGAGAGCCAATATGTGGCAAATGCAATTATGCCTTTGGAGACAACAGCTTACATACCACCCATTTCTCCCATTCATGAATATTTGTTGCAAATGCAAGGACTCATATGGTCCTGCTCACATAACCTTTATGTGGGCCATATTAGAGCTCATACCCAATTACCTGGACCTCTAAGTGAAGGTAATCATTACTCATATGGCTGTCACATTAATTTGTTCTGCCTTTGAAAAGGCTACTCAGTTGCATCAATGTTATCATCTAAACGCTGGATGTCTTCATTATCACACGGGCATAACCCGGAACAAGCCATCCAGATAGTTAAATCATGTCCTCATTGTGCTGAATTTTTACCTGTTCCTCATTTGGGAGTTAATAGAGGACTTTTACCTAATCATGTGTGGCAGATGGACGTCACACATGTACCTTCCTTTGGAATATTACAATATGTCCATGTGTCTATTGATACATATTCCTCTTTAATTTTTACCTCTGCCCATTCAGAGGAAAAGGTTTAGGATGTAAAGACTCATTGTCTTCATGCCTTTGCTTATATGGGAGTGCCTAAATGCATAAAGACTGATAATGGTCCTGCCTACAGCAGTACAGGCTTTTCAAAATTCTGCCAAGATTTTTCTATTGCTAATAAGTCTAGTATTCCTTATAAGCCTCAAGGACAGGCTATAGTAGAATGATACCATCATACCTTAAAAACATATATTGCTAAAGTAAAAAGGGGGAGCTAGGGGCTCATCTCTCCTCTCCACATTTTATTTAAAATATTTATTGGTGGATTCTGCTGGAGTATCCGCTACAGATAAGCACTGAAGGACTCCTGTTACAAATCACCCTCTGGAGCAATGGAAGGATCTTTCTACTGGCACTTGGAAGGGACCCGATTGGGTGTTGGTGTGGACCCAGGGTTCTGTTTGTGTCTTTCCTCAGGACAATGAGGTTCCTCTTTGGGTTCCTGAGTGCTGTGTGCACCCTGTGGCTGCTGCTGAATCCCAGCATGGCAGAGACCTATTGGGCCTTCATAAAAAACTCTCCCCTTCTGATGCCAATGGGGATTGAGAGCCCAATATGGCCAACCTTGGCAAGCATTAACATAAGCCTAGGAACTGTAGCCATGCGGTTGGATTCTTCAGAAGGTAATGTATGGTAACTGCCTTTTCAAGTATGTTTGAGAACGTGTTACCCAGACACCTTGGAGATTAAGGATAACCCTGAAGGTCACTGACTTCCATTTGTTATCAGTAGCATACCAGCTAAGCCTTTTCATTTTTGCAATCCTCTTCAAGCTGGTGTAGTACCTACTTTCCAGGAGTGGCTCTGTGCAACATTTATTGGCCTCCTGAAATTCATCTAACCCCTTTTGAAGATGCCTTAAAATCTGTGAGCCTGAATGTAGCCATTATGAGATTATTAGTTCTGCTCCTTGTCTTCTGTCTGTCTTTTTTTTTTTTTCTTTATGGTTCTTAGTTGTTCTTTTACACAGCTGCCAGCTTAAGTCATGCTGGGATCAAGAAAAATTGGACTTGGTGGTTCGTGTTCCTGGAACTGTGTCCATGCCAGTGGACTGTGGCAGTTAGACACCAATGATGCTCACATGCTCCAGAAGAGAATTTGACACCACTGTTGCTGTTATAGCAGTGGCAGCCACTGCTGCTACTATTTCTGGGATTGCCATTTCACTACAGCTAGCACAGTGGAGACCCTGTCAGCAAAAGTAGCTACCATAGTTAATTACTCTTTCATTCTATTGGGCATGATAAATTTAATTCAGTAGTTACATACATTTCGATTGGCTTTGAATGGTATAAATTTATAAACTCAAGTTCCATTTGCTTTTGGGATACCATCTTACAAGGACTCCAATTTGCAGTAAGGCTCCCTAAAGAAGGGAATGGCTTAATTGCCTCTAGCCTACTGGCTATGGGTGGGTTAGGACTTCTGCTTCTGTTGGTCTTTTCTGTGTTGCACAGATTGCAAGCCCAGTGCCACTTTGAGATCTTTGGCAGCAGTTAACCCTACAGCTCACCTGGTTGAGCCTGTATGATAATGAGTATTCAGAGATGGGTAATGCTTGGGGGGTGGTTGTCAACATAAGACAGAGTGTTTGTGTGGCCTGGACAAGTGTCAACCTAAGACAGAGCGCTTGTGTGGCCTGGACAAGTATCTCCATGACAGGTAAGGCAACCTGCTGACGTCCCACGCAACCTAAGTCAGAAGCTCATTTTTTAATATAAAAGGGGGATATGTAGTGCCCTGGAACTCCCAAGTGGGGTAACTACCACCCTGCTTGCCTGACCTTGACCTTGATGTCCTTCCTATGCTGATTCGCTGCCAGTCTCCACCCTCCTGAATGCTTAAGGGAAGTTCTTTGTGTATCCTGCATTTGGTGTAAACAGCTTAGATGCAAGAAAGTAGAAGATTCAGTAGGGAACTTCTGCCCTCCAGGGATCCTCCATTGTGTTGTAAGCCTGTATTTAAGGTTTCCGCCCTTCTTCAATAAAGGGCATTCTGCATCCCCTGACATGAATGACCCGCTGTCTTTTGTCTCTGTTTTTCAATCCACAGCCCCTTGCTTGGACATGGTAAACGGGTGGTGGTAGCACAGGCGGTACTGCAACAACAAGAGATACAAATGATATAAAATACCATGGGGTAACTCTAACTAAGCATGTGAAGGACCTATATGACAATAACTTTAAGTCCCTGAAAAAAGAAATTGAAGAAGATGTCAGCAAATGGAAAGATTTCCCATGCTCATGGATAGGCAGGATTAACATAGTAAAAATGGTGATCTTACCAAAAGCAATCTACAGAATCAACACAATCCCCATCGAATTACCAACACAATTCTTCACAGACCTGGAAAGAAAAATACTCAAGTACATATGGAAAAACAAAAAACCCAGGATAGCCAAAAGAATCCTGTACAATAAAACAACCTCTGGAGGCATCATGATCCCCAACCTCAAGCTCTACTATAGAGCTACCACAATAAAAACAGCTTTGTATTGGCATAAAAAGTGATATGTAGACCAATGGAAATGAATTGAAGACCCTGACATTAACCCACACACCTATGAACATATAATTTTTGACAAAGAAGCCAAAACTGTACAATGAAAAAAAGAAAGCATCTTCATCAAATGGTGCTGGCATAACTGGATGTCAACCTGTAGAAGGCAGCAAAGTGATCCATATCTGTCACTGTGTACAAAACTTATGTCCAAGTGGATCAAAGAACTCAACATAAATCCAGTTACTCTGAACCTGATAGAAGAGAAAGTAGGAAGTACTCTTGAACGCACTGGCACCAGAGATCACTTTCTAAATATAACACCAGTAGCACAGACACTGAGAGAAACAATCAATCAATGGGACCTGTTGAAACTGAGAAGCTTTTGTAGAGCAAAGCACAGGGTCAACAAAACAAAGCAACAGCATACAGAATGGGAAAAGTTTGTTACTAACCCCATATCTGACAGAGGGCTGATATCCAGAATAAATAAAGAACTCAAGCAATTAGACATCAAAATGCCCAACAGTCCAATTAAGAAATGGGCTATAGAACTAAAGAGAGAATTATCAACAGAGGAAGCTGAAATGGCTGAAAGACATTTAAGGAATTGCTCAACATCCCTAATTATCTCTGAAATCTAAATCAAAATGACTCTGAGATACCACCTTACTCTTGTCAGAATGGCTAAGATCAAAAACACAGAAGACAGCTTATGCTGGAGAGGATGTGGAGCAAGGGGAACTCTCCTCCACTGCTGGTGGGAATGCAAGCTTGTACAGCCACTTTGGAAATCAATAGGGTGCTTCCTTACAAAATCGGGAATCCATCTCCCCTAAGACCCAGCTGTAGCACTCTTGGGCATATACCCAAGGAATGTTCAATCATACCACAAGGGCATTTGTTCAGCTATGTTCATATCAGCAATGTTTGTAATAGCCAGAACCTGGAAACAACCTAGATGCCCTTCAACTGAAGAATGGATAAAGAAAATGTGGTACATATACACGGTGGAGTACTACTCAGCAGAGAAAAACAGTGACAGCAGGCAAATGGATGGATCTAGAAAAAAATGATCCTGAGTGAGGTAACCCAGACTCAGAAGGACAAACATGGTATGTACTCACTCATAGGAGGATACTAGATATAAAAACAGATGACTAGACTGCTACACAACTCCAGGGAGGCTACCTAGAACCAGGACCATAGGAAAGACACAGAGATTGCTCAATGACAGAGAAATGGATGAGATCTACATGAACAACTTGGCCAAGAGTGGCATTAATGAAGGGCAAGTTTTGAGGGAAAGAAAGCTTAGGGGAGCAGGAGATCCCAGCTGGATCAAGAACAGAAAAGGAGAACAAGGAAGAACAAACCTTGATAAATGAAGACCACATGAGAACAGAAATCCACAATGATACATCCACTGTAGACTTCTGGCAAACATCGAGAGAAAGCCTGATCTGACCTAGTCTGGTGATCAGATGGCCAAACACCCTAAAGGTTGTGCTGGAACTCTCATCCAATAACTGATGGAAGTGGATGAAGAGATCCTTGGCAAGGCTTTAGGTGGAGCACCAGGAGTCCAATTGTCGAGAATGAGGAGGGACTGTAAGAGTGTGAATTGTTGAGACCAAGATTGGAAAAAGCACAAGGACAAATAGCCAAACAATTGCAAACACATGAATTATGAACCAAAGGCTATGGAGCCCCTAGCTGGAGCAGACCCTCTGGATAAGTGAGACAATTGAATAGCTTGAACTGTTTGGCAGGCACTGAGCCTGTACTGAATTCCCCAGGTTTAAATGAATCTCCAGGGGAGTCTTGGCCCTGGAGGAGATGGTGATGGATGGAAGGGGCTTGGGGGAAGGTGGAGGCAGGAGTGGAAGGGGGAGGACAGGGGAACCCATGGCTGATGTATAAAATTATAACGAAAATATAATAAATTTAAAAAAGGAGAAAAAAAGAAAGTAGGTTCATTTATCTACCCTTTTACCCTATCATATCTCTATTCTACATTTATATACCATATCTCCATTTCTTCTTTAAAAAGAGATTGAATATGACCAATAGCAGTTTCCAAGCACTGACCTGAACAAAAATAAATATCAATAATCCATTTTTTTGTGAATATGGGCATAGTTTTCTAGCCTACTTCTTGCTGATAAAGGGCACTGTATTCTTAGGGGATCCTGTGAAAATTAAGAATTATGGTCAACTCCTGACTGAAATAGTCTGTGAGGCTGCATTGTCTGAGCCATTTGCTTTGAAACCATTCTGGATGTTGGATCATCTGGGCCATGGTGTCATGAGACCTTTCATGGGATCTTGGCTGCTCAAACCCGATGTATCTTAATCTCAAACAAGTCCATGTCCTCTTGCTTCCTGCGGAATCAAATGCACAGCCTCCTTTCCAAAGCAGCCTATCCTTAGATCCAAATTTTGAAGTCAAGATACTATGTGTGTGTATATATATATTCTGGAGTTAAAAATATCAAAGGCAACACAATCTAGATTCTCTGCATAATATAAAACTCTTTGCTGTAATGGTTATTCTTGGTTGTCAGCTTGACTGCATGTGAAATTGACTAAAAATCCACATTGCTTTGCTTATCTGCTACAGGCCACAGAAAAATGTAATGGAATAGAGCTACTATGACAAAAGCTATTACTTGGAAAGGTGAAGGACCTTTATGAAGGTCAAGTCATGGCTTAAGAAGTCTTGGTGATATCTTAGTTTTGTATATATATATATATATATATATATATATATATATATATATATATATATTAGCTATATATATATATATATATATATATATATATATATATATATATATATATATATATATATATATATATTAGCTGGTTCCTACAATGATTTTCTTTTTGTTTTTGTTTTTTCAAGACAGGATTTCTCTATCTCTCTGTGTAGTTTTGGTGCCTGTCTTGGATATCACTCTGTAGAACAAGCTGGCCTTGAACTCACAGAGATCTGCCTGCCTCTGTGTCTCAAGTGCTGTGAATAAAGGCGTTTGCTATCACTGCTCAGCTTACAATGATTTTCTTGTATGCTATGTGTGCTTCCAAGAACTCCTAACAGTGTATTTATTTAAAATGCCTACCATGTTTCCAAGGCCAAATGATCTCCCAAACTAAGGTAACACCCTTTTGGAAAGAGCATCTGTCTCCTAGGTTTAGGTGGATAGCTTTATTTCTTGCATAATTTAAGCTGAGACCCCCCTGTTTTACACAGCTTTATTAACATTATAGACTCCTAACTCCTTACCTAACCACTTATAGGAGTGTAAATGGACCACATAAATCCTCTTTTCTTGATATGCTAACCAATCATTAGCTCTCAGTTAACCTCCTCCTTTTCCATGCCCATTTTGGGTTGTAAAAGAAAGCCTGATGATCACTCCCTGAGGAAATATCTTAGCTACTCTTTTGACTCTGCAATAATTCAAGCCTGGTGACCTTGTTTAGCCAGAGGATTCCTATTGTTTGGTTTTATAATTGCATACTTGAGAGATGAGGGACCAGAGAGGGATAATGAGACTTTGAGGAGGATTTGAAAAAAAAAATAGATCCTGAGGATGAGGCAGAGAAGAGAAAAGAGAATGGAAGAACTAGATGGGCCAGAACTGGAGAAGAATGAACTAGATTGAAGGGCTAGAAGAGAGTATTAGAGGAATGATATGGAAGATGAAGTGGAGTCACATGGAGGAGAACAAGATGAGGAAGAAGAAGATGTGAAAGAAGGAGATGGGAGAGGAGCTAAGATAGGAAGTAACTAGATGGATGAGAACCTAAAAGGGGCAGTCAAGTCTACTTTTTCAGGATTCTTATTTGTAATAAATAAGACTAGGGGATCAAGTGACTCTTAGATTCTTAAACTTTCAGTTGGGAGACAACCATTGTAATTCATTTTTATCAGTTCTCTTTTCTCGAAAAAAGAGTATTTCCTCATTACTCCACCATTTCTCCCTTTAGAAATTTCAGTGTATGTAATTTTCCACTATATATGTAAGTACATAATTTGCTCTTTTGTTTTATGAGGCACAAGAACTGAGAGGTTGTTATTGTTTCTTTTAGTTCTTTGCTCTGTTGGTTCTTTGGTCTTTGGGGAACCTGTCACCCAGCTCAATAAGATAACAAACCCTCATCCAAACTAAGCAAATATTGTATCCAAATTAACAAAATCAGAAAGAAAAAGTGGACATAACACCAGACAATGAGGAAATCCAGAGAATCATTAGGTCATACTTCACAACTCTGTACTCCTCCAAATTGGAAAATGGGAAAAAATGGACAAAATTAAATCAAGATCATATAAACAACTTAAATAAACCAACAACCCCTACATAAACAGAAGCAGTCATTAAAAGTCTTCCAATTGAAAAAAGCCCTGGACAAAGTGATTTCAGTGCAGAATTCTATGAAAAATTCATAAAAGACCTAGTACTAATATACCTCAAATGGTTCCACATCATAGGATCAGAAGGAACATTGCCAAGCTCTTTTAAATCAGACTACATTTACCCTACTGCACAAACCACACAAAGATGCAATAAAGAAAGAGAATTACACAACAAGCTCCCCCTGAATATTGATGCAAAAATACTCAATAAAATATTGGAAATCTGATTTCAAGAACACATCAAAGAAATCACCCACAACGATCAAGTAGGCTTCATTCCAGAGATGCAGGATGATTCAGCACATGAAAATCTGTCAATGTAATCTACCATATAAAAAGAAAAAAACTCCACATGATCATCTTATTAGATACTGAAAAAGTCTTTGACAAGATCCAACACCCATTCATAATAAAACTCATTCATAATCAAATTTCTAAACAATCTTATTAAATAAGAAACATAGAGCCAAATACAGAGGTAATATCCAAAGAAATCAGAGAACTTGGGAAGAGCCATGACTACCTTATATTACCACCTCCCTGCCATCGCTTCCCCAGAGAGCTTTCTTCCTGTGTAACCTGTGTTTTTATTGCCTTTCTGTTCTGCTTTCTCATTGGCTCTAAGCCCAGCCACATGACTTCCTCATCACTGCCTGTCTATACAGACCTCTATGTATCTATGGTTGGCACTGGGATTAAAGGCTCATATCACCATGCTTGGCTGTGTCCTTGACCACACAGAAACTCTGCCTGCCATGTGATTGGATTAAAGGCATGTGCTACTACTGACTGACTCTGCTAATGGTTTGCTATGTGACCTCTGATCTCATAAATAAAAGGCAAACTTTATTTATTAACATACGAATAAAATCACACTTCAGCACAATTAAAATATCACAACAGCTCAGGAGTATAAGGAAAATAACTAAAGATATTAAGGCAGTTTACAGCAAGCCAACAGCCAACATCAAAGTAAATGGGGACAAGCTCAAAGTGTTTCCAATAAAATCAGTTGATCTCTCTCCCCATATCTATTCAGTATTTACTTGAAGTTGTAGCTAGAGCAATAAGACAAAAAAAAAAAAAAAACAAAAAAAAAACAAAAAAAAAAAAAAAAGAAGATCAAGGTGATACAAAATGGAAAGGAAGAAGTTAAATTTTCATTATTAGCAGATGATATGATTGTATATGTAAGTCATGCTCATAATTCTCCCAGGAAAGTACTACAGAAAATAAACACCTTAAGTAATGTAGCAGGATACAAGATTAACTAAAAAAATCAGTAGCCCTCTTATATACAAATGAGAAATGGGTCAATAAAGAAATCAGAGAAACATCCTTTACAATGGCCACAAATAATATAAAATACCTTGGGGTTACTCTAACTAAGCAAGTGAAGGACCTATATGATAAGAACTTTAAGTCTCTGAAGAAAGAAAGCAAAGAAGATATCAGAAAATGGAAAGGTCTCATGCTCATGGATAGGTAGGATTAACATAGTAAAAATAGCAACCTTACAAAAATAGTCTACCAATTCACTGAAATCCCCATTAAAACCCCAACAGAATTCTTCATAGACATCAAAAGAAAAATGTTCAGCTATATATGGGAAAAAAAACATGGTAGCTAAAACAGCCGTGTAAAACAAAGCTACTTCTGGAGACATCACCATCCCTGAACTCAAGAACTATTACACTGCAGTAGTAATAAAAACAGCTTGTTATTGGCATACAAACCACCATGTGAACCAATGGAATCGAATTGAAGTACCTGACATTAATCCACACACCTATGAACACCTCATTTTAAACAGAAGCCAAAATTGTACCATGGAAAAAAGAAAGCATCTTCAACAAATGGTGCTAGCATAACTGGATGTCAACATGCAGAAAATTGCAAATAGATCCATATCTGTCACTGTGCACAAAATTCAAGTCCAAGTGGATCAATGACCTCAACATAAATCCAGTTACACTAAACCTGATAGAAGAGAAAGTGGGAAGTAGGCTTGAACACATTGTCACAGGATACTACTTCTTAAATATAGCATGAGTAGTACAGACACTGAGAGCAACAATTAATAAATGGGACCTCCTGAAACTGAGAAGCTTCCATAAAGCAAAGGACATGGTAAATAAGACAAAAAAATCAGACTCCAGAATGGGAAAAGATATTCAACAAGGTCGTCACCAAGTATTGCTGTTCCTGTTTGTGGGGTCCATGGCAGTGGGATCAGGACCTATCCCTAGTGCAGGAGCTGGATTTTTGGAGCCTATTACCTATGGTGTTACACAGTGCTCAGCCCTGATGCAGGCAGGGGTCTTATTGGTCCTGCTTCAACTGAATATAGCAGTGTTTGCTGACTCCCCATGTGAAGACATATTTTGGAAGAGGGGATGGAGGTGGGTCAGACGGGAATGCTGACAGGGGGTGGGAGGAAGAAAGGGGGGGAGAAATGAGGTGGGATCTGAGGTTAGTATATAAAATGAAAAAAATTAAATAAAAAAGAAACTACAATAATAAATAAGTAATAAATAATAAATATAATACAAAAATTACTTTTTATTATATTTCCCCTTGAAGTAACCTATGCTAGGTATTATAATTCACAAGTATAAATTATTGATCCATTGCAGTTATTGATGACTACAATAAACCACATTTTACCACTACTTGACTTGGTTTCATTTTACTGTTTAACTTTAAAATGTATTTTACCAAAACTTTACAATTTTGAAACCATGGTTTCCTGACATATCTGGTCACTTAAGGCTTGTAAATCACTTATCTTTCTCCTGCTTTTTCCCATCATGTATTTTATGCACACTAGATTGAGGCAGGTAAGGCTGAAGCACTGGGCCATGCCTTAAACAAACAACAATCAGTGACAAACACGGCAAGTACTCCACCAGAGGAAACCTGATCCATAAGCTACAAACTAATAAATGATGATGTGCAACCAGAGCCAATCAAAAATCATCATGATATCTAGAAGCAAAAGTCTGCCTGTAGCACCACATAAACACTCACGCCTTCTGTTAAACAAATGAGCCTGCTTACACTCTCCTGGAATCTGAACCATTGCCTCAGAGTCCTCTCACCCTCTGCACCTGGGTATGTCAGACAATGGGACCCCAGCTGCAGCACAGGCAATATTCTGACCCCCAACATGGATGGATTCCTACCTGGACTTAGCCCATTTGGTCCTTCTTAACTTCTTTTGGGTCAGTTTTTGTTGTTGTTGTTTTGTTTTTTGTTTTTTCTCTTTTCTCTTGGTTACTGGCTTGTTGTCCCGACCCCTCACTCAATTCAGTGTACTAATTTGCCTCCCTCAGCATTTTTTGGTGAGTTCACCCCTCTTCATGTTTTGTTTTTCTCCCTCAAACAGGGAGTATAGAGATCTTTTTCTCTATCTTTTCCAGCTTTCCCCCAGTTTGTTTTGTCTTTAGGGCACACTTTTTTTTTCCTTTTTAAAAATTTATTGTATTTATGTGTGTTTTAATTTTACACATTAGCCATGGGTTCCCCTGTCCTCCCCCGCCCACCCTCACCCCAACCTTCCGCCCAGCCCCTCCCCTCCATTCCCATCTCCTCCAGGGCCAAGACTCCCCTGGGGATTCATTTAAACCTGGTGGATTCAGTACAGCCAGCTCCAGTCCCCTCCTTCCAGGCTGAGCAAAGTGTCCCTGCATAAGCCTAAGGTTCCAAACAGCCAGCTCATGCACTAAGGACAGGTCTGGGTCCCACTGCCTGGGTGTTTCCCAAACAGCTCAAGCTCTAAAATTGTCTCACTTATCCAGGTCCCATTGATTGATTATTTCTCTCAGTGTCTTTGCTACTGATACTATATTTAGAAAGTGATCTCTGGTGCCAATGCATTCAAGACTGCTTCCTACTTTCTCTTCTATCAGGTTCAGAGTAACTGGATTTATGTTGAGGTCTTTGATACACTTGGATCACCAGACTAGGTCAGATCAGGCTTTCTCTCAACCTTTGCCAGCAGTCTACAGAGGATGTATCATTGTGGATTTCTAGGGACCTCTCCAGCACTCTGCCTATTCCTGTTCTCATGTGGTCATCATTACTCCCACTGTCATCCAGGTTGTTCTTGTACATCTTATCCATTTCTCTGTCATTGGGCGATCCCTATGTCTTTCCTAGGGTCCCATTTTCTAGGTAGTCTCCCTGGAGTTGTGTAGCAGTCTAGTCATCTTTGTTTTACATCTTGTATCCTCCTATGAGTGAGTACATACCATGTTTGTCCTTCTGAGTCTGGGTTACCTCACTCAGGATGATTTTTTTCTAGATCCATTCATTTGCCTGCAAACCTCATGATGTCATGTACCACATTTTCTTTATCCATTCTTCAGTTGAAGGGCATCTAGGTTGTTTCCAGGTTCTGGCTATTACAAACAATGCTGATATGAATATAGCTGAGCAAATGCCCTTGTGGTATGATGGAACATTCCTTGGGTATATGCCCAAGAGTGCTACAGCTGGGTCTTGGGGGAGATGGATTCCCAATTTTCTAAGGAAGCACCCTATTGATTTCCAAAGTGGTTGTACAAGCTTGCATTCCCACCAGCAGTGGAGGAGAGTTCCCCTTGCTCCACATCCTCTCCAGCATAAGCTGTCTTCTGTGTTTTTGATGTTAGCCATTCTGACAGGTGTAAAGTGGTATCTCAGAGTCGTTTTGATTTGCATTTCCCAGATAATTAGGGATGTTGAGCAATTCCTTAAATGTCTTTCAGTCATTTGAACTTCCTCTGTGGAGAATTCTCTGTTTAGTTCTATAGCCCATTTCTTAATTGGACTGTTGGGCATTTTGATGTCTGGTTTTTTGAGTTCTTTATATATTCTGGATATCAGCCCTCTGTCAGATGTGGGGTTGGTGATGACCTTTTCCCATTCTGTAGGCTGTCGCTTTGTCTTGTTGACCGTGTTCTTTGCTCTACAAAAGCTTCTCAGTTTCAACATATCTGATTTATCAATTGTTTGTCTCAGTGTCTGTGCTACCCAAGAGACCACCCAGGAAGTCTGTTCTTAAGGACAATAGACCACAATATGCTGTTTATTTCTGGGGAAGCTTATAGGATACTTCCCCACCTTCTGCTCCCTACTGCCCCTCAAGGGTAACTGACATCACCATGCAGGACACTCCTTGGCTTATATTCTCTGGTTATCACCCAATCAATCCCTTTGCATTTCTGGTTAACATTGGTGCCAAAGCATAGGCTTAAGCATGGTTTTCTACCACTTGGCTGATCTTTCCTTGATCGATAAGGTTACTAGTAAGTCAGGCCTTCACTCCCCCTATTTTGAGCAAGTTCTGTGACAATGTGCAATGCAACTTCAAAGACATTATGACTGGTATCATTTGATGAAATCAGTACTTGAGCCCACTATTGTTTTCTTAACTGGCAGGCAGTCTATAATGATTAATCTGAAGCACAGAGACACCTCAATATTCAATATAATATTGCTATTTCCCTAGACATGCTGATGAACTGGGGCCAATATGTTAATCCTGTAACTCAAGCCAAAATTGGCTTGCCTGCCTATATTCATCAGGTCTTTAAACTTGTATTAAAGACTTGGAATCCTGTACTTTTCAGGATCTGATTACCTACTTTTGTTTTTTATTTACTTAGTATTTATTTACTTATTTATTGATTGATTCATTCATTAATTTATTTAATATAAGAGATTTTCTAATCATTTTATATATCAGCCATGGATTCCCCTGTCTTCTATCCTCCCACCTCCCAGCCTTCCCACCCAGTCCACCCCCATTCCCACCTCTTCCAAGGCAAGGTCTCCCTTGGTACATTAAGTTGAGGCCGGTCAAATCCCCTCATCCATGCACAAGACTGTGCAAATGGCTCAGCATAGGCCCTAGTTTCCAAAAATCCAGCTTATACACCAAAGACAGGTCCCAATCCAACTACCTGGGGTCCTCCTAAACAGTTCAAGCTAATCAATTGTCTCACTTATCCAGACGGACTGGTCAAGTTCCAAGGGGGCTCCTCAGCTATTGCTTCACAGTTCATGTATTTCCACTAATTTGTCCCTGTGCTTTTTCTAATCCTGTTCTCAATATCACTAGCTCATATAATCCCTCATCTTGCTGATTGGACTCCTGGAGCTCTACTTGGGGCTTTGCCTTGGATATCTGCATCTGCTTCCATCAGTAACTGGATGAGAGATCTATCATTACAGTTAGGGTGTTCTGCTATCCTATTACCAGAGTAGGTTAGCTCAGGTACTCTTTTGACCATTGCCAATAGTCTATAGTGGAGTCATCTTGTGGATTTCTGGGGACCTCTCTAGCACTCTGCTTCTTCGTATTCCCATGGAGTCTTCATGGTATCTCTTTCCTTGTTCTCCCACTCTGTTTCTAATTCATCTGGGATCTCCTGCTCCCCTAAGCTCTCTTTCCCTGACACTTGCCTTCCATTACACCCACACCCACCCCCAGTTTGCTCATGTAGATCTCATCCATTTCTCTGTTGCTTGGCAATCCCTGTGTCTTTCTTAGGGTCCTCTTTGCTAGGTAGCCTTGCTGGAATTGTGGGTTGCAGTCTGGTTGTCCTTTGTTTTACCTCTAGAATGCACTTATTATTGAGTACATACCATGTTAGTCCTTCTGAGACTGGGTTACCTCACTCAGGATGATATTTTCTAGTTCCATCTACTTGCCTGCAAATTTCATGATATTGTTGTCTTTTACTGCTGAGTAGTAATTCATTGTGTATATGTACCACATTTTCTTCATCCATTCTTCAGTTGAAGGGCATCTAGGTTGTTTCCAGGTTCTGGCTATTACAAACAATTTTGATATGAACATAGCTGGGCAAATGCCCTTGAATTATGATGGAGCATTGCTTAGGTATATGCCCAAGAGTGGTATAGCTGGGTCTTGAGGGAGATTGAATCACAATTTTTCTAAAAAAGCACCATATTGATTTCCAAAGTGGCTGTACAAGTTTTCATTCCCATCAGCAGTGTAAGAGTGTTCCCCTTGCTCCACAACCTCTCCAACATAAGCTGTCTTCAGTGTTTTTGATCTTAGCCATTCTGACAAGTGTAAGATGGTATCTCAGAGTTGTTTTGATTTGCATTTCCCTGATGATTAAGGACGTTGACCAATTCCTTAAATGTCTTTCAGCCATTTAAGCTTCTTCTGTTGAGAATTCTCTGTTTAGCTCTATAGCCCATTTTTTAAATTGGACTTTTGGGTATTTTGATGTCTAATTTCTTGAGTTCTTTCTATATTCTGGATATCAGCCCTCTGTCAGATGTGGGGATGGTGAAGACCTTTTCCCATTCTGTAGGCTGTTGTTTTGTCTATTGACCATGTCCTTTGCGCTACAAAAGCTTCTCAAGAGTTCCCATTGATTGATTGTTTCCTCTCAGTGTCTGTGCTACTGGTGTTATATTTAGGAAGTGATCTCCTATGCCAAAGCATTCAAGACTACTTCCCACTTTCTCTTCTATCAGGTTCAGAGTAACTCGATTTATGTTGAGGTCTTTGATCTACTTGGTCTTACATTTTATGAAAAATGACAGATATGGATCTATTTGCAGCCTTCTACATACTGACATCCAGTTATGCCAGCACCATTTGTTGAAGATGCTTTCCTTTTTCCATTGTACAGTTTTGGCTTCTTTGTTGAAAGTCATATGTTCATAAGTGTGTGGATTAATGTCAGGGTCTTCCCTTCAGTTCCATTGGTCCACATGTTGGTTTTTATGCCAGTACCAACTGTAGCTCTATAGTAGAGCTTGAAGTCAGGGATTGTGATGCCTCCAGATGTTGTTTTATTGCACATGGCTCTTTTGGCTGTCCAATTTTTTTTTCTTTTTTTCCATATGATGTTGAGTATTGTTCTTTCCAGGTCTGTGAAGAATTGTGTTAGGATTTTGAAAGGGATTGCATTGAATGTGTAGATTGCTATTGGTGCGATTGTCATTTTTACTATGTTAATTCTACCTATCCATGAGCAAGGGAGATCTTTCCATTTTCTGATATCTCCTTCAATATCCTTCTTTGGGGACTTAAAGTTCTTGTCATACAGGTCCTTTGCTTGCTTAGTTAGAATTACCCCAAGGTACTTTATATCATTTGTGGCTATTATAAAGGGTTATAATTTCTTTGATTTCTTTCTCATCCCATTTGTCATTTGTTTATAGGAGGGCTACTGATTTTTTTAGCTTAATCTTATATCCGGCCACATTACTGAAGGTGTTTATGAGATGTATTTGTTCCTTGGTTGAATTTTTGGGGTCACTCATGTATGCTATCAGGTCATCTGCAAATAGTGAAAGCTTGACATGTTCTTTTCCAATTTGTATCCCCTTGATCTCCTTATGTTGTCTTATTGCTTTGGCTAGAACTTAAAGTACTGTATTGAATAATTATAGGGAGATTGGGCAGCCTTGTCTTGTTCCTGATTCTAGTGGAATCACTTTGAGTTTCTCTCCTTTGATGTTGGCTATTGGTTTGTTGTTAATTGCCTTTATTATGTTTAGGTATGTTCCCTGTATTCCTGATCTCTCCAAGATCTTTATCATGAAGGGGTGTTGGATTTTGAAAAAGGACTTTTCAGCATCTAGTAAGACGATGGTGTGGGTTTTCTCTTTCAGTTTGTTTATATGGTGTATTACATTGACGGACTTTCATATGCTGAACCACCCTTGCATCCCTGGGATGAAGCCTGCTTGATCATGGTGGATAATTGTTTTCATGTGTTCTTCGAGTCTGTTTGCCAATATTTTATTGAGTATTTTTGCATCAATGTTCATGAGAGAGATCAGACTGTAGTTCTCTTTCTTTGTTGCATCTTTGGTTTAGGAATCAGGGTAATTGTAGCCTAATAGAAGGAGTTTGTTACTGTTCCTTCTCCTTCTATTGTGTGGAACAATTTAAAGAGTATTGATATTACGTCTTCTTTGAAGATCTGGTAGAATTCTGCATTGAAAACATCTTGTCTTGGGCTTTTTTTGGTTGGGAGACTTTTAATGACTGATTCTATTTCCCTAGGGGTTATTGGATTATTTAAATAGTTTATCTGGCCTTGATTTAACTTAGGTATGTGGTACCTATCCAGAAAATTATCCATTTCTTTCAGATTTTCCAGTTTTGTGGAGTAGAGGTTTTTGAAGTATGACCTGATGGTTCTCTGGATTTCCTCATTGTCTGTTGTTATGTCCCTCTTTTCATTTCTGATTTTGTTAATTTGGATGCTCTCTCTGTGTCTTTAGGTTAGTTTGGATAAGGGCTTGAATATCTTGTTGATCTTCTCAAAGAACCAACTCTTTGTTTCATTAATCCTTTGTATTGTTTTCTTTGTTTCTATTTTATTAATTTCAGCTCTCAATTTGATGATTTCTTGGTGTCCAGTCTTCCTGGGATACTTTGCTTCTTCTTGTTCTAGAGATTTTAGGTGTGCTGTTAAGTCACTAGTGTGAGATTTTTCCCAATTCTTTATGTGGGAATTTGGTGCTATGAATTTCCCTCTTAGCACTGCTCTCATAGCGTTGCAGAAGTTTGGGTATGTGATATGTTCATTTACATTGATCTCTAGGAAGTGTTTAATTTCTTTCTTTCTTTCTTCCTTGACCCACTAATGATTCAGTTGAGCATTATTTAGTTTCTACGAGATTGGAGGCTTTCTGTGATTTTTGTTTTTGTTGAAATCTATCTTTAAACCATGGTAGTCTGATAGAATACAGGAGGTTATTCCAATTTTTTTGTATGTGTTGAGATTTGCTTTGTGGCCAAGTATGTGGTCAATTTTAGAGAAGGTTCCATGGGGTGCTGTGAAGACTGTAAATTCTTTTTTTTGTTAGGATGGAAGGTTCTGTAGATATTAATTAAGTCCATTTGAGTCATAATATCAGAAATAAGTCCCTTATTCCTTTGTAAAGTTTCAGTTTGTCAGATCTGTCTAGTGGTCAGAGTGGGCTGTTGAAGTCTCCCATTTTAATGTGTGGGGTTTTATGTGTGATTTTAGCTTTAGTAATGTTTCTTTTACATATGTGGCTTCCCTTGTGTTTGGGGCATGAATGTTCAGAATTAAAACGTCATCTTGGTGTATCTTTCCTGTGATGATTATGTAATGTCCTTCTTGATCACTTTTGATTGATTTTAGTTTGAAGTCTATTTTGCTGTAATTAGAATGTCTACACCAGCTTTCCTTTTAAGACCATTTGTTTGGAAAAACTTTTCCAAGCCTTTCATTTTGAAGTAGTGCCTATCTTTGAAATTGATGTGTGTTTCTTGTATGCAGCAAAAATGTGGTTCCTGCTTTTGTATCCATTCACTTGTCCTGTGTCTTTTTATATGTGAATTAAGTCCATTGATATTAAGGGATATTAATGACCACTGACTGTTAGTTCCTGCTATTTTTTGGTGGTAGTATGTGGGTGCTTCTCTTCTTTGGGGATTACTGCTGTGAGGTGTTCTATTGCCCATGTTTTCATGGGTGTATTTGAATTCCTTAGGTTGGAATTTTTCTCCTATTGCTTTCTGTAGGACTGAATTTGTGGATAGTTATTGTTTAATCTGGTTTTGTCTTGAAATCTTGTTTACTCCATCTATGATGATTGAAAATTTTGCTGTGTGTATTAGTCTCAGCTGGCATCCATGGTCTTTTCATGTCTGCATTACATTTGTCCAGGTCCTTCTGGCATTCAAAGTCTCCATTGAGAAATTGGGTGTTATTCTGATGGTTTTGCCTTATAAGTCACATTTTCCTTTGTTGTTCTTAATATTTTTTCTTTATTCTGTACATTTAGTTGTTTAATTACTATGTGGCAAGGGGATGCTCTTCTATCTCCTGTATTCTGTTTGTTATTCTTGCATCTGTGTTTCCTGTTCACTTACTCAGATTTTCTATTTCCAGCAATCCTTCTATTTGTGTCCTCTTCATTATTTCTACTTCCCTTTTCAGGTTGTGAACAGTTTTCCTCACCTGTTTAATTGCTTTTTCATTATTTTCTTTAAGGGATATATTGATTACTTCCAATTTTTTAATTTGTCTTTTCCTCTATTTCTTTACAGATTTCTTCCATTTTTTGTTTGTCTTTTTCTCAATTTCTTATTATGCCATTTGGACAAGAAACTGTTCTTGCCTGGACTGCTTAATCAACTAAACATGCAGGACCCACAGGAAGGTGACCAATAAACTTTACTTGGCAAAATGGTCCTTCAAGTTCGTGCTTCACAGAGGAAACTGCCAGATATTCTACAGGACACAGAGAGAATACCTGAGAGACTCTAGACCTTTGGGCTAAAGACGGATGCCCCAACTTTACAGAAGAACTTTGGATGACTGTCCAGGCTGCCGGCTGTCTCTGTCTACTCTTGCAAGACTCCCAAAAGTTGCTTGCATCCTTCTCCCATTTCTTAGGTAATAATATATCTCTCTGAGGTCTTTGATGTAGCTGAAGACTAGATAGTTATAATTTCCTTAGTTATGATAAAAGGCAAGTTAGATGTAAAACCTTAGACTCATAAGTATAGGATAGATAATATATCTTCTTTAATTTGCCAAATACAAATAGACTAGATATTATAAATATATATTGTAACTGTAAATCTTGCTTGATAATTGTTTTGTTATTTGTAACTTTACTATGCTAAAGTTAAAGTCTTCCTTTTTAAAAAAAAATCAAAAAAGGGGGAGTTCTGTGGGATGTCTTGTATGCTGTGAATATATGTTGCTATAATTGATTGATAAATAAAACACTGATTGGACAGTAGCCAGGCAGGAAGGATAGTGTAGGTGGGACAAGGAGAGAGAAGTACTCTGGAGGTGGAAGGCAGAGGGAGGGAGATGCTGTCAGCTGCCATGAGTAGAAGCATGATGTAAGATACCAGTAAGCCACAAGCCATGTGGCAAGGTATAGATTTATAGAAATGGGTTAATTTAAAATATGAGAACAGATAGCAAGAAGCCTGTCACAGTCATACAGTATATAAGTAATATAAGTCTCTGTGTGTTTTCTTGGGGGACACTTGTGGGAGAGATTTGTCCCAACTGCTGGCAGGCCTGGACACAGGAAAACTTAAACTATAAACTAGCTCTACCTATTCCTCTACTGCCTAGCTGTTGGTTGCTTGGCTTTTTATTAGACCAATCAACTACCTTAGGCAGCAACACATCTTTACATCATTAAGCAAATGCAACATAAACAAATATAACACATCTTTACATAAAGTAATAGTCCACAACACATATCAAGTGTGTTTTTATTTGTAAAATGAAGAAATAGAGCACATAAACTTTGGAGGGAAAATGAGAGTAGGAATTAGAAAAACATAATGGGGTTTGATTCAATTCTAACACACACACATGCACACACACACACACACACACATATATGTGTATATATATATATATATATATATATATGCATTGGATAAAATACTTATAAAAAGGAAGATGAGTTGTATAGTTTTGAAATTTTTATTATAGAGTATGTCTTTCATTATCCCTGTGAACACAGTGGAAGATGATTTAGGTAACAAACCAATGAAAAGATACTAAGGAAGAGCTAACTATGAAACTGATCTGCTTCTAAGTTGTTTTCACATTGCGCCTATTACAAATAAAGCTGCTGTGAACATAGCTGAGCAAATTTCCTTGCAGTATGATTGAGGATCCCTTATTCTATGTTCAAGAGTAGTCTCATTGGGTATTGAGGTAGATAGATTCCCAATTTCTGAGAAGTGCCCAAACTAATTTCCAAAATGACTATATGAGTTTGCACTCCCCAAAACAATGGACAAATGTCCTGCTTACTCCACATCCTCTCCAACATTAACTGTTATTAGTGTATCTGCCATTCGGACAGATGTAAGATGGTATCTTAGAATTGTTTTGATTTCCATTTCCTTGATGACTAAGGATGTTGAACAATTCCTTAAATATCCTTCTGCCGTTTGAGATTCTTCTTTTGAGAATTCTCTGTATATTACTGTAGCCCATTTTTAAAAATTGTATTGTTTGGTATTTTGGAGTATAGTTTCTTTAGTTCTTTTTTATTTTAGAGATCAGCACTCTCTCAGATGTTGGGTTGGCGAAGATCTTTTCCCATTGTCTAGGTTGATGTTTTGTCTTATTTACCATGTCCTTTGCCTTATAGAATCTTCTCAGTTTCAGGAGGTCCTATTTGTTAATTGTTGTTTTTATTGTGTGTGCTATTGGTGTTAAATTTGAAAGTTATTCCCTGTGCTAATGCATTCAAGGCTACTTCATACTTCCTCCTCTATCAGACCTAGTGAAACTGGATTTATGTTGAAGTCTTTGATCCACTTAGACTTGAAATTCATGCATGGCCACAGATATGGATCTATTTGCAATATTCTACATGTTGACATCCAGTTATGCCAGTAATATTTGTTGAAGATGCTTTCTTTTTTCTATGGTACAGTTTTGGATTCTTCATCAAATAGCAGATGTTTGTAGGTATGATAGGTGTGTGGATTAATGTCAGGTTCTTTGATTCAATTCCATTGGTCCCAATGTCAGTTTTTATAATAATGCCAAGATGTTGTCATTATTACAGGTAGAGCTTGAAGTCACAGATGGTGATGTCTCCCAAAGCTATTTTATTGTAAAAGATTGTTTAAGCTATCCTGGGATTTTGCTTTTCCATATGAATTTGAGCATTGTTCTTTCAAGTTATGTGAACAATTGTGTTGGGATTTTGATGGGGATGCATTGAATCTGTAGATTGCTTTTGGTAACATTGCCATGTTTATTCTGTTGTTTCCACCTATCTATGAGCAAGGGAGACTTTTCCATTTTTTGATATCCTCTTTAATTTCCTTCTTCAAAGACTTAAAGTTCTTGTCATTCAGGTCTTTTACTTGCTTGGTAGAATTAACCCAAGGTATTTTATATTATTTGTGACTATTGTAAAGGTTGATGTTTCTCTGAAGGTGCTCATAAGTTGTAGGTGCTCCCTGGTAGAATTTTTTGGTCACATATGTGTACTTTCATATCATCTGTAAGTAGCAACAGTTTGACTTCTTCCTCTCCAATTTGTGCACCTTGATGTCCTTTGTTGTCTTAGTGCTCTAACTACAACTTCAAGTACTATAGTGACTAGATATGGGGGGAGTGTACAGCCTTGTCTTGTTCCTGATTTTAGTTAAATCATTTTCAGTTTCTCTCCATTTAATCTATGTTGATGGTCAGGTTCCTGTAAATTGCCTTTATCATTTAATGTATATTCCTTGTATTCCTGATCTCTCCAAGTACTTTATCATAAAGGGGTGTTGGATTTTGTCAAAGACATTTTCAGCATCTAATGAGATTATCATGTGTTTTTTTTCGTTTTTTTAGTTTGTTTATATGGTGGATTACATTGACATATTTTCCTAAATTGAATCATCACCACATCACTGGGCTGAAGCCTAATTGATAATGGTGGATGATTTTTCTGATATGTTCTTGGCTTTGTTTCCCAGTATCTTTTTTTTGGGGGGTGGGGGTTCAAGACAGGGTTTCTCTCTATAACTTTGCACCTTTCCTGGAACTTGCTTTGGAGACCAGGCTGGCCTCGAACTCACAGAGATCTGCTTGCCTCTGCCTCCCAAGTGCAGGGATTACAGGTATGTGCCACCACCACTGGCCAGTATTTTGTTGATAATGTTCATCAAAATTCATGAGGGAGATTGGTCTGTAATGTTATTTTTTGTTGTATCTTTGTGTGGTTTAGCTATCAGGGAAACTGCAGTCTGATAAAAAAAAAGTTTGTTAATGTCCGTCTGTTTCTATTGTGTGGAACAATTTGAGGAGACACTCCATATAGAGTTTATCTTTGCCTTGGCAAAAATAGCGATTTGGTCAAGAAACTGTTGTTAGCTTGACTGTTTGATCAACTGGACGTGGCCACTGAACTTTGCTCGGTGAAATGGTCCTTCAGGTTCCTGCTTTGCAGAGGAAACTGTCACACATTCTACATGACACTGAAAAAAGTGGCAAAGAGACTCTAGGCCTGTGCAATAAAGACAGATGCACCAACTTTACAGAGGAAATTTAGATGATTATCTAGGCTGCCAGCTGTCTCTGACTACTCTTGCAAGACTCACAAAAGTTGCTTGCATCCTTCTCCCATTTCGCAGAAAATATTATATCCTTCTGAGGTTTTTGATGTAGCTGAAGACTAGATAATTATAATTTTCCTTAGTTATGATAAGAGATAAGTTAGATATGAAACCTTAGACTCACAAATATAGGATAGATAGGATATCTTCTTTAATTTTGCAAAATACAAATAGACTAGATATTATAAATAGACTATATATTGTAACTGTAATTCTTGCTCGATTATTGTTTTGTATCTATAATTTTACTATATGAAAGTTAAAACCTTCCTTTTGAAAAAAGAAAAGGGAACATGGTATGGATATCACTCTGTATAAATAAAATGCTGATTGGCCAATAGCCAAGCAGGAAGTATAGGTGGGACAAGCAGCGAAGAGAATTCTGGGAACAGAAAGATTGAGTCAGAGGGACCCTGCCAGCCACAGTGTTGAGAAACAGCATGATAAGATAACAGTAAGCCACAAGCTATGCTACATGGCAACTTATAGATTAATAGAAATAGGTTAATTTAAGATAGAAGAACTAGATATCAAGAAGCCTGCCATAGCCATACAGTTTGTAAGTAATATGTCTCTGTGTATTTACTTGATTGGGTCTGAGTGGCTGTTTGACTGGTAGGTGAGAGAGAGATTTCCTGACTATGGGCCAGGCAGGACAGGAGAAAACTCCAGCTACAGTATTGGTATTAGCTCTTCCTTGAAATTGTGGTAGAATTCTCTGCTAAAACCAACTGGCCCTGACATTTTATGTGTTTGGCAGACTTTTAATAGCTGCTTCAAATTCTATATTGCTTAGAACTCTATTTAAATTGTTTATCTGGGCTTGATTTAATTTTAGTATGTGGTACTTATCTAGGAAATTGTCCATTTCTTTTAGATTTTTCCAAATTTGTAGAGTACAGGTTTTTGAATTATGACTTGATGATTCTCTGGATTTCCTCATTGTCTATGGTTAAGCCACACTTTTCATTTCGGATTTTTGTTAGTTTGTAAATTCTCTCTCTTTCTTTTGTATATTTTCTATAGTTTTTTTTTTTTTTTGTCTTGTTGAATTTCTAAAAAACAACAACCCTTTGTTTAATTGATTCTTTGTATTCTTCACTTTGTTTCCATTTTATTGATTTCAGCTTTTAATTTTATTACTTCCTGGCATCTATTTCTCCTGGGTGAGTTTAATTATTTTTGTTGTAGACCAGTCAGGTTTGCTGCTAAGTCGCTAGTGTGAGGTATCTCTACTTCCTCTATGTAGGCATTTGTTGCTAAGAATTTCCTCTCTGTACTGCTTGCACAGTGTTTTATAAGATTTGGTATGCTGTACATTCATTTTCATTGAATTGTATGAAATCTTTAATTTGTTTCTTTATTTCTTCCTTAACCCAGTGCAGATTCACTTGAGTATTATTCAATTTCCATGAGTTATTTTAAATTTAATTTTACATATCAGCCACGGGTTCCTCTGTCCTCCCCCCTCCCAATTCACTCCCCACTCCACATTCCCCATAGCCCCACTCCCCATTTCCATCTCCTCCAGGGCAAAGACTTTCCTGGGGTTTAGCTCAACCTGGTAGATTCAGTCCTGGCAGGTCCAGTCCCTTCCTTCCAGGCTGAGCAAAGTGTCCCTGCATAAGCCCCAGGTTCCAAACAGCCAGCTCATGCACTAAGGACAGGTCTGGGTCCCACTGCGTGGGTGCCTCCCAAACATTTCAAGCTATTCAATTGTCTCACTTATCCAGAGGACCTGATCCAGTTGGGAGTTCCACAGCTTTTGGTTCATAGTTCATGTGTTTCCATTAGTTTGGATATTTGTCCCTGTGCTTTTTCCAATCTTGGTCTCATGAATTCACATTCTAACAATCCTTCCTCTTTCTTGCCAATTGGACTCCTGGAGCTCCACCTGGGTCCTGGCCAAGGATCTCTTCATCCACTTCCATCAGTTATTGGATGAGAAGTCTAGCACGACAGTTTGGGTGTTTGGCCATCCAAACACCAGGCTAGGTCAGTTCAGGCTTTCTCTCGACCATTGCCAGTAGTCTACAGAGGAGGTATCATTGTGGATTTCTGGGGACCTCTATAGGACTTTGCTTCTTCCTGTTCTCATGTGGTCTTCATTTATCATGGTCTGTTATTACTTGTTCTCCCTTTCTGTTCTTGATCCAGCTGGGATCTCCTGCTCCCCTAAGCTTTCTTTTCCTCAAACCTTGCCCTTCATTAACCCCACTCTCATCCAGGTTGTTCATATAGAACCCATCCATTTCTCTGTCATTGGGCAATCATGTGTCATTCTTAGTGTCCTGTTTTCTAGGTAGCCTCCCTGGAGTTGTGAGTAGCAGTCTAGTCATCTTTGTTTTACATCTAGTATCCTACTATGAGTGAGTACATACCATGTTTGTCTTTCTGAGTATGGGTTACTTCATTCAGGATGGTTTTTTTTTTCCATTTGCCTGCAAAACACATGATGTCATTGTTTTTCTCTGCTTAGTAGTACTCCATTGTATATATGTACCACCTTTTCTTTATCCATTCTTCAGTTGAAGGGCATCTAGGTTGTTTCCAGGTTCTGGCTATTACAAACAATGTTGATATGAACATAGCTGAGCAAATGCCCTTGTGGTATGATGGAGCATTCCTTGGGTATATGCCCAAGTGTTCTATAGCTGGGTCTTGGGGAGATGGATTCCTAATTTTCTAAGGAACACCATATTGATTTCCAAAGTGGCTGTACAAGCTTGCATTCCCACCAGCAGTGGAGGATAGTTTCTCTTGCTCCACATCCTCTCTAGCATAAGCTGTCTTCTGTGTTTTTGATCTTAGCTATTCTAGCAGGTGTAATGTGGTATCTCAGAGTCATTTTGATTTGCATTTCCCAGATAATTAGGGATATTGAACAATTCCTTAAATGTCTTTCAGCCATTTGAGGTTCCATTGTTGGGAATTCTCTGTTTAGTTCTATAGCCCATTTCATAATAGGACTATTGGGCATTTTGATGTCTAAATTCTGGAGTTCTTTGTATATTCTGGACATCAGCCCGCTGTCAGATATGGGGTTGGTGAAGAACTTTTCCAATTTTGTAGGCTGTCACTTTGTCTTGTTGACCATGTCCTTTGCTCTACAAAAGCTTCTCAGTTTCAAGAGGTCCCATTGATTGATTTTTTTCTCTTAGTGTCTGTGCTACTGGTGTTATATTTAGGAAGTGACCTCCTATGCAGAAGCGTTCAAGTCTACTTCCTACTTTCTCTTCAAGACTACTCCCTACTTTCTCTTCTATCAGGGTCAGAGTAACTAGATTTATGTTGACACCTTTGATCTACTTGGACTTAAGTTTTGTGCATGGTGACAGATGTGGATTTATTTGCAGCTTTCTACATGTTGACATCCAGTTATGCCAGCACCATTTGTTGAAGGTGTTTTCTTGTTTTTCCATTGTACGGTTTTGGCTTCTTTGTCAAAAATTATGTTCATGGTTGTCTGGATTAATGTCAGGGTCTTTAATTCATTTCCATTGGTCGATTTTTATGCCAGTACCCATGTATTTTTATTACTGTAGCTCTATAGTAGAGCTTGATGTCGGGGATCATGATGCCTCCACAGGTTGTTTTATTGTACAGGATTCTTTTGACTATCCTGGATTTTTTGTTTTTCCATATGAAGTTGAGTATTATTCTTTCCAGTTCTATGAAGAATTGTGTTGGTTATTTGATGGAGATTGCATTGAATATTTACATTGCTTTTGGTAAGATCACCATTTTTACTATGTTAATCCTGCCTATCCATGAGCATCGGATATTTTTCCATTTTCTGACATCTTCTTCAATTTATATATTCAGTGACTTAAAGTTCTTGTCATATAGTTCCTTCACTTGCTTAGTTAGAGTTACCGAAGGTATTTTATATCATTTGTGACTATTGTAAACGGTGATGTATCTCTGATTTCCTCAGTCTGTTTGTCTATTGTATATAGGTGGACTACTGATTTTTTTGAGTTCATCTTGTATCCTGCCACATTACTGAAGGTGTTTATGGGCTGTATCAGTTCCTTGGTTGAATATTTGGCTATCATGTCATCTGCAAATAGGGAAAGCTTGACTACATCCTTTCCAATTTATATCTCCTTAAACTCCTTATGTTGTCTCATTGCTCTGGCTAGAACTTCAAATACTATATTGAATAAGTATGGGGAGAGCAGATAGCCTTGCCTTGTTCCTTATTTTAGTGGTATTGCTTTGAATTTCTCTCTATTTAATTTGATGTTGGCTGTTGGCTTACTGTAAATTGCAATTATTATGTTTAAGTATTTTCCCTGTATTCCTGATTGCTCCAATACCTTTATCATGAAGGGGTGTTGGATTATGTCAAATACCTTTTTTCAATCTACTGAGATGATCATGTGTTTTTTTTTTCTTTGAGATTGTTTATATGGCACATTACATTGACTGACTTTTGTATATTGAACCACCCTTGCATCCCTGGGATGAAGCCTACTTGATCATGGTGGATAACTGTTTTGATGTGTTCTTGGAGTCTGTTTGCCAGTATTTCATTGAGTATTTTTACATCAATGTTCATGAGGGAGATTGGTCTGTAGTTCTCTTTTTTTGTTACATCTTTGTTTGGTTTAGGAATCAGGGTAATTGTAGCCTAATAGAAGGAGTTTGTTACTGTTCCTTCTGCTTATATTGTGTGGAACAATTTAAAGAGTATTGGTATTAAGTCTTCTTTGAAGATCTGGTAGAATTCTGCATTGAAAACATCTTGTCTTGGGCTTTTTTTGGTTGGGATACTTTTAATGACTGATTCTATTTCCTTAGGGGTTATTGGACTATTTAAATGGTTTATCTGGTCTTGATTTAACTTAGGTATGTGGTACCTATCCAGAAAATTATCCATTTCTTTTAGATTTTCCAGTTTTATGGAGAAGATGTTTTTGAATTATGACCTGATGATTCTCTGGATTTCCTCATTGTCTGTTGTTATATCTCCTTTTCATTTCTGATTTTGTTAATTTGGATGCTCTCTCTCTGTGTTTTGGTTAGTTTGGATAAGGGCTTGTCTATCTTGTTGATTTTCTCATAGAACCAACTCATTGTTTCATTAATTTTTATATTGTTCTCTTTGTTTCTATTTCATTGATTTCAGTTCTCAATTTGATAATTTCCTGGTGCCTATTCTTCCTTGGTGACTTTGCTTCTTCCTGTTCTAGTGCTTTCATGTGTGCTGTTAAGTCACTAGTGTGAGATTTCTCCAACTTCTTTATGTGGGTATTTAGTGCTATGAATTTCCCTCTTAGAACTGCTTACATTGTGTCCCATAAATTTAGGTATGTGGTATAGTCATTTTCATTGATCTCTAGGAAGTGTTTAATTTCTTTCTTCATTTCTTCTTTAACCCATTGGTGTTTCATTTGAGCATTGTTCATTTTCCACGAGACTGTAGGATTTCTGTAGTTTTTGTTGTTGTTGAAATCTAACTTTAAATATGGTGGTCTGATAGAAGAAAATAGGAGGTTATTCCAATTTGTATATGTTGAGATTTGCTTTGTGGCCAAGTATGTGGTCGATTTTAGAGAAGGTTCCATGGGGTGCTGAGAAGATGGTATATTCTTTTTTGTTCAGATATTATGTTCTGTAGATATCGATTAAGTCCATTTGAATCATTGTATCAGTATAGTCCTTTATTTCTCTGTTAAGTTTCAATTTGTCCAGAAGTGAAAGTGGGGTGTTGAAGTCTCCTACTATTAATGCATGGGGATTTATATGTGATTTAAGCTTTAGTAATGTTTCTTTTATATATGTGGGTGCCCTTGTGCTTGGGGCATAAATTTTCAGAATTGAAAATTCATCTTGGTGGATCTTTCATGTCATGAATATGTAATGTCCTTCTTGATCTCTTTTGATTGATTTTAGTTTGAAGTCTATTTTGCTGGATATTTGGATGGCTACACCCACTTGCTTCTTAATACCATTTGATTGGAAAAACATTTCCCAGCCTTTTATTCATAGGTTGTGTCTATCTTTGAGTTTGAGATTTGTTTCTTGTATGCAGAAGAAAGATGGGTCCTGCTTTCATATGCATTCTGTTAGTCTGTATCTTTTGATAGATGAATTAAGCCCATTGATATTAAGGGATATTAATGACCAGTGATTGTTCATTCCTGTGTTTTTTTTTTGTTTTTTGTTTTTTGTTTTTGTTTTTGTTTTTGTTTTTTTTGGTGGTAGTGTGTGTGTTCTTCTCTTCTTTGGGGTTTACTGCTGTGGTGTTATCTATTGCCTGCCAGCAGCAGCCTTGACAAGGAAGATGTAAAGTAATGGTCAGCCACGAGCCAGGAGGCAAAGTATAGATTAATAGAAATGGGTTAGTTTAAGATAGAAGTAGATAACAAGAAGCCTGCCACAGCCATACATTTTGTAAACAATATAAGTTTCTGTGTGTTTACTTGGTTGGGTCTGAGCATCTATGGGCCTGGCAGGTGAGAGAGATTTGCCCAGACTGTGGGCCAGACAGGAAAACTCCATCTACAATTAGTGCCTGTGTTTTTGAGGGTGTATCTGACTTCCTTAGGTTGAATTTTTCCTTCTAGTGCTTTCTTTAGGGCTGGGTTTGTGGATAAGTATTGTTTAAATCTGGCTTTGTCTTGGAATGTCTTGTTCACTCCATCTATGATGATTGAAAGTTTTGCTGGGTATATTAGTCTAGGCTGGCATCCATGGTCTCTTCAAATCTGCATTATATCTGCCCAGTTCCTTCTGGATTCCAAAGTCTCTATTGAGAAATCAGGTGTTATTCTCATCAGTTTGCCTCTATAAGTCACTTGGCCTTTTTCCTTTGCTGCTCTTAATATTCTTTCTTTATTCTGTACATTTAGTTGTTTAATTATTATGTGGGGAGGGGACTTTTTGGGGGGTGTAGTCTGTTTGGTGTTCTACAGGCTTCTTGTATCTTCATAGGCACTTCCTTCTTTATGTTGGGAAAATTTTCTTCTATGATCTTGTTAAATGTATATTCTGTGCCTTGAGTGGGTATTCTTCTCCCTCCTATATTCCTAGTATTCACAGTTTTGGTCTTTTCATGGTGTCCCAAATTTCTTGGACATTTTGGGTCCTGACTTTGTTGGCTTTAGTGTTTTCTTTGACTGATGAATCTATTTTTTCTACCGTATTTTCAATACCAGAGATCCTCTCTCCCATCTCTTGCATTCTGTTGGTTATAGTTGCATCTGTAGTTCCTGTTCATTTACTCAGATTTTCTATTTCCAGCATTCCCTCTACTTGTGTCTTCTTCACTTTTTCTATTTCCCCTTTCAGATATTGTACTGTTCCCCTCATCTGTTTCATTGCTTTTTCATTGTTTTCTTCTGCTTTATTTGTCCTTTCATCTAGTTTTTTATTAGCGTTCTTCCCATTTTTTGTTTATCTGTTCCTCCATTTCATTTTTTATTTCTTCTATATAAGGCTTTAGCCTCTTCATGATATTATTCATAATGTTATTTTCTTCTGCTTCTTCCATTCTGTGATGTTCAGGTCTAGCTGCTGGAGGAGGGCTAGGTTCTAGTGATGCTGTATTGCTCTTTATTGTGTTAATGTACTCATGCCTTGATGTCTGCCCATCTCCTTAAGGATTTCTTCTTGGTCTTATCAGCGCACTTGATCCAGACAGAGCTAACAGATTTATGGAGCCTCTCTCTGGTCCAGATGGAAGCTATGGGATGGATGGGAGCTCTGGTCCAGAATTGAGTGCTGGCCAGCTGGGAGCTGGTGCTTGGTCTCTGAGTCTCAGGAAGTGGCTGGGGTCTCCATATCTTTTCCAGATGGGAGCTCTGGGGTGGGATGGGAGCTGGGGCCTGGTGTCTAAGTCTCAGGAAGTTGCTGTGTCTCGGGCAGATGGGTGTAGGGGCAGGGTGTGGAAATTACAGGGTCTGCCTGCAATCTTGGAAAGGGGGAACCTACTTGCAGAGCCCACTGGATTGTCAGAAACTGGGGCCAAGTTTGTCAGGTCTTCCCTGGGATTGTTGGTGCACAGGATTGGGATGTAGGGGTGGGCATCTCTGGCTATGAACCCAGGCACTCACCTCTGGTACAGATGTGAATTCCAGGGCAGGATGGAAGCTGGGGGCTTTTTGCCAAGCCTCAGGAAGTGGCTTGGTTCTCGGGCAGATGGGTGTGGGGCCAGGGCATGGAGATCATAGGGTCCGCTTGGGGTCTTGGAGAAGGGGAACCTTCCTGGTGGGGGTGGGGGGCCTGCCCTATGGCCAGAACCTGGGGCCAAGTTGGGTAGATCTTCCCTGAATGGCTGGCGCCCAGAGCTGGGACCTAGGTGCAGGCCTCTCTGTGTGTGACCCCAGGTGCTCACCTCTGGTCTACATGGGAGTTCCGGGGCAGATCGGAGCTGGGGGCTGGTCCTTGATTCTCCCACTTTCCATGAGATTTTAGGCTTTCTGTAATTTGTATTTTGTTGAATTATAACTTTATGTCATGGTGATACAATAAAATATAGTAGGTTATTCCAATTGTTTTGCATTTGTTGAAATTTGCTTTGTGACCAAGTATGTGATCAATTTTAGAGAAGGATCACACGGGGTGTGGAGAAGAACTTATGTTCTTTTATGTTTTGGTAGAATGTTATGTAGACATTTATTAAATCTGTTTGAGTTTAACATCTATTAGTTCCCTTACTTCTCTGTTAAGTTTCTGTCTGGCAGACCTGTTCATTGGTGAGATTGGTGTGTTGAAGTCTCACACTATTAGTGTGTGTGGTTTGATGTGCAATTTTAAACTTCATTGATGTTTCTTTGACTTATGTGGATGCCCTTGTATTTGGGGAATAAAAGCTCAGAATTGAGACTTCATCTTGAAGGATTTTTCCTGTGATGAATATGTAATATCCTTCTAATTCTCTTTTGAATAATTTTAGTTTGAAGTCTATTTTGTTAGATATTAGAATAGCTACACCATCTTGCTTCTTAAGTCCATTTGACTGAAAAGTCTTTTCCAAACTCTTTACTCTGAGCTAGCATCTGTCCTTCACATGGAAGTATTGTTCTTGTAGGCAGCAGAAGGATGGATCCTGTTGTATCCATTCTGTTAGCCTGTGTCTTTTTATGGGTGAGTTTAGTCCATTGATATTAAGGGGTATTTATGACCAGTGATTTTTAAATCCTCTTTTCTTTTTGGTGTGTGTGTGTGTGTGTGTGTGTGTGTGTGTGTGTGTGTGTGTTCCTATTTTTTTGGATTTGTCAGTGTGGCATTATCTATTACCTGTATTTTCTTAGGTACATCTAAATTCCTTAGAATGGATTTTTCCTTCTAGTGTTTTCTGTAGGGCTGGCTTTGTAGATAGTTATTGTTTAATTTTGGTTTTCTCATGGAATATCTTTTTTACTCCATTATGGTGATTGAAAGTTTTTTCTGAGTAATATATAGTCTGGTCTGGCATCCATGGTCTCTTAGTGTGTGCATTATGTCTGTTTAGAACCTTCTGGCTTTCAGAGTTTCCAATGAGAAGTTGGGTGTTATTCTGAGGTGTCTAACTTTATAAGTAACTAGGCCATTTTACTTTGTAGTTCTTAGTATTCTTTCTTTATTCTTTATGCTTAGTGCTTTGATTATTATGTGGAAAGAGGACCTTTTTTGGGGGGGGGCTCCAATCTATTTGGTGTTCTGCAAGTTTCTTACATCTTCACAGGCATTTTTTTTCTTTAGGTGGGGAAAGTGTTTTATGATTTTGTTGAATATATTTTCTATGCCTTTGAGCTGGTATTCTTCTCCTCCTTCTATGTCTATTATGTGTGGTATTTTCATGGTGTTCCAGATTTCCTGGATGTTTTGTGTTGTGACTTTTTTGGCCTTAATAGTTTTTGAACAATAAATTTATTTTCTCTATTGTATCTTCAATGCCAGAGATTCTTTCTTCCATCTCTTGCATTCTGCTGGATATGCATGTGTCTGTAGTTCCTGATTGTTTATTCAGATTTTGTATTTCCAGCATTGTGTCTTCTTTGTTGTCTGTTTCAATTTTCACGTCTGGAACTGTTTCCTTCACCTGTTTTTTTTTTCCTTGTTTTTCTTGGCTTTCTTTAAGGAATTTGTTTAATTCTTCAAATTTTCTTCTCTTTTTCTTGATTTATTTAAGGGAATTTCTCATTTCCTCTTCATGTCATTTTCTTCTGCTTCATTCTACATTAGGATGTTCAGGTCTTGCTGTTGTAGAATCACTAGACTGTGGTGGAGGCATTTTTCTTTTTATGTTGTTGAATATATTCTTGTACTGCTGTCTAGCAATAGCTTCCTTCAATTGGCACAAGAGGTGTTTGTTTTTCAGGGAGCCACTCTTGGTTCATTGTGTGCTCCTGGCCTAATCAGAACTGGCATAGTTTATATTTCATGGATCCATTGAGGTCTCAGGGGATGGATGCATTTGGGGGATGGAGTAGGGTTTATAGATTACAGGGTGGGGAGAGTAGGACTGCCTGCAGGGGTCTTGACTGCTGGCCTGCAACTGGGCCTGCAATTATTGATGGGTTGTTCCCTTGATCTTGGGCCTAGGCCAAGAGACTGGGGTGTTCAGCTGGGAGAACTGTTACTTACCTCTTGGTGTAATCAATAGTTGGTAGTCTGTGTCTCAGGGAGATGTAGAGATCTCATGTTATTGGTGGGTTTGGGGATGCTTGAGGGCTTGTAGATTATAGGATGGGTCTAATGGAGTTGTGGGCAGGCCCGCCTGCATAGGTCTTGCCAGCTGGCCTGCAACTGGGCCTGCAATGGGTGTAGTTGGGAGGTGGCATGGGTTGTGCCCTGGGAACTTGGTCTAGAGACTTGGGTGACCCACCCTTTATATTCTGAAATAAGTAAAGGAAAATGTTTGTCACAGCACTTCTCTAAATATTTTTTCTTTAGCATAGATATTGCTATATCCCATATTCTTGGAGGTAGAACATTTTTTCTGTACTTCTTGCATTTATTCATTTCTCTCATTAAAAATCTTGTTGTCTGGACAAGGAGTGAGATCCAAGCAGAAGAGAGTCATATCCTCCTAGGTAACTCTTCATAATCCAAACCCATGGCATTACAGGACATACTGGGAATATAGACACACACACACACACACACACACACACACACACATATCACACACACACAGGGCTTTTTGGAAAGTCACATAGACTCTTATTTAATGCTAAACAATTAATTTACAAAATGTTAAACCTAGAAATGTAATAGGATGTTAAATTCACCACATTGGTGCTGTGTGACTTGGTAGACTTAGCAAAGGTTTTCTCCTTTCTGCTGGCAATCTGTGAAACACTGGAACTCTGTACCTTCCAACACTATTACTTTTCTAAATGAATGATTACTGGGATCCTTCACCCTTTCTGTGAGCCCCTCTCTTCTTTCCATTTTCCATGACTGAGAATTTATGTCTTTACCATATTTTCTTACCTCTCAACTTATCCAAAAAACTCTGGTACTGGATGACCACTGTTTTGGGCTTAGTTCCCATAGGATGATATAATGACACATGGAACAGCCTGCCACCAATCAACCCATGGACCCTGGACCTTTGGATGATGATCCACTGGCCAGTCTGCACCATTATTGGTCCTTGCTGAACCTCCAGAATGGTGAAGTTCTGTCAGTTGGATCATTCTTTAGCTCAGTCATGGAAAATGAGCCTATCACCAAACTGCTAATACCCTTTATTTTTACTTCTGCCAGCAATCCTTGTCCTGCTTGCTCTCCTCTCCAAGCTCTAACCTCCTGGATTCCCTCCTTATCATCCACTCCCTCATACTCCTCCAGCCTCTGCAAAAAGCAGTTATATCATCACCTGAGGCTTGGTTCCTTTCTGTGTTGTGTGCACCTTTAAAACGCCCACCAGGTGGAGTTCCTTCTCTTTGACCAACTTTTGCCTCTTATTCCTCTCCTTGTCTGTGGTTTTATTTCTTGCCTTCCCTTTTCTCTCATGTTTAACTCTGTTGCCAGGACCTTGTAATCAAAAATTTCTCCAGTCCCACCCTGCCTTGTGGACCCACAACTGCTTATGAAATATTTGCTCAGAGGCTTAATATTACTTACAGGTTGTATGGCCTATGGCAGGCCTCTTCCTAGCTGGTTCTTACATCTTAAATTAATTCAATTCTATTAATCTATGTTTTTCCACATGTTCTGTTAATTTATCAGTATGCTGGCATGTTGCTCACAGAGTAGCCGGCTGAAGTCTCTCTAGAGTTCTTTATCTTTCTAGACTCCCTCCTTGGATTTTGCACCTGCCTCTAAGCTGCCTTGACATAGGCCAAATCAGCTTATTTATGAATCAAAGGGAACAACATATATTAACAGCATACAGAAATATGTCCTCCAGCACTTCCTCTTTTCTATATAATCAAAAAAAAAAGATTTTAGCTTTAATACTGTAAAATTATATATAACAAACAGTTATCAAGCAAGAATTACAGTTCCAGTATCTAGTCCATTTGCAATTGTAAAATTAAAGAAGATACTCTATCATCTATCCTGTATTTGTGAGTCTATAGTTTCATATCTAATTTATTTTTATGATAACCAAGGAAAATTATAACTATCTAGTCTGTAATTACATGAAAAACACCAGAAAGATATGATATTACCTAAATAAACAGGAAGTGCTATGTAAGCAACTTCCAAAATTCTGGAAATGACAGAGACAGCTGGCTGCCTGAACTGTCACCCAAAATTCTGCAACATTGGGGTATCCATCTTCAGTCTCTAGGTGTAGAGTCTCTCAGTTGCTTCTCCCTGTGTTCTGCAGAATTTCTGGCACTCTCCTGTGTGAAGCCGGAACTTGAAGGACCATCTCATCTGGCAAAGGTCAGTTGTCACCTTCCTACGTTTCTTGCATGTCCAGTTTATACATTTTGTCAAGCAGTTCAGGCAAGAACAGTTTCTTGCCCAAATGGCTAACTTTTGCCATGAGGAAAGCAAACCCCATACAGGGTTTCTTTGATACCCACCATCTTCTTTGAAGTAAATCAGTGAGGCTAGTATAGCCATTTTAGTTCAGCTGCTTGTACCTCTTGATCAACAAGGCTCTAGCTGACCAGTGAAGGGTTGAGGCTGAGGCATGAAGCCTGGAAATACCATAATTGAAGATGGTGGCATGTGGCCCTGAGCCCTGGCTAAGGCTGACAGGAGGGCTAGCAACAAGTGTGATGAGGGGTAGGGACCTGCAGGTGATTGGGGTTCCCATACCCTACTTGCTGCTGAGTAGAGGGCTGGCAGACATAACATTATTCCATTTTACATTACCACCATTTTTATTCATCCACATGTCTGGCAACTATTATTGCTAAGGTTAGAAAAAAAAAGAAAACACCACATGACCACATGGCTAGGTGACAGAGGACAATCATATGGTCAAGTGCCATCTTGACTAAGGTCAAAGAAAGACAGGTTATATGGCCTTATTGCAATAGGACTCCACCACCATCTTTACTAAGAGCAGCAGGACATCATTTCCTATCCATGGCTCATGTGTGGGCTGGGGAATCATGTTCTCACATGGGCACCTGGATGAGACCTATCCTTTTTTATGTTCTTTTATTATTATTATTATTATTATTATTTTTATTATTATTATTATGTGTTTTAATTTATACATCAACCATGGGTTCCCCATCCTCCCCCTCCCGTACCCACCCCCACCTTCTTCCCAGCACCGCCCCTCCATTCCCATGTCCTCCAGGACAAAGACACCCCTGGTGACCCATCTAAACCTGGTGGATTCAGTACAGGCAGGTCCCATCCCCTCCCTCCAGGCCAAGCATGCATCCCTGTGTAAGCCCAAGGTTCCAAACAGCCAGCATATGCACCAAGGATAGGTCCTAGTCACACAGCCTGGGCACCTCCCAAACAGATCAACCTATTCAATTGTCTCACTTATCCAGAGGGCCTGATCCGGCTGGGGGCCCCACAGCCATTGGCTCATAATTCATGTGCTTCCATGTGATTGGCTATTTGTTCCTGTGCTTTTTGTAGTCTTGGATTCAACAATTCATGCTCTTGCAGTTCCTCCTCCTTCTCGACAATTGGACACCTGGAGCTCCACCTGGGGCCTGGGTGAGGATCTCTGCATCCACTTCCATCAGTTATTGGATGAGAGTACCAAGAAGACTGCTAGGGTGCATAGTCATCTGATCACCAGACTAGGTCAGATCAGGCCCTCCCTCCACAACTGCCAGCAGTCTACAACAGATATATCATAGTGGATTTCTGGGGACATCTCGAGCCCTCTGCCTATTCCTGTTATTATGTGGTCTTCATTAATCATGGTCTGTTATTCCACCTTCTCACTTTCTGTTCTTGATCCCGCTGGGATCTCCTGATCCCCTAAGCTTTCTTTCTCTCAAATCTTGCCCTTCATTACTCCCACTGTCGTCCAGGTAGTTCATGTAGATCTCATCCATTTCTCTGTCATTGGATGATCCCTGGGTCTTTCCCAGGTTCCCATTTTCTAGGCAGCCTCCCTGGAGTTGTGTAGCAGTCTTGTCATCTTTGTTGTACATCTAGTATCCTCCTATGAGTGAGTACATACCATGTTTGTCCTTCTGAGTCTGGGTTACCTCACTCAGGATGATTTTTTCTAGATCCATCCATTTGCCTGAAAAACACATGATGTCATTGTTTTTCTCTGCTGAGTAGTACTCCATTGTATATATGTACCGTATTTCCTTTATCCATTCTTCATGAGAAGGACATCTACGTTGTTTCCAGGTTCTGGCTATTACATACAATTCTGATATGAACAAAGCTGAGCAAATGCCCTTGTGGTAGGAGTGAGCATTCCTTGGGTATATGCCCAAGAGTGCTACAGCTGGGTCTTCAGGGAGATGGATTCCCAATTTTGTAAGGAAGCACCCTATTGATTTCCAAAGTGGCTGTAAAAGCTTGCATTCCCACCAGCAGTGGAGGAGAGTTCCCCTTGCTCCACATCCTCTCCAGCACAAGCTGTCTTCTGTGTTTTTGATCTAAGCCATTCTGACAGGTGTAAGGGGTATCTCAGAGTCATTTTGATTTGCATTTCCCAGATAATTAGGGATGTTGAGCAATTCCTTAAATGTCTTTCAGCCATTTGAACGTCATCTGTGGAGAATTCTCTGTTTAGTTCTATAGCCCATTTCTTAATTGGACTGTTGGGTATTTTGATGTCTAAATTCTTGAGTTCTTTATATATTCTGGATATCAGCCCTCTGGCAGATGTGGGGTTGGTGACGACCTTTTCCCATTCTGTAGGCTGCCACTTTGTCTGGTTGCCCATGTCTTTTGCTCTACAAAAGCTTCTCAGTCTTAATAGGTCCCATTGATTGATTGTTTCTCTCAGTGTCTGTGCTACTGTTGCTATATTTAGAAAGTGATCAGAGGTGAAAGTGGGGTATTGAAGTCTCCCACTATTAATGTGTGGTGTTTTATATGTGATTTAAGCTTTAGTAATGTTTCTTTTTCATATGTGGGTGCCCTTGTGTTTGGGGCATAAATGTTCAGAATTGAGACTTCATCTTGGTGGATCTTTCCTGCGATGAGTATGTAATATCCTTCATCATCTCTTTTGATTGATTTTAGTTTGAAGTCTATTTTGCTGGATATTAGGATGGCTACACCAGCTTGCTTCTTAAGACCATTTGACTGGAAAGTCTTTTCCCAGGCTTTTATTCTTAGGAGGTGTCTGTCTTTGAATTTGAGGTGTGTTTTTGTATGCAGTAGAAACATGGGTCCTGTTTTTGTATCCATTCTGTTAGTCTGTGTCTTTTTATAGTGAAT
Source organism: Onychomys torridus (assembly GCF_903995425.1). Lineage (NCBI taxonomy): Eukaryota > Metazoa > Chordata > Mammalia > Rodentia > Cricetidae > Onychomys > Onychomys torridus. The sequence goes on from NC_050461.1 coordinate 64,012,353, forward strand.
TAAGTCCATTGATATTAAGGGATATTAATGACCAGTGATTGTTCGTTCCTGTTATTATTTTTATTTTTTGTGGTGTGTACTTCTCTTCTTTGGGTTTACTGCTGTGGTGTTATCCATTGCCTGTGTTTTCATGGGTGTATCTGCCTTCCTTATGTTGGAATTTTCCTTCTAGTGCTTTCTGTAGGGCTGGGTTTGTGGATAAGTATTGTTTAAATCTGTTTTTTTTTTTTTTCTTGGAACGTCTTGTTCACTCCATCTAAGATGATTGAAAGTTTTGCTGGGTATATTAGTTTAGGCTGGCAACCATGGTCTGTAGTGGATAGCCATCCCAGCATTGGCCTCAAAGTTCCAACCCCCATTGAGGCTTTGGTAATGGTCATGCTTACAAGGCAGAGTGGAGGAGGAAGTGGAAGACCAAGGATCGCAAAGAGGTCTCTGGTGTGGTTCCCGGACCCTGGAAGCTGGAGGTTGACCGAGCAGAGTTCTCCAGAGAACAGGGCCGGACTGCGCTATACCTTTGCCAGACCCTGCAACATACCCCTTCATGTGTAAGTTAGCCCACAAAGTAAACCTCCCTTTTAACTATGTGGAGTGGCCTTAATAATTTCACCAATATCTGGTGCTCATGCGGGGCAAATTCCAAAGGTCCAGGCAGCTCCCTCCCTCAGCCTCCTCCTGGCTGGCTGGCACCTAAACCTGCCTGCAATGTTCCATTTAACCAGGGGACGCCTACATGGTTCCATTCCCAAAAAAGTGAGCAGCCAGTCTGGTCTCAGTTCCCTAGCTTAGCCCCTATACCAGCAAAAACCACTGTGAGTGAGGCGTTCCCACTCCTCCCTGAGTGCCAGCTCCCCGCAATCTTGGCTCCTGCCTTCAGCTGCCGCCAGCCAAGGTCGCCAGCAGGCCCTGCTTTGGAGCTATACCAACGCCTCCTGCTGGCTGAAAAGTGCTACTGCACCCACCAAAACCACGGAAAGGTAAGCTTATTTCAAGTAAAAGTACTTGATAATTTTACACCTTAAAACTGACTAACAAATCTTGAGTAATTCTTATAATATGGCTGACAACATTACCTCACAAGAATTTTAAAACCTTTTTGCCTGTATGATGAATGACATTTTCCTGGAAATATATGACCTCCCTAAGACATATCTGGCCTGTACCATTTTGACATTCATTGAAATAATTCACACAGTGTTCAAACACTGGTTTAATAATAAGAACAAAGATGAGTCATTATTGGGACTGATACAGGCTTTAAAAGATAGCAATGAAGGCTTACAGACAAAGATTCTGTCTATGGAATCTGCTGACCAGGACTTACATAAAAAGATTCTCTTTCTGGAATCTGCTAACCAGGAATTACAGGTTTTAAAAGATAGCATTGAAGGCTTACAGAAAAAGATTCTTTCTCTGGAATCTGCTGGCCAGGACTTACATAAAAAGATTCTCTCTCTGGAATCTGCTAACCAGAATTTACAAAACAAGCTTGTACCCAAAATTGCTTTTATTGATAATAAATATGAGTATTTAATAGGTAGAACACTAACTCTCCAGAGTGAAGTTGTAGCTACTCAGACAATATATAAGGAAGAAAAATTATCATTACTTGATAGGATAAGGTCCATGGAAACGTGTTTCAGAAGAACATAAAAACTTCCATGATTCCATGAAAAATCTGGAATCCCTTACAAGAGAGGAGGTTTACTCCCTGGAACAGACCCTAGGTGCTCGTTTACAAGCCCTGGAGGAAACTCTAAATAAATATTACACGGGACCTAATAAGCAGAAGGGCAAGACCATACAGGTTGTAACATCTCCAAATGGCTCTCATACAATGGCTTATCCTGTTATCATCCATGAGAAGCCAGCAGATGACACACACCCTGAGCCATATACAACATATACATTATAACCAATTTCAACAAGGGACTTTAAAAATATAAAGGAAGCAGTAGTTACATATGGGATACACTCCACATACATAAAATAGATGTTAAATTCATGGTCTACCTCACATAGAATCATTCCAGATGACTGGCATCAGTTAATTTCAGCTGTTCTAGAATATAGCCAGCAGTTACAGTGGAAAAGCTGGTTGAGAGAAGAGGCAAGAAATTTAGAACAACAAGGTAAACGCAGAGGTTTTGAGATCTCTCAAGATCAAATACTTGGTGAGGGATGTTTCGCTGACAGGAATGTACAAGCCATTTATGATGAGCATACAATATCCCTATGCCATACAGCAGCTCTAAATGCTTGGGAAAAAATTCCAGAACCTGGAAAAGCAACTGAGGTATACACAAAGATATTTCATGGACCACATGAACCCTTCACTGATTTTTTACAAAGGCTGAACACAGCTATAACAAAAGCTGTATCAGATAAAGAATTAAGAAAAGTATAAACTGAGTCCTTGGCATTCGACAATGCTAATGCAGAATGCAAAAGAATACTTACACCATTAAAGATCAGATCAGCTCCTTTGGAAGAATGGATTCAGTATACTAATAGTGTTGAATCTCTTAAGTACAGTAATGAGGCTTGGATAGGAGAGTCAAATCCCAGAGGTGTAAGAAGGCCCTGTGGTACCAAACGTTTTAAATGTGGTACACCAGGTCATATAAGTAAAAACTGTACATGGGGTAATCCTAGTAGTAATACTCCTTCTAGGAATAGCCTAAACAGAAGACCCCAACCACCTCCTCGATTATGTAGAAGATGTGGCAAAGGCCGACATTGGACCAGTGAGTGCAGATCAAAAATAGATATACAAGGCAACCCTTTAGTAGTGGGAAATGCCTCAGGGGGCCTCTTGCAGGCCCCCAAAGCAAATGTGGTAAGAACATTCCCAGACACTGTGGAAGACATTCCTCTCCAGGACAACTGAATAAACCAATGTCTAATGTAAATACTGATACTGCAATGGATGATAAAACAGCTCTGATAGATGAATCACAGTTTACAAAGAACACAATAAAACAAATATTTTGGCAGACTTCCATAAATGAACAAAGGCCAAAGCTTAGAATTCGAATTAATGGCTTGGTTCTGGAGGGCCTGGTAGACACAGGTGCGATGTGACTGTAATTACACCAAAATCATGGCATCCAAATTGGCCTCTTCAAGAGGTAGATGTCCAACTTTTAGGAATTGGCACCCTATCTCATACAAAACAGAGTTCAAGATGGGTTGAATGCATAGTGCCAGAAGGACAGAGAGGAAGGCTGAAGCCATAAGTAGCAAATGTAGCAGTAAATCTATGGGGCCGAGATCTGTTACGACAGTGGAATACCCAGATTAAAATTCCTATACTCTCAGAAAAGGAATACAGGCCAATGCATGTTTCTAGGAATAATATCATAAAATGCTATGGAAAAAAATCACCAACCATTCAGGCTGTACACAAACAGAGCACAACTGCTGTTGAACTCTCAGGAGTACCAACTGCCTTACCTTTAAAATGGCTAACTAATAAACCTGTCTGGGTTGGACAGTGGCCTTTGACAAAAGAGAAGCTACAAGCTTTAGAACAGCTGGTTCAAGAGCAGTTAAATGCTCAACACATTGAAGAATCTACCAGCCCTTGGAATTCTCCTGTATTTGTTATTAAAAAAAAGTCTGGTAATTGGAGAATGCTGACAGATCTGAGAGCTATTAATAAAGTAATTCAGCCAATGGGCTCCCTACAGACTGGGATGCCCTTGCCCTCTCTGCTACCCAAAGAATGGCCTATAATAGTTATTGACTTAAAAGACTGTTTCTTTACCATACCCTTACAAGAAAATGATAGAGAAAAATTTGCCTCCACAGTTCCTAATTATAACAATTCTCAGCCAGTCAAGAGATATCAATGGAAGGTCCTCCCACAGGGAATGTTAAACAGCTCTACCTTATGCCAATACTTTGTGCAAAAACCATTGGAGTTAATTCGTGTAAAGTTTCCACAGTCCATTATTTATCACTATATGGATGATATCCTATTAGCTGATCCAAAGTTAGACACATTAGAAAGCATGTTTGAATAAGTAAAAAAAGTTTTGCCTCGCTGGGGACTGCAAATTGCTCCTGAAAAAATACAAAGAAAAGATTCTATTAATTACTTAGGATATAAGATAGAGTTACAGAAAATTAGACCCCAAAAGGTACAACTGAGGAGAGATCGATTAAAGACTCTTAATGATTTTCAAAAGTTGTTAGGAAGCATTTCCAACTTATTGGGTATCATGGGAATACCCAAAGATGGACTACAAAATTTGGCTAATATTCTAGAAGGGGACAAAGAATTAAATAGTCCAAGAGAATTATCAGCCGAAGCTGAGAAGGAATTGGCTCTAGTAGAAAAGACAATTAGAGAAGCATATGTGGATCATGTGGATCCAGAACTTAAATGTATTCTTGTCATATTCCCCTCCAGACATTCTCCCACAGGTATTTTGATGCAGAGGGAAGGTATTATATTGGAATGGATTTCCTACCACGTAAACCAAATAAGAAATTAAAGACTTATATAGTAAAGATCTCTGATTTGATTCAAAAAGGTAAATTAAGACTTCGTCAGTTGACAGGAATGGACCCAGCAGAAATTGTAGTACCTTTAACTAATGAGGAAATTTCGTCACTATGGAAAAGATAATGAATACTGGCAGAGAGCCTGCAGTAAACTTTTTGGGAGAGATAACAACCATTATCCAAAAGCAAGAGAATAGAATTCATAAAGAAGACTGAATGGGTCCTTCCTCACATTGTACGACACAAGCCAATTTCTGGAGTCCTCACATTCTATACAGATGCAAATAATCAGGGAAAGCAGGATACAAATCAGGAAGACTTAAGTAAAGTGGTACAAAGTCCATATAGCTCTGTACAAAAGGCAGAACTGTATGCCGTTCTTATGGTACTGAAGGACTTCACAGAACCTCTCAATATAGTCACTGACTCTCAATATGCAGAGAGAGTTGTTTTACACATTGAAACTGCTGAATTTATTCCTGATAACACAGAATTAACTTCATTATTCGTACAATTGCAGGAAATCATCAGGAAAAGGAGGGAACCTCCTATATATATATAACAATATCAGAACCCATACAGGTCTGGCCAGGACCTCTAGCACAAGGTATGATGAGATTGATCAGTTACTAATAGGTAATGTGCTGAAGCCTCAGAATTCATAAGAAACACCATGTAAATAGCAAAGGTTTGAAGAAGGGATTTCTCCATTACTTGGCAACAAGCTAAGGATATTGTGAAAAAATGTCCTACTTGTTTCTTCTATAAACCAAACTCCATTACCTGCAGGAAGCAATCCAAAGGGCATACAAAGAAATGAAATTTGGTAGATGGATGTGTTTCATTTTGCAGAATTTGGAAGACTAAAGTATGTACACCATACCATTGACACCTACCTATTCAGGATTTCAGTGGGCACTCCTATGAGTTCTGAAAAGGCTGATTCTGTGATTACACACCTACTAGAAGTTATGGCCATCCATGGGATATACCTGTACAAATTAAGACAGACATGTCCCAGCATATGTCTCCAATAAAATGAGACAGTTCTTTGCTTATTACAATATAAACATGTTACCAGGTGTACCACACAATCCCACAGGCCAAGCAGTCATAGAAAGATCCAATCAAACTTTAAAGGATATGCTAAATAAACAGCAACAGGTAACAATGACTCCTAGAATAGATTGCATAGTGCTTTATTAACCTTGAATTTTCTCAATGATGATGAGAAAGGAACAACAGCTGTGGAGAGACATTGGACGACAGACAAAACTCCTGAGCTAAACCAACCCGTTTATTTCAAAGATGTGCTGACCTCAGAATGGAAACCTGGATATGTCCTACGTTGGGGAAGGGGTTTTGCTTTTGTTTCCACAGGAGAAGAAAAGCTATGGATACCAACAAAATTAATAAAAATTCGATTCGAACAGGAGAAAACCCCTTGATGAGGAGAAGTAAAAGATCATCCACCAATGTGACATCTCTTCAGGTTTGTAAGAAAAATTAACAATCAAAGGTTGGGGTAGGGTTCTGTTTTTGTCTTTCCAGGATAATGGAAATACCCATCTTCCAGAAATCATAGCCTTGGATATCCGGATGTTTACAGCAGAAAGAAAGAATCTATTGGTA